>NC_134357.1:376468697-376768697 GCF_048569485.1 Anomaloglossus baeobatrachus | reverse complement strand
CCACGGAGCCGGGCCCCGCCACCACTGACGACCCCCGGACTAGTCCGGCCTGGCACCGGGTGTCCCATAGCCCTGGTGTGGGGGAGTCAATTTTGGCGTCACGAACAGGATTTCGTGCCCGGTCCCACCGGGTACTGTGCGCCTGAAAAGACTGTGAAAGAACTGTTTTACTGAAAAAAAACCTGCCGCCATTAGCCTGGCTGAGCGCGGGAAGAAGAGGGGCGTGCCTGTAGAAAAAGCGCGAAAGTAAGCCCCGCCCCCTTGGTCTTGCAAGGAAGAGCGCGAAGCTAAGCCTGCGATGCAGAGCAGAGATTGAAAAATGGCGCCCTGAAAAGAGAATTGACTGTCTGGCTGTTCGGCTTGCTGCCTAAAGAAAGGAGAAGTCGACTTACCGGCCAGAGAAAGAGAATCCCGGAAACACCAATGGAGAGCGGACGGAAGATGTCTGCGTTCAGCCCTATCGGCGGCATGGCGGGACTCCGAAGTGGAGGAGGCGGAGTGGCTTTTAATGAGGAGGATCGCGGCCCGAGTGAGCTCCCCGCGGGAACCGCTACCTGGTTGGAGCGGGAGCTGGGTCGATTCTGTGTCCTGGTGAGAGCACAGACACTGCAGCAGGTGCTCGACTGGAAGGCGGAAGTCCGGAGGATGGTCGCCGCGGTGTGGGCCCAGGAATAGAGGGCCGCCGCAGCAGCCGTGTCGCGTGAAGATAAAGCCACGCAGACCCCCACGGCATCCCTCCTCAGCTGGGAGCCAAGACCCGACAGCACCGTGACGAGTGAGCCCTGTGAAGCACCACTCCGGGATCAAGAGGTACCGTGTACGCTTCGCCGCCACCGTTCCCGCTGGAGGTTCAGAGCCCGCGGATGTATTGTGCCTGGAGAAGAAGTCCGGTGTCCCGTACGACATTGGCACAGTACGGTCCCCTGCAATGGTAACCGCATCCGTAAGTTAACCCCTGAAGTTAAAAGTTCAAGTTGAAAGTTTTAAAGGGCCCGCTCCAGAAATTATGCCTCCTGCCTTTGTTGAACGTCCCTAAGTTCTCAAGGAGACGCCACCCAGCACGAGAGGTGGAAGGAGGAGGACCTTGTCTGACTTGTTGACCGCCGCTGGGTCGGAGTCCCAGTGGGCGCCATCAAGGGTCGGAGCCCCTGGTGGAGGACGACAAGGAGTTAATGGAGTCAGGACAGTACATAGCCCCTGAATGTCTGACCATTGTTCTTTTCGAAGATGACACCCTATTCCTGAATCCTTGTCCCCTGTTCTTTTTGAAGATGACCCCCCCCTGTTTATGTGTTACCGGGCCACTGGACTGGAATGTGGTCCCCGGTGAATGTGTTATTTACGTGCCTCCCATAAAGAAATGTAATATCCTAAAGTTTTAATGTTTTATGCATAACTAAATTTTGCAGTTTCTTCCATTGTTTTTGTTGTTTCAGCCCGAGGACGTGCTGGGATTCGCTGTGGGGGAGTGTGGCGCCCCTGAGGCTTCCGTCACCACAGAGACATTGCACCCCAGTCAGACGTGTGATGTCCCATCCTGGGTAAGGAAGGGGGTACATGCCAGTTCACAGGTAAAACTGCACTACACCCATTGCTAGGCATACACTGGGACCAGGGACAGTGGCAGTAACCCTCCCATGCTGCATGCTGGGAGGGGTCGTAAGACCCATCCCTGCTCCCATAGGGTGGTAGCTTAGCAACCGGGGGGTGGGAAGAGCCAGCCGAGTGTAGAGCAGAGAGGAAGGTCAGAGTTTCAGTTTACCTCAGAGAGTGAGAGAGTGAGGAGACAGCATGTAGCTGTGAAAGAGAATGGAGCTCTGTGAGCTCAGAGTGTCCGCACAGAGAAAGCAACAGAAGAAGGAGAGAGAGTGGGGAAGGAGGAGGAGGTCTGCAGGAGGCAGGCAAGGAGGAGAGAAGGAAAGAGAGCTCCAAGTCAGTCAGGAGCTGAGAAGAAGAAAGAGACGCTTCCTGGTGAAGATCCTGGAACTCAGAGGGTCCAGGTGACACCAAGCAGAGAGAAGAAGGGATTCCAGGGCCACGGATAGCTGTAGAGCTGTGGTGGCCTGTTCCACAGGAACATCGGTGGAGGGATCAAGCTGCAACAGGGGACGGTCCCTAGAAACCGGAGGAGTGCAAAATTATCTCCAAACAGTAAAAACCGAGGCCCAGGGAAAGTTGTAAACTCCCCGGGCCACAGCCCACAGCAGAACCTCTAGAAAGGGGATAATCATCCGACAGGTGACCCCCCAGCCTGGAGGCTGTAGTGGAGGCCGAGCAGGTTCATCCTAAAAGAGCTAGGCTTAGGAAGACAGCTGAAGATAGAGACACCTTAGAGAGAAGGGTACCGGTTTTTACTCCAAGAATCACCCAGAAACGGCGGAGGTGCCTGACAGTGGGTTCCAGTCGTCTGAGGGCACCAGTGTGCGCATACCAGGACGTGTGAGTAAAGAACTTGAAACTGCACCCTTGGAGTGGTCTCTGTTATTTTATCTGCTTAGCCTTCCATTACACCATAGACTCTCACGAGCACCAACAGTGTGCCCCGGGGCATTGCTCCACCTGTGGGGAGCAGTACCATCATTGCTGCCATATCATCACCCCGGAGGCCTTACACAGCAGCGGCGGCTTAATAGCCGCATACCACAGGTGGCGTCACGAACACAAACTTTATTCATCACCATGTCATCAGCCATATTTAAACTGACACCCACCAGGGCCACGGAGCCGGGCCCCGCCACCACTGACGACCCTCGGACTAGTCCGGCCCGGCACCGGGTGTCCCATAGCCCTGGGGTGGGCGAGTCAAAACCACAGGACTAGAAACATTTTTTAAGATACAGTGTCACGCTAGGTATAGGTGAATACCGGGCAAAGAACAAAAAGGAAAGGGAGGAAAGAGGGGAACCCTGTCTCTAGGGAAGGGAAGATGGTGACCCCTAATAAAACCTTCCATTGACACCTGGCTTCCCTGACGTCCCTAGATTGGCTCTGCAACTATACGCTGAGCAGGATACCTAGACTCTAGCAGACCCTGAAATGGACCCTAGGCAGTAACCGGACTGGATGAACACTAGTCAACCTCATTAAGTGCTAACGAACACACAGGGAAAACAAACAGGGGAATACAAAAGGACAACTTGTCTCCAGGATGACTTTGGGAGACGTACAGCAACATACAGCAACATGTCTCCACAGATGATACCAAGCCGACTGCTTGCAATCTGGACAGCATATGAATTACACTGACCGACAACATACCAACTGGAGAAATGCATTTATAAATGGACACAAGGAGTGGGGATAAGGATTAGCAGCTGAATAGCCCAGGCGTCTGCAGGACCCTAAAGAGGAAAGAGTTAACCCTAAGAGAAGATACATGGAACTCAACATACACCAAAGAAGAAAGAATCAAATATCAAGGAGCACTTTATGCAGCAAAATGCAGCTGGACACCACACGGTTGTCTGTCAACTGTGACACGCCCATGACATACAGTTTCTCCAGTGGGCTACACTAGATGCCATCTATCAGACTAATGCAGAGCTTCAAGAAGAACTGTGTAAGCCACAATTACATGACATTATATACAAAACAGAGGTAGGTACATTAGGATATATACAGTCAGGGCCAGAAATATTTGGACAGTGACACAAGTTTTGTTATTTTAGCTGTTTACAAAAACATGTTCAGAAATACAATTATATATATATAATATGGGCTGAAAGTGCACACTCCCAGCTGCAATATGAGAGTTTTCACATCCAAATCGGAGAAAGGGTTTAGGAATCACAGCTCTGTAATGCATAGCCTCCTCTTTTTCAAGGGACCAAAAGTAATTGGACAAGGGACTCTAAGGGCTGCAATTAACTCTGAAGGCATCTCCCTCGTTAACCTGTAATCAATGAAGTAGTTAAAAGGTCTGGGGTTGATTACAGGTGTGTGGTTTTGCATTTGGAAGCTGTTGCTGTGACCAGACAACATGCGGTCTAAGGAACTCTCAATTGAGGTGAAGCAGAACATCCTGAGGCTGAAAAAAAAGAAAAAATCCATCAGAGAGATAGCAGACATGCTTGGAGTAGCAAAATCAACAGTCGGGTACATTCTGAGAAAAAAGGAATTGACTGGTGAGCTTGGGAACTCAAAAAGGCCTGGGCGTCCACGGATGACAACAGTGGTGGATGATCGCCGCATACTTTCTATGGTGAAGAAGAACCGGTTCACAACATCAACTGAAGTCCAGAACACTCTCAGTGAAGTAGGTGTATCTGTCTCTAATTCAACAGTAAAGAGAAGACTCCATGAAAGTAAATACAAAGGGTTCACATCTAGATGCAAACCATTCATCAATTCCAAAAATAGACAGGCCAGAGTTAAATTTGCTGAAAAACACCTCATGAAGCCAGCTCAGTTCTGGAAAAGTATTCTATGGACAGATGAGACAAAGATCAACCTGTACCAGAATGATGGGAAGAAAAAAGTTTGGAGAAGAAAGGGAACGGCACATGATCCAAGGCACACAACATCCTCTGTAAAACATGGTGGAGGCAACGTGATGGCATGGGCATGCATGGCTTTCAATGGCACTGGGTCACTTGTGTTTATTGATGACATAACAGCAAACAAGAGAAGCCAGATGAATTCTGAAGTGTACCGGGATATACTTTCAGCCCAGATTCAGCCAACTGCCGCAAAGTTGATCGGACGACGCTTCATAGTACAGATGGACAATAACCCCAAGCATACAGCCAAAGCTACCCAGGAGTTCATGAGTGCAAAAAAGTGGAACATTCTGCAATGGCCAAGTCAATCACCAGATCTTAACCCAATTGAGCATGCATTTCACTTGCTCAAATCCAGACTTAAGACGGAAAGACCCACAAACAAGCAAGACCTGAAGGCTGCGGCTGTAAAGGCCTGGCAAAGCATTAAGAAGGAGGAAACCCAGCGTTTGGTGATGTCCATGGGTTCCAGACTTAAGGCAGTAATTGCCTCCAAAGGATTCGCAACAAAATATTGAAAATAAAAAAAATTTGTTTGGGTTTGGTTTATTTGTCCAATTACTTTTGACCTCCTAAAATGTGGAGTGTTTGTAAAGAAATGTGTACAATTCCTACAATTTCTATCAGATATTTTTGTTCAAACCTTCAAATTAAACGTTACAATCTGCACTTGAATTCTGTTGTAGAGGTTTCATTTCAAATCCAATGTGGTGGCATGCAGAGCCCAACTCGCGAAAATTGTGTCACTGTCCAAATATTTCTGGACCTAACTGTAGATCTATGTTCCCTTCATAGGATTTTACTTGCATTTAGATAAAACAGATTTCACATATAATGTTGGGGCTCCAATCAAGTGTAAAAAATAAAACAAAACAGGGTTCCATGCCTTCGTGATTTTCCTCAACTGTACAGCCATTTTCAGTTTAAATTACTTTGGTCTTCTGGATTGGCGGCAAGTCTCGGACAAGTTGTCCAGAGGTATTTTTTTTAAAATGGGCTTAAAACTAACAGGCAGGTAGTTGCTAACTACCTGACTGATCTAGCTGGGGCTGGCCTAGACAGCTCCTGCCGGTAATTCAGCTCCTCCATATCAACAGAGCAGCTATTTATCTTTCTGGCTGCTCTGTTGATGGGGCTTGATTGCTAACATCATGCTGATTGACAGCTAGTTCCCCTAGTTAGGTAGTGTGGATCCAGCTGTCAATCAGCATGACACCAATAGATCCACTCCGCAAACAGAGCAAAGCGAAAGGGAAGCTGCTGATCTGTCAATGTGACCTCAATGGTCTGTGATCACTCTCTGTTGACAAACATCAGTGCCGGGCACAGCAGACAGCAAGTTAGCAACTATCTGCCTGTTAGTAGTGATGGGTGAACCCCCAGATGTTCGTGTTCGGGAGCTCGCCCAAACATTTTGTTCGAACCCTGAACTTGGACTTTACAGTTATGGGTTGGGGCAGGGGATCTGTAAAATAAAAAATATAGTTAATAATAAACATTGTCATTATACTTACCACTCCCACGACGCGTCCTGCAGACTGTCTACCAGCCGCTGTCTCTGGGCAGCTAAATAATTTAAAAAAATGTAATGGGATTCCCTGTATTTTGATTGCCAGCCAAGGTGAAGCCAGGCAGATGGGGGTGGTAGCCCGTAACCATCTGCTTTATCTGCGCTGAGAATCAAAAATACAGCGCTACGTCATTTTTTAAAATTATTTATTTATTTTTCCTCTACTATATGTCTGAGGGACCCAACAGCCAATCTCAGATGCTGTCACGCAGAATGGGCATCTGTTATTGGCTGTTAGAATAACCTGGAATCTGCCCATATATTCTAGATGCTAGAATACCGTATATGGTCTGGTTTCAGGTTACTCCAGCATCCAATGACAGACGCCCACTCTGTGACAGCATCTGTGATTGTCTGTTATTTTAATAGTAAAATAAAACAACACAGAGAAAAAAATATTTTATTAGAAATAAAACAGAAGACATTTAGGACTCCATTTTTATTACCCAAAAAAACCCCTCCGACATAGTCCAAAGGCGGGCGAGCATCTTCACTCTGCTACATCTGTGCAAGAAGACAAACACAGGTCTGCTCACACATACTCAGCTGAGAGCTGTCAGAGCCTTGACCCAAGTGCTCAGCTGAGGCTTGTGTATGACTCCTGCGAGTGTCACATCGTTATCACCCAGCATGGCGCACACTCTCCTGACAGGAACACCTCAGCTGCATGGAAATACATGCAGCCGACCTGCTCCTGTCAGGAGAGTGTGCGCCGTGCTAGGTGATACCAATGCGAAACTTGCACAGTGACAGTCAAAGTTCAATCGAGTCCATGGCTCATGGACTTGGGTGAACCACATGGCCGAAAAAAGCTGAAAACTGTCAAGTGACAAGCAGTGCATTGAATACCACCGGAAGTTAATGATTGAACCCGGAAGCAGAAGCGGCTGTGAGACAGCGGCTGAGCGGGTCTGCAGGACACGTCGTGGGACCAGTAAGTATAATCATAATGTTTTTTACTAATGTGCTTTTTTACAGCCCCTGGTCCTGAACTGGACCTGAACTGTAACGTGAGCTTTCCAGGAAAACACGTGTTCGGGACCGTGTGCTCGAACACTATGTGTTCGGTACGGACCCCGAACTTTACAGTTCGGGTTCGCCCATCACTACCTGTTAGTTCTTAGGAACACAGTAAAAAAAAAACACCATAGTCTAGGACAACCCGTTTAACTTTAATTCTTGTAATACCTGACCTGATAATAATAAGTAGTACATTTATTGAATACCACTGATTAGCGTTGAAAGCATGTTTTCAGACCACTTAGTTATTACGTATTTGACATTAAGCCTTACTGATTCAGAGACATCTTTCCTGAATTACAGAATACATTTTTCCAATGCTCACTATTCCCTACTTAAAGCCTGAATTTTTCCATTAAGATGTCAATTACTGTATGTTAGTTCACTAACGCAACATACATTCATCTTTCAATAGCTGTGCTCTCCTAGGACTTTATTCAATATACTGGAATAACATCAATTCTATGCATTCACGGCAACAGATCTCTCAGGGATTTTGAGATTATATACTGTATATATATATATATATATATATATATATCTATATATATAATTGCATTATTCTGTCTGTCTGTCTGTCATGCTTCAAAATTGTGTCCTTGCGGTGACATTGTGTCCTTACGGTGACACAAAGCTGATTGGCCGCTGGGCTCGCCATGGCCCCGCCCCCCCACACCGATTGGCCGCTCGCCCAGGCTGCGCCCCCACACGGATTGGCCAGGCTCCGCTCCCCCCACAGATTGGCCTCTCGCCCCGGCACCCTGCAGGCATTGGCAACTCGGCCACGCCACGCCCCGCCCCCCTCACGCAATGGACGTTAGCTCTGCCCCCCACCCCCCCGCGCGTTCCCCGAACTGACACGGTCACGGCTCCCAGGTGAGTACTGTACAACCCCCCCCAACGGGAGCCCACATCAGCGTACGCCGCCAACCCAGCCGACACTTACCCTCGCATTGCTGGCCTTGCCGCCGTATGCTGGTGCGGGCTCCCGTGCGAGTGGGGGACGTGATGCGCTGGTAACCATGCTGGCATAGTTACCAGCACATCAAGGTCCTGCAGCGGCGGAAGATCCACACGCACACACATAACAGCACACACATACACACATACACACACATCAGATCACACTCACTCTCACAAACACCTCACACACACATCGCATCCACACACTCACAGCATCCGGCGATATCGCTTGCTTCTCGGCCTCGATACTGTGCTGTTGTGACCTTCCAGGACCTGCCGGAGGATCACATGGCCAGAAGCATGTGGTATCTCCGGATGTTGTGAGTATGAGCGCGTATGTGCAATATAGTCAATGTGTGTGTGTGTGAGTGTATGCGATCGGGTGTGTGTCGGTGTGTGTGAGTGTATGCGATCGGGTGTGTGTCGGTGTGTGTGAGTGTATGCGATCGGGTGTGTGTCGGTGTGTGTGAGTGTATGCGATCGGATCTGTGAGTGTCGGCAGAGGAGCATGGCGTGCTGGAGGAGGCTGGGAGGAGAGAGGCTGATCCTGGGGAAGGCTGGGATGGGGAGGCTGATGCTGGGATGAGAGAGGCTGATGCTGGGATGAGAGAGGCTGATGCTGGGATGAGAGAGGCTGATGCTGGGATGAGAGAGGCTGATGCTGGGGACAGAGAGGCTGATGCTGGGGACAGAGAGGCTGATGCTGGGGACAGAGAGGCTGATGCTGGGATGAGAGAGGCTGATGCTGGGGACAGAGAGGCTGATGCTGGGGACAAAGAGGCTGATGCTGGGGACAGAGAGGCTGATGCTGGGGACAGAGAGGCTGATGCTGGGATGAGAGAGGCTGATCCTGGGGAAGGCTGGGATGGAGAGGCTGATGCTGGGGACAGAGAGGCTGATGCTGGGGACAGAGAGGCTGATGCTGGGGACAGAGAGGCTGATGCTGGGATGAGAGAGGCTGATCCAGGGGAAGGCTGGGATGGAGAGGCTGATGCTGGGGACAGAGAGGCTGATGCTGGGGACAGAGAGGCTGATGCTGGGGACAGAGAGGCTGATGCTGGGGACAGAGAGGCTGATGCTGGGGACAGAGTGGCTGATGCTGCGGGGAGAGAGGCTGATGCTGGGAGGAGAGAGGCTGATGCTGGCGCAGCATGGCGGATGGAGCACGTTTCGGAGTGCGCAGCATGGCGGATGGAGCATGTTTGGGAGTGCGCAGCATGGCGGATGGAGCACGTTTGGGAGTGCGCAGCATGGCGGATGGAGCACATTTGGGAGTGCGCAGCATGGCGGATGGAGCACGTTTGGGAGTGCGCAGCATGGCGGATGGAGCACGTTTGGGAGTGCGCAGCATGGCGGATGGAGCACGTTTGGGAGTGCGCAGCATGGCGAATGGAGCACGTTTGGGAGTGCGCAGCATGGCGGATGGAGCACGTTTGGGAGTGCGCAGCATGGCGGATGGAGCACGTTTGGGAGTGCGCAGCATGGCGGATGGACCACGTTTGGGAGTGCGCAGGATGGGAGATGGAGCACGATGGGGGGTGCGCAGCATAGGGGATGGAGCACGTTTGGGAGTGCGCAGCATGGCGGATGGAGCACGTTTGGGAGTGCGCAGCATGGGGGATGCAGGACGTTTGGGAGTGCGCAGCATGGGGGATGGAGCACGATGGGGAGTGCGCTGCATGGCGGATGGAGCATGTTTACGAGTGCGCAGGATGGGAGATGGAGCACGATGGGGGGTGCGCAGCATAGGGGATGGAGCACGATGGTGAGTGCGTTGCATGGGGGATGGAGCACGATGGGAAGTGCACACCTCCCCCCAACACACACACGCGCGCGCACTGCACAACACACCACACACACACACTGGGAACCACAAACAACTGCCCTACACAGACACCCACACACAGACAACGCTGCACACACAAATATACGCACATACCGCACAACACACACATTGCACAAAACATACCTCCCCCCAAAACACACCACACACACACTAACCGCGCAACACACACACAACGCTACAGACACACAGCGCTCCACAAACAACGCAACACACAAACAACACAGCTCTCACCCTCCGCCACACCCAGACAACACCCAGAACATGTACAGCGCCCTACACAAACACTTGGTAACTACACACAACAACATCTATATATATATATATATATATATATATATATATAACAAAAATCATACATGAACTACACAATACGTAAATTCTAGAATACCCGATGCGTAGAATCGGGCCACCTTCTAGTGTATATATATATATATATATATATATATATATATATATACACACACAACACATGTATCTTTCTTTGGAACTACGGTAAATATCCCTACTGTTATGGGGGTCCATCAACTCTTAATAGAGCTTTCATTGACAGTCTTGGTGCAGGCTATTCATCTGAGCAGGTCCCAGGGAACATTCTGTTTTACTCCCTTTCTCCCTTATACAACTTATACAACCACCTATCTGGCCTTTGCTGCAGGCCCGGGGTAGCTGCTTACACATGAATTGAGATCACTGTAGAATGGTCAGCAAGTGGGGTCAGTACCAGAGGGATGCACTCAGTAACAGAATCCATAAACTATAAAGATGAGGAAATCGATTCACAAGACCCGACTCTGTGACGCCCTGGACTAGCCAGGTAGTCACAGACATAACAACATAAACCCCCCCCCACCCTAGACAGTTACAACAGTCAGACAAAAACCCTTGTTGCCTCCCTCCAGGGTCTGATGTCCACACCAGGTGGGGCGGAGCCAGGCGGTTGGCTCCACCCACCGAGGAGTTCACAGGCCTGGAGGCGGGAAAAACAGACAGATTAGTTTTGGAGGTGAAAGTGAGAGGAGTAAAACGTCTGCGTGTGCCTGGGTAGGAGCCCAGGCACTGACAGTGTGACGCCCTGGGCAGGCCAGGGGTCACAGGTCACAACATCACATGCACCCCACATTCCCTGCAGGAACATCCAAGCTAACCTAAAATCCTTGTTGCCTTCCTTCAGGGGCTGATGTCCACACCAGGGGGTGGGCCAGGCGGTTGGCTCCGCCCACCGAGGAGTACACAGCCCTGGAGGCGGGAAGAACCAAGCAGTGAAGTTAGGGAAATGAAAGAAGAAGGAAGTGAAGTGGTAGAGGAGCTAAGGAGAAAAGCTGAAGTGACAGAAAAGTGAGAGTAGTAAAGCCTGAAGTTGGTCCGGGTGTGTGTCCCGGACCGTGACAGCAAGGTCAGCAGACGGCGGTGATAGTCTGCAGGGGGACTGTTTGGAGGTTGCTGGAAGGACCGCGGACGGGTGGTGACCCGGCGGTACTGGAGCAGTATACGAAGAACAGTCAGCACCAGGGCAGGGGCCTTTCGGATCCCGGCAAGGCTAGGAGTCGCCATAATTTGCCAAATCCGTCAGTGAAGGGGACCTCTGTCTCCTAACAACCAAGTCCTGATTGAAGGCAACAGCCCGACCGTGAAGGGGAGACACCGCCACCGCCAGGGCACCAGTTTCCCAGGGCCAGCGCCTGCGGGCAAAGTAGGGCTCCTTCGGCCCAGATTGAAGCCGAGAGTGGGTAACCGGTGGGGACCCATCGCTACCAAGAGACTTTACATAGGTGCAGGGAAGAGACTGTCACCGCTAACTGCAGGGAACCGCAGCACCGTAACCGTCCGAGGGACCCGTCCAACCAGCCGTTTGTTTACCGAGAACTGTGTCGTGTTTACTGGCTGAGTGAGTACCTCCGTGCTGTGCGGCACAGCGCTGCCCCTGCGCCCCTGCACCTCCACAGGCCCCATACCCGCCTGTCCACCATACCAACCCCATCACTGGGCCCCGGGAGCACCAAGACCCCTACCCACGGAGGGGCAAATCAACAACTGGCTGCTCCGTACCATCACTCCCGGGCTCCCCAGACAGAGCAGCGGTGGTGTCCACTCAATCACCACAACCGTGGGTGGCGTCACGGACAATAAACTGTCCCAAAACCCAATCCCCTTTCACTCACGGGCGAGGAGCGCCGTTCGAGTCCCCGGGATCCGGCCCATCGCTCGAGCCACCGAGCAGCAGCAGGCCGCGGCAGCCGGACGCGAGCAGTGGGAGAGCGCGGCGTCCCCTCCTCCGCCCGAGACAACAGCAAGGTTGGCAGATGGTGGTGGCCGTCTGCAGGAGTTAGCAGAACTCTGCAGAGCCGTAGGACCGGGTTCGGGCGTTGGCCTGCCGGTACCGAACCGAGGAGTGGAGTGAAGCTAAGCACACAGGCAGGGCCATCGGACCCCGACCAGGCTTTGAGCCGCCGACAATAGTCAAATCCGAGTCTGACAGGAACCCCAGGGGTTTGCCAACAACCAAGACCCGACAGAAGGCAACAGTCCACACCGAGAGGATATACAGCCACCGCCATAGGCTAGAGATCCATGGTCCACCGCCTGCAGGCAAAACGGGCTCCTACGGCACCTATACGCCGGGGAGCGGACTACCGGTGGGCAACCACAGGAGTCAGAACATTCTAACAGGTGCAGGGAAAGACAGCCACCATCAGCCGTCCGGGGAGAGCACAACAACACTGCAGCCGGCTGCGGGACCCGTCCATCCGGCCGTTTGGTTTAGCAGAGACTCTGTCATTGATTGTCTAAGTGAGTACACCAGTGCCATCCGGCACCGCGCTGCGCTGTCCCTGCAACCCTGCACCCCCAGTCATCCAGCCTCCCCGTCACACCACCGGGCCCTGGGATCACCAATCCCTACCCACGGAGGGGACAACATCCTAGCTGCTCCCTACCATCTCTCCCGGGATCCCCGTCACCAGGAGCGGTGGTGCCCTCATCACCACGTCCCGTGGGTGGCGTTACAAACTCTCTCCCCAAACCAACCATCCCCTTTCACTCACGGGTGAGGAGCGCTGCTCGAGTCCCCGGGTCCAGCTCACCGCTCGAGCCACCGAGCAGCAGCAGCAGAAGCCCCGGACCGGAGCGTGAAGAGTGCGTCCCCTCCGCCCGCGACAACTCCATCGGCCATGTCAGCATTCTGTGAACGCCAGTTGGGAGCCCTGCGATCCACTTCTTACTCATTCCTGGCACTTCTTCTGATTTAGAAGCTTGGTGCTACCACATGGTTCCAGAATGAAGCATCAAGTCATGCCACATCTACTAAATAGAAGAGACGCTGGCAGGTGAGGGGTGGTTCGCAGGACTGTGGTCCATTAGCAATGGAATACTCGTGTTGCTACTGGACCAGGGTCCTGTGCAAGAATTCAGTGATTTCTAGTAGGTAATGATGTCATAAGGAGGAAGCAAGATCCAATTCTAGGGAGGATCAGGCAGAGATTTAAGGCAAAAGCGTTGTCAAACAGTCTTAGGGGTACTTTGCACGCTGCGACATCGCAGGCCGATGCTGCGATGCCGAGCGCGATAGTGCCCGCCCCCGTCGCAGCAGCGATATCCTTGTGATAGCTGCCGTAGCGAACATTATCGCTACGGCAGCTTCACATGGACTCACCTGTCCTGCGACCGTCGCTCTGGCCGGCGACCCGTCTCCTTGTTAAGGGGGCGGGTCGTGCGGCGTCACTGCGACGTCACACGGCAGGTGGCCAATAGGAGCGGAGGGGCGGAGATGAGCAGGATGTAAACATCCCGCCCACCTCCTTCCTTCCGCATATCCTACGGAAGCCGCAGTGACGCCGGTAGTATATGTTCCTCGCTCCTGCGGCTTCACACACAGTGATGTGTGCTGCCACAGGAGCGAGGAACAACATCGGACTGTCGCGTCAGCGTCATTATGGATTATGCCGACGCTGCACCGATGATACGATTACGACGCTTTTGCTCTCGTTAATCGTATCATCGAGCCTTTACACACTACGATGTCGCATGCGATGCCGGAAGTGCGTCATTTTCAATTTGACCCCACCGACAAATAGTTTGTAGCTCTTTCACACAGTGTTATTGAACATGTATGATGTATGTATGGGAAGATTGAATGACCAATTCGAGAAAAAATGTGTACAACTGTACTTGCAAAACGATCGTTAGTCATTCATTTTGTGGCTATTCATCCATCAACCTATTTTTTTCTAATATGTATGACTACTTTTTATGTCTCTGGGCTTGGATGTCACTTGTTTTCTCATCTACATAAATGTTGCATGGCACATATTATACACCCAAATTATTAGTTATTACTGTCCTGAAGTAGTTCGCTCAGTTTGTGAGTGTGAAATACTGTAGATGTTTGCATTTGAATAACAATGCTGAATTTTGGCCATGCACCAACAAAAGAAAAACTCTTTAAAACATACCTTTTAATAAATGTAAAAATTATGAAAAAACACTGAATTCCTAAAATGAAAGGTGCACCAACAGAATGTGGGTATAATACCAATCCAAAAATTATTTAGGCAGCCAAGTTTAGCCAAAAAGCCCTATTATGCTCTATAAATATCCCTAGCTGACCATGGAGGTTGGCACCCTAGATGTAAATGTGAAATGGCGCCCACGTACCTGGAAACCCTAGTGGGCACTTAACACAAAAGTGCAGGACATTAGTGACTGACCATAAATAAAAACTCCTAATTACCATGCAAGGATATACAAATTACACCAAGTAACATACTGTATGTCAAATATTAGGGCTTATGTTTCCATTGTACTTAGCTTGTTAGAGGCTTCATGGAACCAGCATCACCATTGCATCATTGAATAACATGGGTCCGAGTGGAGTCTTTTTTTTTTCAGATTGCACTCATCTGAGAAATACACTAGTATGAGTGAGCCCTGAGGAAAATACTCACAAATAGAGATGAGTGGACCTGTGGAAGTTTGGGTTCAAGTCAAGAGCTAATGGACTTAACTAGAGTAACGAGTATAATGGAAGTCAATGATTGGGTAGTTCAGCTCTCTGCCCACATACAGCCAGCCATAAGCATTGTTTTTACCCAAAAAAACACCAAAAAGGAGCCAAGACAAATGATATGTGCACACACAGAAGGCTCACCACATTCTGTGTGTGCACATATCATTTGTCTTGGCTCCTTTTTGGTGTTTTTTTTATATAGTTCTTTGTCATTGTTTTTACCCCCAATGAGAGCCATTCAGAGACTGCAAGCAGATCTCACTGTGCCGAGCACCTAAAGTACCCTAGCACTCAATCGACTGGTTAGCATATGAACAGCACCCAAACTTGGACACAGACTTTTTAAAACAACACCTGGTGTTCAGTCCGAACCCCAACCTTTACAGTTTGGGATCGCTCATCCCTTCTCTCAAGCACGCCAAGCGAGGCTGCAATTTAAGTGCTGGTGGCAAAAGTAAGTACCGTATATAGCATAGTCGAACACAATATCGTAGTTTTGACACAAGCGCATAGTTTGGTGTTACCTGTCTAGTTTTCCATTGTTTTTATCGGTACTGTTTATCCCCATTTATTATGTGCTCCATGGATAA
This sequence comes from Anomaloglossus baeobatrachus, assembly GCF_048569485.1. NCBI lineage: Eukaryota > Metazoa > Chordata > Amphibia > Anura > Aromobatidae > Anomaloglossus > Anomaloglossus baeobatrachus. The sequence continues at coordinate 376,753,207 of NC_134357.1, read as the reverse complement.
TGTTACCAAGGGTGCGTCTTGTGATATGTATTCATGCCTTGAACAGCCATTTGAGGGCGAATATGTCTGCACTTGATGTCAGTGCGTTACATATTTGGAAGCCCAGGCAATGGATCTAAATATGCAGCTTGCAACATCAGGAGCATTGCAAACTTGGAGAGGAGTTTAGAGCTCAATGAGCTTTCTCTGGCTGGGGACAGTAATATGAAGAAGGATGGAGGTGGAGAAGTTTAAGACCCAGAAAGAGGTAGCTGGTTAACAGTTAGAAGAAGGGGTAAAGGGAAAAGTGTCAAGGAGTCTAGTCCTGACATGGCACAACCTTGTAAATATGCCTGTTTTGCTAATATTGGAGATGCAGGGTCAGGACTAGGATCACTACAGCAGGACATTGCTCTTAGCAACCAAGAAAATGACTACTGTAGGAATTTGGGATATTTGACAACAGGAAAGGCCAGAAACATGTTGTGGTAGGGGATGTTATAATTAGGTGGACAGACAGGGTAATCTGTCGCTGACACCGTGAATGCCGAACAGTGTGTTGTCTGACAGGTGCTCGGATATTGCGGATATCGGATAGACAAATTGCTGCGGGGTAAGGGGCTGGGGAAAACCCATAGTGCACATTGATACTAATGACAACGTTAGAGGGAGGTGGAAGGTCCTTAAAAATGATTACAGGAAACTAGAAAAGCGAAAGTGGTGTTTTCAGAAATACTACCAGTGCCACAAGCATCACTAAAAAGACAACGGGAGCTTAAGGAGATACATATGAGGCTTAGAAATTGATGCAGAAAGTAGGGGTTTGGCTTCATGGAGAAGTTGGCCAACTTCTCTGTCGGCTACATGGTCTAAGGTAGGGATGGGCTGCACCTCAATGGGGAGGGGGCAGCTGTGCTTGGGGAAAAATGGTCAGATGAATGGAGGAGCTTTTAAACTAGGATCTGGAGGAGGGAAGGTAGTTGTGCAAAAACGAGAATAGCTAGAGTAGAGTAGACATAGTGAGTGGGATAGCAGGGATCAAGGCAGGTTTAGGGAGCAGGGACATGTAAGGAAAGTAGGGAGAGGAGGAGTAAAAAATGTGATAATAGTATTAAATGTCTGCTGGCAAATGCAAGAAGTCTTGTAACCAAAATTAATGAGTTGGAGTCATTTATGTCAATGATGGATTACGATGTGGTGGTCATTACGGAGACCTGGCTTGATGAGATCTATGACTGGATGACAAAAGTAGATTGTTAGATCACATTCAGAAGGGACAGGAATGACAAAAAAGGAGGGATTTCAACTATCCAGACATTCAGTGGGACATAGAATCTTTGGGTTGTGTTAAAAGCTGCAAGTTCTTATCTACAATTCATGACAATTGCCTCTCAGTTGGTAGATGAACCAACAAAGGGAGATAATTTGCTGGATATGGTTCTATCAAATGGACCAGATATCATTTCAGATATACAGGTCTGGGAGCACTTTGGCAGCAGTGACCATAATATGACAGGTTTCAATGTAATATTCAATAGAACATTTGAAAAGAGAAAGACTAAAACTTGGAATTTTAGGAAAGCTGATTTCAACAAATTAGGGAAGCGCTTAATCATGTAGACTGGGACAATGTCATGGTAACTGGAGATACAGAACATAAATAGGGCAAGTTTAAGGATATACTACTAAAGTCCTGTAAAGAAAACTTATACCCTCGGGAAATAAAATGTCCAGGAATAAAAATAAACCACTATGGATAAATAAAACTGTACAAAGTATAATAAAACAAAAACAAAGGATATTCAAAATCTTGGAGGGTGAGAATACAGCAATAGCATTTTAAAAGTGTAAAATTCTCAATAGGAGATGTAAAAAAGAAATCAAACTAGCAAAATTAGCTACTGAAACAAAAATCACCATACACATTAAAATAAACTCCAACATTTTTATAAATACATCAATACCAAAAATAAAAAAGGATGGTATTAGCCTCATAAAAGATTACAACAGGATAATTATAGAGGAGAAAAAAAGGCTGATATTAAACAGGCAAGTTTCATCGATGTTCACCAAGGAACTGACTGTTCCAGGGATCATTCAGCAAGGCAAAAATCACAGTCCCCCCAGATATAACTAATTTAACACAAGAAGAAGTACACCTGCTTTTGAGTAAATTCAACATTGACAAATCCCCAGGGCCAGATGGCATTCATCCACGGATATTGAGAGAATTGAGTCTCAGTAATTGACAGACTACTGTATCTTTCCTCTTAGACACTCTTGGTCTTGTAACTGGGTTGGCAACTCAGGATCGGAGAATGGCTGATGTGGTATCCATATTTCAGAAAGATAAGAGGGTGGATCCAGGCAACTTATGTCCGGTAAGTCTGACATCAGTGGTGTGTAAGGTTTTGGGGGGCATTTTAAGAGATGACATGCAACGATATATTAGAGAGAATAACATAATAACTAATAACCAGCATGGATTCATGAATGATAAGTTGTTTCTAACTAACCTGTTGGGATTCTATGAGGGGGTAAGTGCAAATCTGGATATTGGTAATGCAGCTGATGTGATTTATTTGGACTCTGCAAAGGCATTTGATATTGTTCCACATAACAGTTTTGTAATATAGCACCAGAAGCAAGGACCAGGGGAAACTATAAGCAGATGGGTAAGGAATTGGCTAAAAGATAGAAAACAAAGAGTAGTTATAAACGTTACATTCTCTAATTGGGCCATAGTCAGCAGTGGGGTGCCGCAGGGATCTGTGCTAGGACCAATTCTTTTTAATCTCTTTATTAAAGACCTCGTGGATGGGATTGGGATTAAAGTGTCAGTCTTTGCTCTTATATATGTAGTATATAAAAAACTGACCCTGATAGTACAATATTACAAAACGATCTGTATAAGATGTCAGAATGGGCAGACACTTGATAAATGAGATTTAATGTTGATAAATGTAAAGTAATGCACCTAGGACGGAGTAATCCTATAGCTGCGTATACATTAAATGGAAGTAAACTCGGGACTACAGAACAGGAGAAGGACTTGGGTATTCTCATTACAAATAAGCTGAGCAGCAGCACTCAATGTCAAGCACCAGCTGCAAAAGCAAACAAGATTGTAGGGTGTATAAAAAGAGAGATTAGATCCCGTGATCCCAACGTATTGTTACCCCTCTATAAATCACTTGTAAGGCCACATCTAGAGTATGGAATTCAGTTTTTTGGCTCCACTTTTTAAAAAGGATATTCAGAAGTTCAAAGCTTGGCAACTAGATTATTGCAAGAAATGGAAGGCCATCTATATGACGAGAGGTTGAAAAAGTTGGATTTGCTTATCTTAGAAAAAAGACGTCTCAGAGGAGATCTCATTTATATGTATAAATACATGTGTGGTCAACACAAAGGACTGGCACATGACTTATTCCTTCCAAAGACAATACTAAGGACCAGGGGGCACTCACTGCGAGTGGAAGAAAAGCGATTCCGGCAGCTAAATAGGAAAGGGTTCTTTACAGTTAGAGCAGTCAGACTGTGGAATGCCCTACCACAAGAGGTAGTAATGGAAGACACTATACCAGCTTTTATAAAAGGGTTGGATGATTTCCTCAGTACACAACATTGTCAGTTATAAATGACTTAATGATAAAATATATAATTGGTGGAGGAAGGTTGAACTAGATGGAACTAGGTCTTTTTTCAACCTATGTAACTATATGTAAATGTTTTATTCTTTGAACCTGCAATTTTTCATCAAGTTTTATAAAATACATCATTGAATGGACACTGTTGTTATAAACCCTAGCAGCTAATATGTGACGAACACTTTCACATTTGGATTCAATTCTCTTTATTAAATGTATTAATTTAAGGCTAAAAATAATTTGTGCAATTGGGTTTTGTAAATTATTTTGCACTGTGTGGCTTTTATCTTCTCTTTGTTTCCCTGCACATTCAACAATAATTTGCGGTCATAAAGTAGCTGAGAGGAGCTCAGAAAAAGAGTATAAAAGAGTTATAAACTCCCCATCTGCTATGAGACTGACATAGCAAATGGATAATAGTTAACAAATCCTGCAGCAAAAAATAGAAAGGGGCTATAAAAGGTAAACGGTGCAAAATATTTAATGAAACCCAATTGTAAGAATTATTTTCAGCCCCAAATACATGCATTAAAAATCCCCATGCCCCTTTAAAATAACATTTGTGCAATCTATTAATTCTCACAAATAGGGAAAAAAAAGAAATATTCATATTTTCAAGTTTTTAATATTCCCAATACAATGAAATACCACAAGAAGGATTACTTCCAATCTATCAGAAATTGTTATTCGTGGAGCTTTTGCTACTGATTTCCATTTTATTAGTAACAGCATTAAAAATGTAAAAACATGAATAAAACATGTGGTGATTGTTCAGAGTGATTGAAAAAGAAAAAGTTTCTAGAGAAAAATCATCTGTCGGAATAACTGCTGCCTCATTTTCTCTCCTTAAGAGAAAAGGCCAAAAGACATGCTGGAGCAGTTGTTCTGGGCCCCCATGGCTTTAGTGGGAATATTTGTCTTCCATTATGTCTCTTTTCAAACTCTGCCTTGACTTTTTTCAAGACATTTTATGCAAATAACCTCTTCCGTTACTTGTCCCTTGTCATATTTTCTTTTCTTCTTTACACTCTTGCATAGTTATAAGCAGAAAGTCTGCAACACTCCTTCATAATATTTTGCAACGCAATCATCATATATGTTCGTTTTTGTTGCGTTTTATAGCGCACAAAAAGCGCAGACTATGGCCAAAAACCTGCAATCTAAATTACATGTGTTTTTTTATTGTTTTGGTGCGTTTTTTATGCTTTTTTGGTGTTAATTAATGATGGTGTATTGCCATGCTTAGGTGCTTGATTCTCGTAAGGAGCATTATGACTCTAGGACAGGCTTGACTCATTTATCGAGTATAATGGTGTCAATAAGGAATACAAGCATTTTCCCGAAATCTTCCGTAAAAATGCTTGAGTACCCCGTATACTTCCATTATACTCGGTGAACAAGTCAAGCCCGTCCGAACGTCAAAATCCCCTTCATGAGAACCAAGCACCTGAGCATGGTAGTGCGCGATCAGCACTAGAGCTAAACCATTTTGCTCCCAATAAAGAAAAACTGCATTAAACATTTGTGTTTTGCATGAGCGTGTTAAAGGTCCATATGGTCCATCAGTGTGCCGTGATTTTGGCACACTAGTGTTCACCGTGTGCTATCCATGACAGCACACGGAGAGCAGGAACTTTTTACTCGCATGTCCCCGGTGCTGCTGTCCCCGCTGCTGCTGTCCCCGGTGCTGATGTCTTCAGTGCTTCTGCTCTTAAACCCACTACTCTTCTGCTTTCAGGCGGATCTGAAGCAAGTGACAGCAGCGCCAAAGACAGCAGTGCTGGAGACAGGTATAGTAAATCATTTTATCTCAAAGGCACGTGTTTTCTACGATACGTGTCACACTGATGTCACACAGACCAGATCAGTGCTGCTGGAGAAAAATGGTCTTGTCTCCATGCAGAACACAAGTACACGCATGTGCTCCATACGGACACTTGGTCCTTGTGAAAACACTGATATGTGCGCAAACACATTGATATTGATGGGTCCTGCGTATGTCCATATCTCTGGTACATATGAAAACGGACGTCACATTTATCGGAATCACTGACGTGTTTACCATAGGTTTTGCTTGGCTTGGGAAGGACTGCAGCAAGGTTATAAACATTTTCTGCAGCAAAACATGCAGCAAAACCACGGTAAAAACTGCAGCGTTCACACAGGGCCTAACAGCCAGAGACAGGATTATTAGAATGAAGAGGGATAGCATCCTGGGACAGATAGAAAGGAATAGGTTAGGGGAAGGGAAATTCTGTGATTTGTTTTAAATAATGCTTCTGTTTTTTTCCTTAATAGGTGATCCTTTTGCAAATAGACACACTGTTGAAAACTACAAGTGATCCAAATTATCCTCATGACTGCCATAGAAATGTAGCTGGCATACAATGCAATTCTTGACGTTTAAAATGTACAAATCTATGTGGTATTCCCTAATGCTATGTTCACACAGGGCTTTTTTTGGTAAGTTTTTTTCCTGCCCAAAACCTGATCTTATGGCAGGAAATCTCCTTTGAGTTATCTACGTTTTTGGTTCATTTTTTAGTGGCATTTTTGGTGCAATTTTCTACAAAATGGGTTGTATCAATGAAAAAACATTGCAAAAACGCTGCTAAGAATTGACATGCTTATTCTTTGAAATCTGCAGCAAAAACGCACGTATTTGACAAAACAGTCAGGGAAAAAAAATCTGCAGGTGTTTGTGTGTGCATGAGATTTCAGATATCTGATAGACTTTGCTGGTATTGTTAAAAGCAGATTTTTATTAGCATGGATTTGCATAAAACCAAGGCAAAGCTGCAGGTAAAAAATGCAACAAAAACTTACCAAAAAAGTCCTGTGTGAACATAGCCTAAGGCTATGTTCACACAGGGCTTTTTTGTTAATTTTTTTCCTGACCAAAACCTGATCTTGTGGCAGGAAACCTCACTTGAGTCATCTGCGTTTTTTGTGCGTCTTTGGTGCGTTTTTTAGTTGTATTTTAGCTGCAGATTTGGTGCGGATTTGCTGCTTTTTTTCTAAAAATGGTTTGTATCAATGAAAAAAACGCAGTAAATCTGCAGCAAAGAATTGACATGCTCATTCTTTAAAAACCTGACCAAAACCACAGGTATTTGACAAAACAAGAAAAAAAACCTGATGTGTGTTTGTGTGTGTGTGTGTGTGTGTGAGATTTCAGAAATCTCATGGACTTTGCTGGTACTGTAAAAAGCAGCTTTTTATTAGCATTGATTTGCATAAAACCAAGGCAAATCCGCAGCTAAGGCCATGTACGCACGTAGCGTAATTACATGCTTTTACGCTGCGTTCTGCACCACAGCGTCAAAGCTTGTGCAAATTCCATCCGCACGTTGCTTTTTAGAATGCAGCGTTTTGCATGCTGTCAAAACTCTGCGTTCAAAGAAGTAACATGTCAATTGTTTTGTGCGTTCTGGATGCTTTCTCCACTCTGTCTATTGGAGAGGTAGCATACAGAACACACGAAATCTGCATGAATTCTGCAGACACCAAACTTTCAGAACGCAGCTTTTCAGCTGCGTTCTGAATCGCACAAGCAGTGACCAAACGCTGCGTTGCAGAACGCACTTACGTGCGCACATGGCCTAAAAACGCTGCAAAAACTTACCAAAAAAGCCCTGTGTTAACATAGCCTAAAGGCCCATTTACAAACAACGATATCGCTAACGAGATATCGTCGGGGTCACGGTGTTGGTGACGCACATCCGGCCTCGTCAGCGATGTCGTTGTGTGTGACACCTTTTTGCGATCAGTAACGATTGCAAAAATGTGTCAAATCGTTCGTTGTGTACACGTCGTTCATTTTTAAGAAATCGTTCCTCGTTTCGAACGCAGGTAGTTTGACGTTCCTGCGGCAGCACACATCGCTATGTGTGACACCGCAGGAACGAGGAACAACATCGTACCTGCGGCCGCCGGCAATGAGGAAGGAAGGAGGTGGGCGGGATGTTCCGGCCGCTCATCTCCGTCCCTCCCCTTCTATTGGGCGGCCGCTTAGTGACGTCGCTGTGATGTCGAGCGAACCTCCCCATTAAAGGAGAGATTGTTCGGCGGCCACAGCGACGTCGGTGAACAGGTAATTGCGTGTGACACTGCTGTAGCGATATTGTTCGCTACGGCAGCGATCACCCCGTGACGCGCCACAGACGTGGGCGGGTGCTATCGCTCGCGACATAGCTAGCGATGTCGCAGTGTGAAAAGCCCGCTTAAGTCTTAAAGTGGATATGTCACTTCTACATATGTACTGTATATGAATAAGTTGACCACTTGCTTCTATCAATCCCCCTTGTTCCATGTACCTGCACAATATGGTACTGTCAGCATTTGGGCACAATCACACCGCTGTATGACTCATCCGAGGATTGCACCGTAAGGCTATGTGCGCACGTTGCGTTCAGTACCTTGCAGAAATTAACGCATCCTCTGGCAGAAATTGTCATTGTCAAATTTGGTTTTGACCACAAAAACGTTGGAAATACGCATGCATTTTTATAGCGTTTTTGCTGCGTTTTGACCACGTTTTACATGCATTTTCAGTGCTTAAATTGAGATGCATTTTCAATACAAATACACAACTAAATAAAGTTTGAACATTCAAACAGTATGAAAAAATTGAAAAAAATAAAAATAAATAACCTTTAAATCATACACTATAATGATAATTTACCGAAAATAATTATTGAGATTTAATAATTATGTTCAAAGTAAAGTCGGAATGGATGTGAGGGTAAATGGAAACCTTTTGACCTCACGATAATGCCAAAAACGCATACTTTGATTTTGATAAAAAAAAAACATGCGTTTAGCACCAAAAAAAGCATGTAAAATGCTAGAAATTTATTTTAGGATGCGTTTAGATAATTCTCATTGACTTCTATGTTACCAAAATGCAGCCAAAATGGTAAAAACAATTGACATGCTGCTTCTTCAAACGCAGAGATTTTGACAAATTTTTTACACCAAAAACGCTGCGTTTTTAAAAGCATTGTGCGCACAAGAAAGCCCAATTTTCCATAGACTTTGCCTGGAAATCAAAGCGCATGCAATTTTGCATTAAAACGCTGCAGCTCAAAACGCTGCGGAAACGCATGAAAAACGCAACGTGCGCACATGGCCTTATGCTCAGCCTGTCCGGCAGCTCTTCTGACCAAGCATGTCAACTTCATAGAAATAGACACTGACACGCTCAGGTCAGGAGAGCCGTCGACTGATACTGTCAGTAGAGTCATGCTGCCTGAACCACAAGCATAATGGATAGCAAAAATAGTGAGTGCCAACCTTTTAAATCTTTCCATTGTGTTTTCTTCAATCCTTTGTTCTCTTTTCCTTTCTGTAAATGGCAACTTTCTCAGACTACTGTATACACTGTACTTTGGTACCATAGTTTGAAATATCCTCATTTGTGGATGAGCCAGTAAGGAGCAAAAGCTTAGTGACTGATTCCTTTCAAATTTAACTTGTATGTATCCTAAAATGATGCTTGTTATTCAGCAACTAGTCCCCCATAATCCTAAAAATGTTATGGTAAATGGGAGGCAAAAACTGAAACATTCTTGTGACACTTAGGATGCATTCACACATCAGCACTCCATTTTTTTTCTTAGACCGTACACAGATCTTTAGCGTTTACAGTATATCACAAAAGTGAGTACACCCCTCACAGTTTTGTCCATTTTTTATTATATCTCTTCATGGGACAACACTGAAGATATAACACTTGATACAATGTAAAGTAGTCACTGTCAACAAAAGTGAGCAAACCCCTAAGTGAAAATTGCCAATTGTGTCTAAAGCATTAATTTTTTTGTGTGGTCTCTTGGGCATTGTAACGCAGTGACTACAAGTGCCACAATACACTGGGTACACCATACCATGGTGGGACCTGGTGCTAGGGAATAGGGTCACCTCCTAAACTCACCTGATGCTGATCTCTGCACTTCCTAACGTCCCTATACGAGTTATTTCACCCTGTCGCCAGTCACATGCTACCCCTGTCTTCCCCTGGACTCAGCCCTGTCTAGTGAACAGAGCAGTGGGAACGCTAGTCCTACTTAAGGTTAAAGAGACACATAGGGAATTAGACAGATGGGGAAAATAAACCGCAATCATAGAAAGCACTCAATACGAAAGGAGGAAGTAGTGAGGAAGTGACCAGAGGAGCAAAACCAAACAGGGATAAGGAAGGGAAAAACACAACTCAGCTTTCACACACCAAATGGTCTCTGAATGATTTCCTGGTCCACGCCTGACAGGTTCCCACTAGAGGCAAGCTAAGCACAAGCGATCACCGACATTTACCTGGGTTGAGAGGGAAATCTTTATAGCAGAGGTATTTCCTAACACAGCCCAGCTGATACCAGCCTTTATGCAAAGTATAGAAGACCAGATGAACTACTTAACCCTAGCAGCATCGGCTAAAAGAGAATCTGCACAACCAGCAGTATTAACCTGAACAAGTGTGTATGTACCCCTGTGCTGCAATCTCCAGACACCAGAAATAGGAGGGACCACACTACATTTTGGTACCCTCGTGACAAGCATACAGTTAAAAAGAGCTTTAAAGCAGTCAATGACATTACAGAGCTGATGTATGTTATAGACCTTGCGCTCCTCCATATTTCAGTTGAGGAGGCCCCACAGATGCACCATAGGGTTTATGTCTGGAGACATCTTTGGCAGGTGCAGCACCTTTACCTTCAGTTTCTTTAGCAATAAGTGGTGGTCTTGGAGGTTTGTTTGGTGTCGTAATCATGGTAGAATACTTCCCTGCGGCCTAGTTTCCCTAAGGGAGGGAATCAGGCTCTGCATCAGTATGTCATGTTGGCATTCATGGTTCTCTCAGTGAACGTAGCTCCCCACAGCCAGCAGTCATGCAGCCTGAAATCATGACAAACCTACCACTATGCTTAACTGTAGGCAAGCCATTCTTGTCTTGTTTTTGACACAGATGCCACACGTACCCATGTCAGTCTATGGTGTTCCTCACACGTCTGTGTTTTCACACAGACTGTGTGGCCCCATGTTTCCCCGCACGCACACATGCAGACATATCTGTTTTTTCTCCGGCTGCACAGGTGTCCCATGTACCACACACTGATGTGATCCGTGTGACATCAGTGTGACACGTACCGGAGAAAAAACGTGTCTCTGAAATAAAAAGATTTTCTATACTCACTTGTCTCTAGCCCTGCTGTCTGTGCCACTACTGTCACTTGCTTCTGACCCCCACTCATCATACTCATTGAATATGCACTGCACTGAGGAGCTGAAAGTAGCAGCAATGCCGGAGACATCAGTGTCGGGGACAAAATTGCTGGGGACAGGTGAGTATCCAGCAGTGTGTGTAGTAAGGTCAGGATGTCATCGGAGTATCCAAGGAACTCAGATGACATTCTGACGACACCCACGTGACACCTGCGCTACCGCGGATGTAGCGGCTGTCACTTCACGGGTTCATCAGAGTTCATTGTGAACTCTGATGAATCCGTGACATTACTGCCGCGACACCCACTGTACTGCGGATTTCACAGGGGTGTCGTCAGGAAGGATGTCATCTGAGTTCATTGTGAACTCCGATTAACCCGTGAAGTCACTGCTGAGTTTGCACACACTGCTGAGGGCGCCCCTTTGGTTACCTGGGCTCCCCTTATGAGGTCCAGGTCCCCGCAGGGAAGCACACACAGCAGTGATGACCTCCTGACCAGGCTACACACACACACTGCTAAGGGCACCCCTGTGGTGACCTGGGCTGACCTTATAAGGTACAGGTCACTGAAGGGAAGCATACACAGCAGTGTGTGTGAGTGTGTTTGTGTGTGTGTGTGTGTGTGTGTGTGTGAGTGAGTGCGCGTGTGTGTGAGTGTGTGTGTGCCTGTAGGGGTTCTTCTCCCAATTAATGGGGAACGTTAGGTTCTCCACTGAATGTGACAGCAGTATGGGAATGACGTGGGCCCCCCTGATTGGATTATGACGGACCCGAATTAGGGCTTTGACAGGGAAATAAATTGGAAAAGAGGGTGTCTTTTGTCTTTATTTATTGAATAATTTGCTCTTTTTATGTATTTTCAGGTTTGCTTTTGGGGAACGTTGTGGGACCTCACCATGGATTACTGCGGTTTTTGTTTTTTTTAGTTATTAAAATCAAATAAATTGGTGAACGAGGGCTGGAATCAGGAGGTTTTTGTTCAAATAAACTTTGTTATTCTCCTTTCAACTACTGGATTAGTAGTGGTGGTGTCTACTAGACACCACCCATTACTAATACCAGGGCTTGATGCCAGCTGGAGCTGGCATCAACTCCACAAGTATTACCCCATTTGCTACTGCACCAGGGCAACAGGCAGAACCTAATTTATGCACCATTTCCGGGGCGGCTGTGGGCTGCTGTTTTAGGCTGGAAAGGACCAAATAACCATGGCCCTTCCAACCCTAATAATATGAACCGCCAGTTGTCTGCTGTATCATGGCTGGTTTTAGTAAAATGGAGGGGACACCACATCATTTTTTTAAATTTAAAAATGTAAAAAATAAGCGTGGGATCCCCTTTATTTTTAATAACCAGCCAAGGTACAGAAGACAGTTGAGGGTTGCAGCCTGCAGCAGCTGCTGTTCCTGTGCTGGATATGAAATTGGTGGGACCCCAGGTCATTTTTTTTAATTAAAAAATATAAATGCTGTAAAACAGCTGGCCAAGCTATCTACCTCTATATCTATAATGTTATTCTATCTGTTCTTTTTTTTTTATATATGTTCTTTCTTATTTCCTTTCTTTATATCTCTCTACCTATCTTATATGTTTTGTCTATCTGCTTTATCTGTTTTATCTATCAGTCTATCTATCTATCTATCTATTTTATCTGTTCTATCAGGTCGTCACAGGACATTGTGCAATCTGCCCTTCTGCATGGTGTCCATCTCCTCCTTGGTTACGGGTCCCTGGCTTTTGGTGTTGCTAAGAACGAGCCATTCAAAAATCCTAGAAACACTCTGCATCACACCCACCAGACACACCAATGGGTAGCTTGAAGGGAATAGCGCCGCCCACTTGGGGGGTTGGTTAGGGATGGTCAGGAGTGTCAGGAGTAGTCAGTCAAGTGGTGGCTCTCGACAGGAGAGGTCACAAGTCATTGGAGGAGGTTAGGGGCTGGGCTCCTCAGTTACTAGGTGGCAGACGTTGGTCAGGGCCTGGTAGGAGCTGAAACCCTGGTTGCAGGGGATCGTGTCAAGGGGCACGGAACTGCCAAGCAGGGCAGCCGGCGGCCTTGAGTCATCTCCAGGCAGGGGCCAGGGCACGGCAGGGTACATGGACCCTAGGCCGGGAAGTAGCTTCAAGCATCCTGGTAATTTACCCAATGAGGGCAAAGACTTCACCATTCGTCCTCCACCCACTCCAAAATCAGGGTACTAGCGCAACGAGGGGGATAGGACTTTCCCAATACACAGTCCATAAAATCCCAAGCGTGAACCCTGAGAGCAAGCTCACCCCGCTAGCCATACAGGTGAGCAGGACTCGACTAGTTTCACACTACAGGGACCAACCAGTAAAAAAAGTGCCAAGGAAAAGGTCACAGGCTAACAAGCAACACCATCGGGCACAGGATCCCAGCATGCTCCCTCCCTGCTACAGAGGTGCTAAGAATTCTGGTTTACAAGCTGTCGGTGTCAGGGTTATTGGACTGAGTGAGTATGCAGTGACCCCTTCCTCCCCAACGGCGCTCACCTCTCATCACCACCAAGCCCCAGGGCATTCTGTCCCTACTCACGGAAGGGTTAAACATCTAGTTGCCATTCCATCGCCACCGGGTGCTCCCAACTGCAGCGGTGGTATCTCACCTTACCACACACCGTGGGTGGCATCACAAACTCTAATAACAAAATCCCTTGTAAATACCCCCCTCTTATTTCGGGTGCCCGCGCGGCCCCTCCCGGGTCCAGAGATCCCTCGAGCCACCATGGATACGGATCCGAGCAGCAGCCCGGCTGCTGGCGCTGGGGCGGTACATATCTATCTATCTATCTATCTATCTATCTATCTATTTTATCTGTTCTATCTATCTTTCTATCTTTACCTATAATTTTTCTGGCTTTCCTCGTCTTTTACATATTAAAAAGACATTCATTTCAGTATCATCATCGTCCGATCTAACCACAGCTGCAGGGGACGGCCGGAGCTGAGGAGGAGAAGGGCCAGCGCTGAGGAGGGGAGGAAGGGATTTATCTCCCTCTCTCCTCCGTAGCTGGCTATTACCATTCTCGCCCTGCACTCGCGGTACACCGGTGTACCGTGAGTGCAGTGCGATTTTTCTCTCGCCCCATAGACTTGAATGGGTGCGAGAGAATCTAGGATCGCATTATAGTCGCAGCATGCTGCAACTGTTTTCTAGGTCCAATTAGGGCGAGAAAATAACCGCTCATGGGAGCTGGCACATAGGCTAATATTGGTCCGAGTGGAATGCGATGTTTTATCACATTCCACTCGCTCCGATTTTCATGCTGTGTGGCTAAGGCCTTAGGGGCACTTTGCACACTGCGACATCGCAGGTGCGATGTCGGTGGGGTCAAATTGAAAGTGACGCACATCCGGCATCGCATGCGACATCGCAGTGTGTAAAGCCTGGATGATACGATTAACGAGCGCAAAAGCGTCGTAATCGTATCATCGGTACAGCGTCGGAGTAATCCATAATTACGCTGACGCAATGGTCCGATGTTGTTCCTCGCTCCTGTGGCAGCACACATCGCTGTGTGTGAAGCCGCAGGAGCGAGGAACATCTCCTACCGGCGTCACTGCGGCTTCCGTAGGATATGCGGAAGGAAGGAGGTGGGCAGGATGTTTACATCCTGCTCATCTCCGCCCCTCCGCTCCGATTGGCCGCCTGCCGTGTGACGTCGCAGTGACGCCGCACGACCCGCCCCCTTAACAAGGAGGCGGGTCGCCGGCCACAGGGACGTCGCACGGCAGGTGAGTGTGTGTGTGAAGCTGGCGTAGCGATAATTTTCGCTACGCCAGCTATCACCACATATCGCTGCTGCAACGGGGGCGGGCACTATCGCACTCGTCATCGCAGCATCGGCCTGCGATGTCGCAGTGTGCAAAGTGCCCCTTAGAATAAAAAAAATAAATGCAATATGAAGGCAATATGAATGAAGAAAAGAAATTATGTAAAATAGACATATCTTTGAATGTAGCTTTAAGGAGTCATTCTGTAGTTATCCTCTAGAACGGATCCGTTGGGAAATTTATTTCATCCGTTTTTTTAATATGGGAGTCTATGGACAAAGTATCTGTTAACGGATTGCTACTTGGCCATCCGTTGTACTTGCATTTGTAATGGATCCGTTGTTTTCTTAACAGATCCGTTACAAATGGGCGATTTGCTCATTATATCTCCTGCTTTTTCATTGCTTCCCCTGCCCACCCTCTGTGACAGTGTCTGTTATTGGTTGCAGTCACACTTCCGGTGTGTCGTCATCTGTGATTGGTTGCACTCACACTAGTAGTCTGGATCCCTGAAGTGGAGTGTAAAAATAAATAAATAATTTAAAAAAAGCTGCATGGGGTCCCTTTTATTTTGATACACAACCAACATAATGCACACAGCTCTCCAGACCTGAGATTAACAGCTGCATAGAAATATACGCAGACACGTTCAGGTCAGGGGAGCCACCAGCCAGTCTCTGCATTGCAATGAGATCCTCGGAGAGTCATATGGCCATGTGACTGCACCCTAAAGTAAGAAAAAAATGTCTATATAGGTGGAAAACCTGTATCCATCAGTAAATCATTGGTGGTTGTCCGAGTTCCGGTATCCTGTTTAATCGTCTATTTTCAGCACCAGCTGCGGCCAGATATGAACATTTAATGAGGCTGTTTAGCCTAGTTCTCTGTTTAGTGGCTGTTGCTGAGAACTGCAGCTCAGTTCCTATTCATGGAGCTGTACTGTCCCGGTTACATTTACTGAAAACACCTGATCATTGAGGGTGACCTGGTGTAAGTCCCCACAATTAAATACTTAAGATCTATCCTATGGATAGGTCATCAATATCTTAAGCCTGGAAAACCCTCATAAGAAGTGAAAGCTTCTTTTCTGTGCAACTCACATGCTTTATACTGAACCAATGACCAGAAAAGAAAAATCTTCCCAATTTGCATGTTAAAGGGGAAGTTCTATCTCCAAGATCATATCGGAATATGTAGTAGGTGTAATAATAATGATATTTGCTAATATTTCCAATTATAAATGTAGTATAGTTCTCCTGATATAGCCAACTCTCTTACTTCATGTGCAGGCATTTTAGCTTAGGCATCCATGGTTACAACCACAAGCAACTAACTGTCAATATATGAGTGGTCGTAACCATGCATTCCCAAGTTGCAATGCCCTGCACTTGAAGTAAGAGACATAGCTATATCAGTAGAACTATACTATATCTCTAATTGGAGGTATTAGCTAATATTCTTATTATTACACCTACTTCACATTGGGATAGGATCTTAAATATGGGAATAACCCTTTAATGAAAAAGAAAAGCTGATTTGCCTTACAGCCAGGACAGAAGATATAATGGAAAAGATACCGAGTAGGAAAAAGAAATCTCCAACAGCTTGATGTAAAAAAAATATCAAGCTAGTTAAATTAGCTAGTGAAATACAAATCGCCAACGACATTAAAATAAATACCCCAAAATGTTATAAATACATCAATTCCAAAAGTAAAACAAAGGATGGTATTTGCCCCTTAAAAAATAATAACAGGATAATTATAGAAGACAATGAAAAGGTTGAGATATTAAACAGGCACTTTTCATCCGTCTTCACCAAAGAACTGACTGATCCATTCAACAAGTCAAAAATCAACATTGATGGTACAATATTACAAAACAATCTGGATAAGATGTCTGAATGAGCAAGCACTTGACAAATGAGATTTATCATTGATAAATGTAGAGTACTGCACTTAGGACAAAGTAATCCCGTTGCTGCATATACATTAAATGGAAGTAAACTCTGGACTACAGAACAGTTGAAGGACTTGCGTATTCGGGTTACAAGTAAGCTGACCAGCAGCACTCAATGTCTAGCAGCAGCTGCAAAAAGCAAACAAGGTTTTAGGGTATATAAAAAGAGAAATTAGATCCTGTGATCCGAACGTATTGCTACCCTCTATAAATCACTTGTAAGGCCATATCTAGAATTAGGGATCCAGTTTTGGGCTTCACATTTTAACAAGGATATTCAGAAGTTAGAGTCAGTTCAAGGAAGGGCAACTAGATTGTTACAAAGAATGGAAGGCCTCCCATATGATGATAGGTTGAAAAAGTTGGGTTTTGTTTAGCTTAGAAAAAAAGAAGTCTTAAAGAAGATATCATTTATATGTATAAATACATGTGTGGTCAATTTAAAGGACTGGCACATTACTTATTCCTTCCAAAGACAATGCTAAGGACCAGGGGGCACTCACTAAGAGTGGAAGAAAGGCGATTCTGGCAGCTAAATAGGAAAGGGTTCTTTACAGTTAGAGCAGTCAGAATGTGGAATGCCCTACTACAAGAGGTAGTAATGGTGTAGGGGGGTTAGGGTTAAGCCCACAACTGGAGAGGTAGACGGCACACTGATGGTCTATGTATAATGTGTAAAATGTAAGTGTAATGTAACATGTACATGTGAGTTGTATAAAAAGCCACCAAGTGGCAGTGTTGTAGCATGGCTGTCCTGGTACCTGGGTGGGCAGGGAGAGAGTAATGGGAGGAGAGTAGGTTAGATAAAAGGAAGTGATAGAGGGAAGGAAACAGGAGTCATTGAGGAGATTACTGACAAGAACCCCAATTTGAAGATTCTGACCCTAAGGGTCACCTCTGCAAAAAGGTTTTAGTCTGATGGTCGGGAGTTTGGCATTTTTTTCACCTGGCTGCTGATACTCAATGAATTCCTCACTCACTGATGGTCAGTGCACCCTCAAGTAGAAGGGTATGGCTGGATTACCTGGGTATGGATGGGAGAGCCCTGTCGGTTGCGGTCCTTCTTATGTGTTAACAACCCCTGTGGGTGGGGTGAAGTGACTGAACGGACTTTATAACCTGGTCGGTGCCGGTGTGAAGTGTAGTGATGGAAGGAGAGGCCTAGAGGTGACAGAAGGTACTCAGGTGCCATGGATATGGACTGCTGCTAAATTGTGTATGAGAAGAAAGAGTGAAAGGAACCCCTATAGGAAGTGTATCGGTACCGGCGAAGCGCGGACCAAAGTAACCCAAAAGTTAATGTAAAATAAAGTTTGCACGTTTGCCAGAAGAAACAGTGTCGGGACTTTATTTGCTGTAACCAAGAAAACAATGTCACCTGAACGGTTACTGAGTTCTCCTGTGTGTGGTGCGGCGACGAGGAGGTGAGGGGTTAAGGGACAGCTGCACTGCGGCCTGCTGACCCCTGCTACCACGACTACGACCACTGCCTGCCCTGTGCCCTCCACCACAATGCATACACTATAACAGTTTTTAAAAAGGGCTGAATGGTTTCCTCAGGACATACAACATTGTCGGTTCTAAACGATTTATTAACAAAAATGTGTAATTGGTGTAGGAAGGTTGAACTAGATGGATCTAGGTCTATTTTCAACCAAAGTAACTATGTAACTATATAAAGGAGTTGAGGGACCCTAAAGAGCAATGTATTTCTTTTGTATAGTGAATTACTGGTATAATGAGGTGGACTAGTTGCTGTTGCATTCTTTTACCTGAAGACACCAATCGCGGTATTGTGATGTCATCTGAATTGTGTGCACAATTCCTGTCCTCAAGGGCCACCAGCAGTGCATGTTTAACCCCTTAAGGACGAAGCCAGATTTGTACTTAATGCCCAGGCCATTTTTTGCAATTTTGACCAGTGTCACTTTATAAGGTTATAACTCTGGAACGCTTCAATGGATCCCGGTGATTCTGAGATTGTTTTTTCGTGACATATTGGGCTTCATGTTAGAGGTAAATTTAGGATGATATTTTTTTATTTTATTTGTGAAAAAATCTGAAATTTGACAAAAAAATTAAAAATTTTGCAAGTTTCAAACTTTTAATTTTTATGCCCATAAACCGGAGAGTTATGTCACACAAAATAGTTAATAAATAACATTTCCCGCATGTCTACTTTAGATCAGCGCAATTTTTGAAACAAAATTTTTTGGGGTTAGGAAGTTAGAAGGGTTCAAAGTTCATCAGCAATTTCCCATTTTTTCAACAAAATTTACAAAACCATTTTTTTAGGGACCACATCCCATTTGAAGTGTCTTTGAGAGGCCTGGGTGACAGAAAATACCCAAAAGTGACACCATTCTAAAACCTGCACCCATCAAGGTACTCAAAACCACAATCAAGAAGTTTATTAACCCTTCAGGTGCTTCACAGGAACTAAAGTAATATGGAATGGAAAAAAATAAAAATTAACATTTTACCTAAAAATGGTTACTTTAGCACTAATTTTCTTACTTTTTCAAGAGGTAACACCAAAAATTGGACCTCACACTTTGTTACCCACTTTCTTATGAGTGCGCCGATACCCCACATGTGGTCAGAAACCTTTGTTTGGGTAAATGGGAGAGCTCGGAATGAAAGGAGCAATATTTGAATTTTGGAAAGCAAAGTTGGCTGAAACAGATTACGGGCACCATGTTGCTTTTACAGATCCCCTAAGGTACCTAAACAGCAGAAACCCCCCTCAAGTGACCCCATTTTGGAAACTAGACCCCTTAAGGCTTCTATCGAGGGGTATACTGAGCATTTTGGACCCACAAGTACTTCACAGATTTTGATAACGTTACTTTGTCATATTGAAAATTGTAATTTTTTTCTCAAAAATGTTGCTTTAGCATCAATGCTCTCACTTTTTCAAGAGGTAATTCCAAAAATTTGACCCAAATGTTTGTTACCCACTTTTTTATGAGCGCGGTGATACCTCACATGTGGTCTGAAACCTTTGTTTGGAGAAATGGGAGGGCAGGGAACGAAAGGAGCAATATTTGAATTTTGGAAAGGAAATTTGGCTGAAAAAGATTGCGGGCACCATGTTGCATTTGGAGGACCCCTAAGGTAAGGTAAACAGCAAAAAAACCACCACAAGTGACCCCATATTGGAAACTAGGCCTCTCAAGGAATTTATCTAGATGTTTGGTGAGTACCCTGAATCCCCAGGTGCTTCACAGAAGTTTATAACGTTGAGCCATGAAAATAAAAAAATAAAATTTTAAAACAAAATTGTTACTTCAACCAGGTAGCTTTTTTTTCACAAGGGTAACAGGAAAAAAATCACCATGAAATGTATTCTGCAATTTCTCCTGAGTTTGTTGATATCTTATATGTGGTGGAAATCAACTGTTTGGGCACACGGCAGGTCTTGGAAGGGAAGGAGTGCAATTTGACTGAACATTTGGCTGGAATAATTAGTGGACGCTATGTCGCATTTGGAAAGCCCCTAAAGTGCCTAAACAGTAGAGGCCCCCCACAAGTGACCCCATTCTGGAATCAAGAAACCTCAAGGCTTTTATCTAGGTGTATATTGAGCATTTTGAATCCACGAATACTTCACAGAATTTGATAAGCTTAGGTTGCCATATTGAAAATTTTCATTTTTTTCACAAAAATGTTTCTTTAGCATCACATTTCTCACTTTTTCAAGAGGCAACAACAAAACGTGGACCCCACAGGTTGTTATCCAATTTCTTGTGAGCGCAGGGATACCCCATATGTGGCCAAAAACCTCTGTTTGGATATATGGGAGGGCTTGGAATGGAAGGAGCACCATTTGAATTTTGGAAAAGTTGAAATAAATTGCGCGCACCATGTCACATTAGCAGGGCCTCTTGGGTACCTATACATTAGAAACCCCCCACAAGTGACTCCATTTTGGAAACTGGACCCCTCAAGGATTTTATTCAGGAGTATAGTAAGCATTTTGAATCCACAGGTACTTCACAAAAATGTTGCTGTAGCAACAAATTTCTCTCTTTTAGGCTATGTGGCCATGATCCAGCGACACGGCGTCCAGTACACAGTGTCAGCCTTCCTGCAGAGATGTGAGTGTTGTCCACGGGAGAACGCAGCTGCCCATGCCCACGATTTGGGTTCAGGCTGCTGTGGAGCTCTATGCTACCTGCAGAGCACACTCATCTCCGCAGCATAAATTGACATGCTGAGGCTCGGGAAGCTGCGTCACAGGTCGGTTTATGCTGCGGAGAAAAGAAGCACAGTGGGCACGGGATTTCTAAAAATCCTTCAACTGTGCTTCTACTGCACAACGCAGCGTTATGGACGCAAGGAAAACACTCTGCGCTCAAAACGCTGCAAACCCTGATTGTGGGCACATAGCCTAAAATGCTACAATGGATGAATGGATAGATGTCAAACATATATAACGTCCCACCCCCCTGCATATTCTAAGCTGGCGCCCTTTAGTGCCTTTCATGTGGCACTAAAGGGTGCCTAGCCTTGTATTTAGCCCAAAAAGAAAAAAAATTAAAATAAATGACGTGGGGTCCCCCCTATTTTTGATAGCCAGCTAGGGTAAAGCAGACAGCTGTAGCCTGCAAACCACAGCTGACAGCTTCACCTTGGCTGGTGATCAATTTGGAGGGCTCCCCAAGCTGGGTTTTTTTTTAAATTATTTCTAAATAAATAATTAAAAAAAAAAAACAAACGTAGGGTCCCCCCAAATTAGATCACCAGCCAAGGTGAAGCTGACAGCTGGGGTCTGGTATTCTCAGGGTGGGAAGAGCCATGGTTGGACTCTTCCCAGCCTAAAAATAGCAGGCCGCAGCCGCCCCAGAAGTGGCGCATCCATTAGATGCGCCAATTCTGGCGCTTCGCCCCAGCTCATCCCGCGCCCTGGTACGTTGGCAAACGGGGTAATAAATGGGGTTGATACCAGGTGTGTAATGTCACCTGGCATCAAGCCCAGCAATTAGTTATGTCACGGCGTCTATCAGATACCCGACATAACTAATTGACAGTAATAATAAAAAAAAATTGACAACAAAAAAAAATTTATTTGAAAAAACACTCCCCAAAACATTCCCTGATTGACCAATTTATTGAAAGGAAAAGAAAAAAAAAATCCGCTGTAATCCATTTGGACGTCCCACGTCGACTCTGGACCTTCTAGAATATGGGGGACACGTTCAGGGAACGTATCCCCCGTTTTCTAGTATTGCAGACCCTCCATTTGAGGAGAGTGGGTGCAAAGAATCTGCACCCACCCTCCCTGGGTCACAGCTGCTGTGTGCCGAGCAGCAGCAGCAGCAGCAGCCAGCGTCTCACAACACAGGAAGCTGACAGCTGCTCGGCACATGTGACCGCGTCTGCTGTGAAGGAGGAGGGGGCCGCGGGGGATCAGCGCTCCGACAGGTATGTATGACACCGGGGAACACCGGGGGGAATCCGGCAGGGCCTAGGGAGCAGGTTTCTGTCGCATGTGTTATGGCACATACGACAGAAACCATAAGAAAAGTGTAAATGCGGCCGGCGCGCTGCTGTGCTCGCCGGTGCGCGCGGCCATCTTGGATTTTCGGGAGGGGGTTGGGGGTCGGAGGGGGCACTTTGGGGATACCGAGGGGACCCGAAAAGACCGGAGGATGAGATTTATCTCCCATCTGACATGTTTGTTTATGCCAGATGGGAGATAAATGATTTTTTACCGGCGCGGTCATTTACTGTAACCTGATCATCGGTATACGGTGTATACCGGTCATCAGGTGAGCGGGGACCGGAAAAACCGGCCAGAATCATGATCTCCAGGGTCTCAGCTACCCCCGGCAGCTGAGACCCCGGAAATTTTCTGACTCTGGGGGGCGCTAGACCCTTTTTTCCGACCGCCGTTAAAAAGCGGCGGATCGGAAGAAGTACCCTAATTTGTCACCGTTAAAAGGCATATCGGCGGTCGTTAAGGGGTTAAGCATTTCCTAAGCATTGTACAGGTGCAATACTAATGAAATCCTGAAAACATGCACTGTTGGTGGTCCTTGAAGACTAGAGTTGTGCATGCCTGCTATAGGGTAAGTAGCAGTTGAATTGGGACTAGCTCACAATGAGAGGTTTTAACTTATAGGGAGACTGTTTCCTTCTAGAAAGTCAGATAGAACCCAGTGTCAAGAAGAGATAACGTGATCCTTAAGGACCAAACAAGACACAGAACGCGAAATCGCGTTTATGTGCCGCCCCCGTCGCTGCTCGGATCCGGCCCTCCTGTGGGTGGCTCGAAGGTCTCACGGACATGCCGAATAAAAAGGGGGAGGTAGATGTACGGGCTAGGCCGTATTAAGTTCGTGACGCCACCCACGGTGTGTGGTGAAGTGGGACACCACCGCTGCTGTTGTGGGGCACCCGGGGGAGATGTAGTGGCAGCTGGATGTTAACCCCTCTGTGGGTAGGGATGGTTGCCCCGGGACCCAGTGTCTTTGTGCAGGGTGTAGCAATGGCGAGGGCCGGTGTGCCCGGACGTGCGGGGGGTTGGTTGGTTACTCACAGTAAATGAATCACACGAGTCTTTTGGTAAACCAAGGTGCTGGTGGCTGGCTGCCGCGGCCGGTTGCATTCAGGTCCCCCACCCGGGCTTGTGGTCACTGTCCTTTTCCTCTGCACTTGTTTGTGTATGATGGACTGCCTGGTCTGGAACTCAGGAGTCCGCTCCCTGCTGGATGTGGCCTAAGGAGCTGTGCCTGCAGACACTGGCCTGTGGGATCTATGGGCCCTAGCGGTGGCCTTATCCCTATCGGTGGGCTGTTGTCTTCTTTTAGGGACTTTGGGTGGGACAGGACCTATAATCCTGCCCTCAATCGGTTAATTAGCTAGGCCGCTGGTTTTGGTCCTGGCTTCAGGGTCCGAGTACCCCCTCTGTGCTACGGTTTCCGGGTCAGTTCTCTGTGTTAGTACCGGCGGGCTACAACCCTGTCCCGGTCCACCTCGGATCTGCCGAGCCGTCTTCCTGTCTCCTGCTGACGGAGAACACCGTCTGCCACCTAGCCAAAGGCAGCAGGGTTCCAACCCTGGCACCGTTCAATTTGAGCTTCTCCTCCTGCTGGGACTACACCTAGCCCAAGCTCCACTCCTCTCAACTTGAACTTCACACTAGAACTGTGTCTTAGACTAGACTGCTGTCTTTCCCGCCCCGGACTGTCTAGACCCCTAGATGGGTGTGTCCCAACCGCTTGGTCCCGCCCCTGGTGTGTCTATCTTTCCCTAAGGGGGGGTGACTAGGGTTTCAGGTCGGCTGTATGTTACCTAAGTGAGGGATGGTGTTCTGCGGGGGCCTATGTGTGACTACCTGGTTTTGCCAGGAGGCGTCACATTTAGATTAGAGACCAACCTTTGAACAGAGTGGTCCTCAGGCTGAACGGTCCGAAGGACTTAATTCTAGCAGGTAGGTCTCAAGTAGCTCAAAGATAATGGGCCAAGACAGAGATGAAATAAGTCATCTTTTCCGGGTAAAATCTCCCTCAGGCCTCTTTCACATGTCAGTATTTTGCATTAGTGTTTCATGAGTGTCTCATCAGTATTTGGATGACAAAACCAGGAGTGTCTCCAAAACACGGAATAGGTGCAAGTCTTTGAATTATAGTTCTTCTCCGTAAGTTCCACTCCTGGTTTTGGCATCCAAATACTGATGATACACTGATGCAAAATACTGATGTTTGAAAGAGGTCTAAGCATCTGAGAGTTCAAGGCTCAACTCTGGCCATATTGGCAAACCCCATTAAACGCCTTCTCTATGTGAAGAATTAGATTTGGACCCGCGGAAAGGGAAAATAACTGTCATAGACTAGACTGTGCCTGGGTGGTGTCGGAGCGAACAGGACCAATAAGAACAGGATCAATCCAAATGGAACCGTGCGTCTGAACAAGCTCTGTATTGAAATGTGCTGGAAGTTTTATGAACATAATCTCGTGTACAAAGTTGTTGATGAGGAACTGTTAAGTAAAGGTTTGTCGTTTAAAAGGAACTGGTGGTCTCTTTGTTGGAACGAGTCTTCATCCAGTCCTAGGTAGTCAAAGCCATCAGCAACATGTGGCCTGCATAGGCCTACACTGAACAAGTCCATACACCCAGCCACGATCTTCTATTTCATGTAGCATACCAGGACGTCAAAAAGCAACATCCCATCCACAACTATCACAACACACCAATCTACACTACCTATTTACAGATGGCAAGTTTGATTCCGTGGACTACACTATGTGTAGAATGGCGCAGGGTAGTAGTTATGTGCAGGGTGTTGCTTCCTCCAGTCTGGTTACAATACAGTCTGGTAGCCACATTTAGAGTCTTGCGGTACATTACACATTATAACACAATTCATATATTACATTATTTACAAAAACGCAGGTCCCAATACACATGACACCACAATACCGTGGTTGGTGTCTACAGGGAAAATAATGCAACAGCGACTAGTCAACCACCTTACAGTGGTGCTATAAGCTAATGGGACCTCCCCTGTATAACTGGCGTGGTGAACCTCTATCCCATCAGTTCCTCCAGCTTCTGGGAATATTCCCAGGGTCAACAGTGCTTAGACTACCGCTCCCATTTTATGGGCTGCCAGTCCATTAAAGGGGTTGTCCACTACTCAGACAAACCCTTCAATCACCTGGTTTCCCTCAAGTAAAATAATAACACCTATTCTCACCTCTCTCGCCACTACAGTGGAGTCATCACCAGTTCTCACAAGGCTTGTGTGACATTGGTATGTCATGCAACCCCTGTGGTCAATCAGCAGCCACTTCACTGTCCCCTACCTTGGATGGTAAATGACATGAGAGCTGTGGCTGCTGTCTTACTTTCTCTGGATGTCTGATTTGTCCGAAGGAGGAGACAGTGAAGTGGCTGCTGATTAGCCGCAGAAATCAATCCGGGAGGGCCAGCGCCGGCACCAGAGGTGAGTATAAACATTATTATTATTTGACTTAGGGGCAACATAGTAATCAAGAAGTGATTGTCTGAGTAATGGACAAGCCCTTTAATTTTCATTTAATCGGCAAGCATGCACAAGCCACATTCATTGCTGTACACTGTGGTGCACACAAGGCTAGATTACATCCTGATGGTGGAATTAGCATAACATATTTTGTTATCTGAGTTAATGTGCTCTGTGCTCCTGTTCCACTCCAATGATGAATGTAGCAGTCGCACGTTATCTTATGTGATGTATCTTGCATTCCTAGTGTCTCCTTTGTGATGTATACGGCATTCTCAGGGCCTTCTATGTGATGTATACAGCAGTCTCGGTGCCTCCTATGTGATGTATACAGCAGTCTCAGTGTCTCCTATGTAATGTATACTGCAAACCTCCCACTGATTGAGTTCTATAAATGATACATAAGCAGTGATGAATTTCCTACTTTGAAAGATGCTTCATTGTTTCAAGCAATTTACTGCTGCGAGCCATTCCTTACAAAACTAACCATCGCCAACAATTGACTGCGCTCCAGATGGAGAAATCGAAACATGAAAAAGCATTTGTGAGTAGCAACCTCATCAATACCACCAAAGGCTATGTGCACACGTTGAATATTTGGCCAGTTTTTTACCTTAGTATTTGTAGGCCAAAACCAGGAGTGGAACAATCAGAGTGAAGCTGCGTGCACGCGATCAGGGTTCCCACCGTTTTGTGGCAGTCTGTTTTTGCTGCATCCGAAATGCTGCATTGTACAGTACAAGCACAGTAAATGGCCTCACATCACATGCCTCACAAAAGAGAAGTGTGACGCCCTGGCCTATCAGGTCGTCACAAGGGTGCCGTGCAATCTGCCCTTCTGCATGGTACCCGCTCCTCCTTGGTTACGGGTCCTGTCACTTTGGTGTTGCTACCAACAGGTGTACACAAAATCTGAGGAACACTCTGCACCACACCCACCAAACACCCATTGGGCAGCCTGAGGGGAATAGGGCCACCCAGATGGGGGGCTAGTAGAAGGAGGGCAGAAGTGTCAATGCAGTGAAGAGAAGTTGAAGTTCAGCAGTGACAGTGAGAGGTCACGCTGTGGAGCTGGGCTCCTGTACCCGTCCCAGGTGCCTGACGTTGGCCTGGCCAGAAGGAGCTGGAACCCCGGTCGCAGGGGGTAGTGGCAGGGAGCACGGTGCCGCTACAGAGAGCGGGCCGGCTGCCTTGTGCTACAACCGGGCAGGGACCAGGGCACAACGGGGTACGTGGACGCTAGGCTGGGAAGTAGCTTCACGCAGCCCAGTAATTCACCCGATGGAAACGGAATCTTCAGGAACCGTTCCCCACCCTCTCCAGAATCGGGGTACTAGCGCAACGAGGGGGATAGGACTTCCCACAATCGTCCAGAAAATCCCAAGCGTGAACCCTGAGAGCAAGCTCATCCTGCTAGCCACGCAGGTGAGCGGGACCCGAAACGCTTCAAGTGTAAGGGATCCACACGTAGGACACACGGTGCCAAGGGACAAGGCTTCAGGTCAACCGGCAACACCAAAAGGGCACGGACCCAACGTGCTCGCCCAAGGACTACAGAGTGCTCAAGAGTTTGGTTTACCTGGTGTCAGCGTCAGTGACTTTGGAGGCCCACGGAGGAGTTAACAACTTAAGCTGCCACACATCAGCGTCCCCAGGCTCCCCAAACCGGCAGCGGTGGTCCCTCACGTTACCACACACCGTGGGTGGCGTCACGAACATTACCCCAAAACCACAAACTATCCCTATTTTATTTCCGAGGGTGCCGCGCGACGCCGCCTCGGATCCGGAGACCCATCGAGCCACTGCGGATCCAGGTTTGTGCAGCCCGTAGGCTGTCGCGGGGGCGGTACAGAAGCAGTTCCAGCTATGAAACTAGCTTGCGAGTTAATTAACCCAATAAATTACAGACTAATTTTTAAGATGATAATTTTGCATGGGTGAGAATTACGTAAATATACAAATGGTCCTTGGCAGAAAAAACGTTCCCCACCACTGCCCTACAGGTCCATATTTACATGTCAGCAAATATTTTAAGGAGAGTACCCTTTAATAATTCACATATCATAACCCTTACATTTAATTCAAAAATAATATTTATGTTGTAACTGTTCATAATTATTTTAAAATGTAACAAAAACTCTACTTTTCAGGGGCAGCCATAGAAACACATGCTCCTGGCGAGAGGTAAGAGATTTATGGACCTAGAGCTCCTCTACTGGGAAGTTATTTCTACCAGGGAGTAAAATCTCCCAGCCAGCCACCTTCCATCACACAGGCAATGCATCTTATCCTTCGTACTCTGCTCCCGCTGATAAACTCTTTCCTCCTGCACTGGATTCTAAATAATTACTAGTTTGCAATGGAAGAACTACCTGAAGCAGGCATTAAACCTGCATCAGAAAAATAAATGCAAAACAGTGAAGTCTTCTTCAGTGACTGCCGTGATGCATTACTCACATGAACGGAGACTTCAGACACAGAGCGCGCTGTATTCTGACTGCTTACCTAAATTGAGGGTAATTCATTCTATCAATAAGAAAAAGCCTGGAGCTGTAATTTGTCCAAGTGTGTAATGGATCGTCTGCCTTAAGGCTACACATTTTGTATGGGTGTAAAATATGACCTAACAACACGGGAATCATAAATGTTTGGTCTTGAGGAACCATAAGAGAACATAAGCTTCCATCAAGAATGGTGGGGTCCTGCCTGCACCAGGCACATTTGCTTTTGAAGTGACAAAGGCTAATTCATGAATGAATGTCAAAAGGACTTGTTGTAGTTTAGAAAATTCTCTCCGTTCGGGAATTTCCTAAAGCAAGTTAAGTAACCACACAGCCCTGAGTCTGAGACACAGTCACATGCACCATTAGACGTACACTAAGTGCACTTATCCCAAGACGCAGAACAAAGAGGCACATTTACTAACCCAACTGTGCCACATTTATGAAATAGGTGTGCCAT
Source organism: Anomaloglossus baeobatrachus (assembly GCF_048569485.1). Lineage (NCBI taxonomy): Eukaryota > Metazoa > Chordata > Amphibia > Anura > Aromobatidae > Anomaloglossus > Anomaloglossus baeobatrachus. Next base: position 376,724,649 of record NC_134357.1, on the reverse strand, counting down.
TTTTATCCTAGTTCTACGATATGGGCAATAGATTTTAAGAAAAGCATGAAACGGGTGTGACTAAATCCCTCACAATCGTTATTACAGTAAAGTCTTTACTTGTTTTTTACTTTTCTTTTATATGTATTACTTTTGGTTCATAAACTTTTCTGGCATCCTATAGAGAAGTCTACAGGAAAAAAAACACCAAAATAATAACGTCATACATACAGGTGCATCTCAATAAATTAGAATATCATCAAAAAGTTAATTTATTTCATTAATTCAATACAAAAAGGGAAACATATTATATAGAGTCATTACACACAGAGTGATCTATTTCAAGTGTTTATTTCTGTTAATGTTGATGATTATGGCTTACAGACAATGAAAACTAAAAAGTCATTATCTCAGAAAACTAGAATACTTACCACAAAGTCTTCCTAAACATTTAAAATGGTCCCTTAGTCTGGTTCAGTAGGCTACACAATCATGGGAAAGTCTGCTGACTTGACAGATGTCCAGAAGGCAGTCATTGACACCTTCCACAAGGACGGTAAGCCACAAAAGGTCATTGCTAAAGAAGCTGGTCATTCACAGAGTGCTGTATCCAAGCATATTAATGGATAGTTAAGTGGAAGGAAAAAGTGTCGTAGAAAAAGGTGCACAAGTAACCAGAATAATCACAGCCTTGATAGGATTGTTAAGAAAAGGCCATTAAAAATTTGGGGGAGATTCACAAGGAGTGGACTGCTGCTGGGGTCAGTGCTTCACATGCCACCACACACAGACACATCCAGGACATGGGCTACAAGTGTCGCATTCTTTGTGTCAAGCCACTCATGATCAATAGACAACACCAAAAGCCTCTTACCTGGGCCAAATAGAAAAAGAACTGGACTGTTGCTCAGTCGTCCAGGGCCATTCAAATTCATATACCCAAATATAAAATCATACACTTTATTATTACCATTTAAAATTCCCCCATAGAAAAAACAAATAATACAATACTAAAATTACAAAGATACTGATAACACCATTATTTTGTATTAGGCTTGTTGTCATCTGGGACTCTCCCTAAATTAACCCCTAACCTGTAGATCATGCTGCAGTTTGGAAAAAAACAAAACAAAACAACAAAAACCTGATTTAAAAAAAACAGTAAAACACCATTAAGCATTTTATTCTGTATTTTTTTTTCTTTGCTCAAAAACGCAGATGTCTCTTAAAGGTGTTGTTTACAAGTTGGCAACCCCTTCTTAAAAGCTCCACTCTGCTACACAAATTACTGTAAACACTCTATAATTCCTTCCTGGTCTAGTTCCTCTGATTTATGTGCTACCTTTCCCTATGGTCATGTAAAATAAACAATGTCACGTGACCAGGTCTGCCGATCAGTGACTGCTGATCGGTTGCAGTGGTCAAGTGACATTGTTTATGTCACGTGACTGCTGGGAGACACAGCATGGAGACTGAAGGAGTGACGCCAGACCGGGAGATAAGTATACACTGCTTTTATTTTGTGCTGCATAGTGGAGCTATTAATAAGGGGTTGTCCAGTAGTGAACAAGCCATTGAAGAAGACATCTGTCCATAGCATTTTTGAGTTAGGGAGAAAACATAGGATAATACGCCCAACCAAAGGCTGTGTGATACCCACATCCTAACAAATACTTGCTACCTCTCCAGGTGCTCATGTTTAGTCTGCATAAGTTATTACAAATTTCGCTGCTATTTAGAATATGCCATATAAACTACTCGTTCTAAAGCACGGTTGTGATGCCTTTGTTAAATGTGCTGAGAAGCAAAACTTTTATAGACTTAAAAGGAACCTGTCAGGTCCCCGATGTCCTCCTACCCAGCAGCATTCACATGTGTATGACAATATTCCCTGCCTTACCTGTCCTGTATAATGCTCTTCAGTAAAATCAATGTTTAAAAAAAGCATTTATAAAGTGCGCTGTTCCTATATTAATTAGGACTTTGACTAGTCAAGAGGCGTTGTTTCCCCTGACTAGTGAGCCCTCTTTCCATTTCATCACGCCCTTTCATAACATGATTTCCACGAGCCAGCGTCATTGTCAGCTCCTTAAAATCTTGTGCATGCTCGCGGCTCATTTTGACAGCGTCAGTGTACCTCAGGAGCTGGGTGTACGTGTCCCGGCTTCAGAGTGGCGCACTGCACATGATCGAAAGGATAGCTTCTGCACTTCCAATCATGCGCAGTGAGCCTCTCTGAAGCCGGGATACATACACCCAGCTTCTGAGACGCACTGACGCTGCCGAAATGAGCCGCATTCAGGCGCAAAATTTCTAGGAGCTGTCATGATGCCGGCTAATGGAAATTATGTTATCATGACCACAGGGGCGTGATAACATGGAAAGAGGGCCGACTAGACTGGGGAAACAAAGCCCCTTCAACTAGTCAAAGGTGTAATTAGCATAGAGACAGCGCACTTTATAAACGCTTTTTTTAAACATTGATTTTAGTAAATGGCATTATACAGGGCTGAATAGGCAGGGAATTTTGGCATACACACGTGAATGCTGCTGGGTTGGATGGCAAAAAGGACCCAACTGGTTCCTTTTAAAGGGACCCGACTGGTTCCTTTTAAAGGGAATCTGTCAGCGGGTTTTTGCTGTGTAATCTGAAAACAGCATGAGGGAGGGGTTAAAACACAGAAATCAACATGTATCACATGTCAAGCTCTAGTGCTGTATACTTAAACTAAGTGTTTTCTCACTAGCACATTGTCATTGCTGTGACTAGCTGACTAGTGCCATGTTGTTCTACTCTGTCTCCTCTTGTGATTTGCAGCTCATTGTCTATAGAAATGTATATACAGAACCTGGTGGGGGGGAGGGGGGGGGGCAGTTTGCTCAGCTCTACTCTATGGTTAAATGTAAAAACTCGGATTATGTCAGAATGGCTGCACCCAGTAATATAAGTGATGCATTGTTGGATTCAAGATGTCTTTGCCTATATCATGCTGCTCTCAAAAGAGGTAGCAAAAAGCTGCTGATATATTCCCTTTAAGAGCGAGCAGAAGGCAATGCAGCAGATCACATGGTGTGTTATAAGCATTGACACCATTTTGATAAATGACTGACAACATCATTTGGAATGTCAAACATGAAGTACTTCCTGTTTTTATATATACACCTACACATATCACAGAGGAGTACAGAAAAATAGTGTACATATAATATGCATAATCTGAAATAGTCACCATGTTTATGAAATACACAAACATTGTATAATATTTGGGGCCTCATTTACCAGAACTAACAGTAAAATGTTCCTTATTTCCCATAGAACGGAAACAGAGCCCAGCTCTCATTTCTTCAACCCTGAGCAACTGACCACTTTTGATAAACAAGGCAAAAAGTTTAAGAAACGAAAGCTGAGCCCTAAGCCATTTTGAATAATAACCAAATTTCTGAATGAATTACTCAATGTCCTTTAAGTTACACGTCGACTTTACTGAGGTGTTTTTTTTATATATATATATATACATATGTATATATATATATATATATATATATATATATATATATATATATATATACAGTGCAGACCAAACATTTGGACACACCTTCTCATTCAAAGAGTTTTCTGTATTTTCATGACTCTGATAATTGTAGGTTCACATTGAAGGCATCAAAACTATGAATTAACACATGTGGAATGCAATACTTAACAAAAAAGTGTGAAACAACTGAAAATATGTCTTATATTCTAGGTTCTTCAAAGTAGCCACCTTTTGCTTTGATTACTACTTTGCACACTCTTGGCATTCTCTTGATGAGCTTCAAGAGGTAGCCACCAGAAATTATCTCCCAACGGTCTTGAAGGAGTTCCCAGAGATGCTTAGCACTTGTTGGCCCTTTTGCCTTCACTCTGCGGTCCAGCTCACCCCAAACCATCTCGTTTGGGTTCAGGTCTCGTGACTGTGGAGACCAGGTCATCTGGCGTAGGACCCCATCACTCTCCTTCTTAGTCAAATAGCCCTTACACAGCCTGCAGGTGTGTTTGGGGTCATTGTCCTGTTGAAAACTAAATGATGGTCCAACTAAACACAAACTGGATGGAATTGCATGCCACTGCAAGAGGCTGTGGTTGCCATGCTGGTTCAGTATGCCTTCAATTTTGAATAAATCCCCAACAGTGTCACCAGCAAAGCACCCCCACACCATCACACCTCCTCCTCCGCTTCAGGGTGGGAACCAGGCCTGTAGAGTCCATCTGTTCACCTTTTCTGCATCGCACAAAGACACGGTGGTTGGATCCAAAGAGCTCAAATTTGGTCTCATCAGACCAAAGCACAGATTTTCACTGGTCTAATGTCCATTCCTTGTGTTCTTTAGCCCAAGCAAGTCTCTTCTGCTTGTTGCCTGTCCTTAGCAGTGGTTTCCTAGCAGCTATTTTACCATGAAGGCTTGCTGCACAAAGTCTCCTCTTAACAGTTGTTCTAGAGATGTGCCTGCTGCTAGAACTCTGTGTGGCATTGACCTGGTCTCTAATCTGAGCTGCTGTTAATCTGCGATTTCTGAAGCTGGTGACTTGGATAAACTTATCCTCCACAGCAGAAGTGACTCTTGGTCTTCCTTTCCTGGGGCGTTCCTCATGTGAGCCAGTTTCTTTGTAGCGTTTGATGGTATTTGGCACTGCACTTGGGGACACTTTCAAAGTTTTCCCAATTTTTCAGACTGACTGACCTTCATCTCTTAAAGTAATGATGGCCACTCGTTTTTCTTTACTTAGCTGCTTTGTTCTTGCCATAATACAAATTCTAACAGACTATTCAGTAGGACTATCAGCTGTGTATCCACCAGACTTCTGCACAACACAATTGATGGTCCCAACCCCATTTATAAGGCAAGAAATCCCACTTATTAAACCTGACAGGGCTCACCTGTGAAGGGAAAACCATTTCCAGTGACTACCTCTTGAAGCTCATCAAGAGAATGGCAAGAGTGTGCAAAGCAGTAATCAAAGCAAAAGGTGGCTACTTTGAAGAACCTAGAATATAAGTCATACTTTCAGTTGTTTCACACTTTTTTGTTATATATTTCATTCCACATGTGTTAATTCATAGTTTTGATGCCTTCAATGTGAATCTACAATTTTCAGAGTCATGAAAATAAAGAAAACTCTTTGAATGAGAAGGTGTGTCCAAACGTTTGGTCTGTACTGTATATATATATATCTATATATATAATTGCCTTATTCTGTCTGTCTGTCTGTCTGTCTGTCTATCTGTCTGTCTGTCTGTCATGCTCCAAAATTGTGTCCTTACGGTGACACAAAGCTGATTGGCCGCTGGGCTCGCCATGGCCCCGCCCCCCCCACACGGATTGGCCGCTCGCCCAGGCTGCGCCCCCACACGGATTGGCCAGCCGCTCGCCCAGGCTCCGCCCCCCCCACAGATTGGCCTCTCGCCCCGGCACCCTGCAGGCATTGGCAATTCAGCCACGCCACGCCCCCGCCCCCCTCACGCAATGCACGTTAGCTCTGGCCCCACCCCCTCCCTCCCCCCGCGCATTTCTCTAACTGACACGGCTGTCACGGAGGTGAGTACGGTACTCCCTATCCCCCCCCAACCCCCCCCCCCCCCCGGCCCCCGCTCCCAAAGGGGTGGTGTGGATACTCGCATGGTTACAAGCGCTGTCACGGAGGTGAGTACTGTACTCCCTCCCCCTCCCCCGGCCCCCGCTCCCACGGCAGTGGTGGGAGTGGTGTGGATACGTTGGTAACCATGCTCGCATGGTTACAAGCCCATCAAGGTCCTGCTGCGCCGGAAAGTCCACACGCACACACACAAACATACACACACATCAGATCACACTCACACTCACTCTCATACACACCTCACACACACCTCACATCGCATCCACATACTCACGACATCCTGGGATATCGCTTGCTTCTCGGCGGCGAAAATGTGCTGTTGTGATCTTCCAGGACCTGACGGAGGATCACATGGCCAGAAGCATGTGATATCCCCGGATGTTGTGAGTATGAGCGCGTAAGTGCGATATCGTCAGTGTCTGTGTGTGTGAGTGGATGCGATCGGGTGTGTGTGAGTGGATGCGATCGGGTGTGTGTGAGTGGATGCGATCGGGTGTGTGTGAGTGGATGCGATCGGGTGTGTGTGAGTGGATGCGATCGGGTGTGTGTGTGAGTGGATGCGATCGGGTGTGTGTGTGAGTGGATGCGATCGGGTGTGTGTGAGTGGATGCGATCGGGTGTGTGTGAGTGGATGCGATCGGGTGTGTGTGTGAGTGGATGCGATCGGGTGTGTGTGTGAGTGGATGCGATCGGGTGTGTGTGTGAGTGGATGCGATCGGGTGTGTGTGTGAGTGGATGCGATCGGGTGTGTGTGTGAGTGGATGCGATCGGGTGTGTGTGTGAGTGCATGCGATCGGGTGTGTGAGTGTCGGCAGAGGAGCAGGGCGTGCTGGAGGAGGCTGGGAGCAGAGAGGCTGATCATGGGGAAGAGGGAAATGCTGATGCTGAAGGAGGCTGGGATGGGAAGGCTGGGAAGAAGGAGGCTGGGAGGAGAGAGGCTGATCCTAGGGAAGGCTGGGGAGAGGAGGCTGATGCTGAGGGAGGCTGGAAGGAGAGAGGCTGATGCTGAGGGAGGCTGGGACGAGGGAGGCTGATGCTTAGGGAAGCTGATGCTGGAGGAGGCTGGAAGAACAGAGGCTGATGCTGGTAGAGGCTGATGCTTGGGGAAGCTGATGCTGGGGGAGACTGGGAGAGGAAGGCTGATGCTGAGGGAGGCTGGGAGGGGGAGGCTGGGAGGAAGGAGGCTGGGAGGAGAGAGGCTGATCCTTGGGAAGGCTGGGAAAGGGAGGCTGATGCTGAGGGAGGCTGGAAGGAGAGAGCCTGATGCTAGGGACAGAGACGCTGATGCTGGGAGGAGAGAGGCTGATGCTGCGGGCAGAGAGGCTGATGATGCGGGTAGAGAGGCTGATGCTGGCGCAGCATGGCGGATGTAGCACGTTTGGTAATACGCAGCATGGCGGATGGAGCACGTTTCGGAGTGCGCAGCATGGCGGATGGAGTACGTTTGGGAGTGCGCAGCATGGCGGATGGAGCACGTTTGGGAGTGCGCAGCATGGCGGATGGAGCACGTTTGGGAGTGCGCAGCATGGCGGATGCAGCACGATGGCGAGTGCGGAGTATGGCGGATGGAGCATGTTTGGGAGTGCGCAGCATAGCGGATGGACCAAGTTTGGGAGTGCGCAGCATGGCGGATGGAGCACGTTTGAGAGTGCGCAGCATGGGAGATGGAGCACGATGGGAGGTGCGCAGCATAGGGGATGGAGCACGATAGGGAGTGCACTGGAGCACGTTTGGGAGTGCGCAGCATGGCGGATGGAGCACGTTTGGGAGTGCGCAGGATGGGAGATGTAGCACGATGGGGGGTGCGCAGCATAGGGGATGGAGCACGATGGAGAGTGCACACCTCCCCCCAACACACACACACGCGCGCGCGCGCACTGCACAACACAACACACCACACACACACACTGGAAACCACAAACAACTGCCCTACACAGACACCCACACACAGACAACGCTGCACACACAAATATACGCACATACTGCACATATATATAACAAAAATCATACATGAACTACACAATACGTAAATTCTAGAATACCCGATGCGTAGAATCGGGCCACCTTCTAGTATATATATATATATATATCTATATATATATATATATATATATATAAACCCTCAGTATCGTCGACATGTAACCTAAAGAACATTGTGTAATTCATTCATAAATATGGTTAATAATCAAAATGGCTTAGGGCTCAGCTTTCGTTTCTTAAACTCTTCGCCTTGTTTATCAAAAGTGGTCAGTTGCTCAGGGTTTAAGAAATGAGAGCTGGGTTCTGTTTCCGTTCTATGGGAAATAAGGATCATCTTTTATAATTTATAAATTACAAAATGTAAAATGGTCCGATGCAAAAGTTTGGACACCCTTGGAGATTTGTGTGCTCAGACAACTTTGACCAAGATTTCAAACCTTAATTAGCCTGTTAGAGTTAGGGTTTGCTCACTATCATCGTTAGGAAAAGCCAGGTGATGCAAATTTCACAGCTTTATAAAACCCAGCCTCCTCTAACCTTGTGCCAAAAACAACAGCCATGGGTTCTTCTAAGCAGCTGCCCAGCACTCTGAAAATTAAAATGGTGGAGGCTCACAAAGCAGAAAAAGGCTATAAGAAGATAGTGTTTTCAAGTTGCCCTTTCCTCATTTCGAAATATGATTAAGAAATGGCAGTTAACAGGAACAATTTAGGTCAAGATACGGTCTCGAAGACCTGATAAAATTTCCGTGAGAGTTGCTCGGAGGATTTCTAGAGAGGCAAATCAGAACCCCTGCCTGAGTGCAAAAGACATTCTGAAAGATTTAGCAGACTCTGGAGTTGTGGTACATTGCTCTATAGTTCAGAGACACCTGCACAAATATGGCCTTCATGCAAAAGTCATCAGAAGAAAACCTCTCCTGCGTCCTCACAGTGTCAGAAGTATGGAAAAGAACATCTAAACTAGCCTGATGCATTTTGGAAACAAGTCCTGTGGACTGATGAGGGTAAAATAGAATTCTATGGCCATAATGTGCAAAGGTAATTGTGGAAAAAAAGAGCACAGAATTTCAGGAAAAGAATACCTCGCCAACCATTAAGCATAGGGATGGATCAATCATGCTTTGAGGTTTTGTTGCAGCCAATGGCACGGTGAAACATTTCACAAGTATAGGGAAGAATGGATTCAATAAAATTTCAACAAATATTTGATGCAAACATAACACCACCTGTAAAAAGCTGAAGTTGAAAAGAGGATAATGATCCTAAACACATGTAAAAATCCACAATAGACTACCTTAAAAGGCACAAGCTGAAGTTTTACAATGGCCATACATTCCCCTGATCTGAACATTGAATATCTGTGGCTAGACTTAAAAAGAGCAGTGCATGCAAGACGAGCCAGGAATCTCACAGAACTGGAAAACTTTTCCAAGGAAGAATGGATGAAAATCCCTCAACCAAGAATTAAAAGACTCTTGGCTAGCTACAAAAAGCGTTTACAAGCTGTGATATTTGTCAAAGGGGGTGCTATGCTATGTTATGTAATATACTCAACAGCAATATAAGATATGTGTAAAACATGAATCATATGATGACTTCCATTCATTCATTTGATCCAAGCAAGTCAGTGATATTAACGTGATATTTGTACATACTGACATGCCTGGTAATTACCTCTGATGCTAAGTTAGTTATATACTAAAAACCCTAATGTGCTCATTCATTCATTCATTCATTCATTCATTGATTTTACACATACAACCATATTGGCTTTGATACCTGCACTAGTTTGTGTGCCCTGATAAGTAGTTTATACATGTTACTGGGTATCACATAAAGCATAGAATGCCATTCACTTGCTGGTAATGATCTGACAATATGCTAGAACTAGAAGAGCTTGGATACATCTTTAGATACATGTACCCTTTTACAGTATGTAAGACCCTCACTCAACAGTAAGGACATAAAGCACTTCATTATCTGATCTGACTCTGCTCAGATACCTGCAGTTATGTAATGTATCCCCTCTGATGAATGGGCTCTGCACAACATGATGCATATAATGACGGTATTCACTTTTCGGAATCTTTCTCTACATGCTTTTACATTCTTAGATACCTGGTTAGATACATGCACCAATATTTAGTTTATCTCCACTGCTTGATGGGTTATATTTACTCTGTATAACTGTGGCGCCCCTGACCTGGTCAGGCACCACTGAGTACTGCACCCATGCTGGGGACAGTACAATACAGGTAATCCAGAAGGCTGACTGGGGTGTGGAACACAGGCGCATAGTAATCAGCTCTCACACATGTACCCATGAGAGGACCCCTGGGGATCCCAGGAGGGGGAAAAGCCTTGACCTTCACTGGAATAGTGGAGGGGGCCAAAAGCCTCCATCTCCTCTCAAGGGGTGTGGTAAGAGAGTTTGGTTGCTAGGTGGCGTAGGCAAGAAGAGGAGAGGAGGAGCAGTGAGTCAGTTAGAGGAGAACTCCAGAGGGCTCAGTGAGGAGCAGACCTGTGGGGTTGATGCTGTCTAACAGCGCCCGCGCAGTGGCTATTGACGGGGGAGAACGGTCAACTAGGAGTGCTGCCTGAAAGCCAGCTTCAGCTAGAGAGAAAGCACGGAGTGGGAAGTAAGGAGACTGCTAGAGAGCACCAGGCCCAACCGGGCGGCAGATCCCGAAGCGAAGATAGATCCAGCTTTCTTCTGCTAAACCTGCCGGTGTGGGGCTCTCAAAGCCCACACCACAACACCACAAAAGCCGCAGCCACGTAACCGCAGTGAGGGCCCATAGGTCACAGGAGGCAAGAAGCTGGAGTGGCCTGGTCCGGGGAACAAGCAAACGGCAAACAAAAGGGGGAGAGAGGCTGCAGCATCTTCCCTGGGCGACCCCCATAGGGACTAAAAGTCGGGGTCACCCCAAACCACCAAGGGCTAAGGAAGGCGAGTCAGTAGTCACCCTCATAAAGTCAGCCTGAAGGATACCTGGTTCCCATCTGGTTCATCCCAGCTACGCCCGGGCTACTCACCCTGCCATCAAATGTGAGTAAAGCCCTTGAAAGACAGTTCTGCCTGTGTGAGTCATTCTGCGACTTGTGGTACTACAAACCTACATCGGGCCCTGGGGCTTGCCTCACTCTCAGGAGGCTATTCCAACTAACTGCACATACCATCAGCCCCAGGCGACCCTCAACCTGCAGTGGCGGTCCCTACTGGCCGCAATACTGAGAGTGGCGTCACGACAAGAAGAAGATCTCCTACCTGTGACAAGATCCAGCTGAGTGGAGTCCCTGAAGGTAATGCACCGACACAACACCTGTGGGGCTTCACATCTGGCGTCACGAACAGGATAAGGACTAGACCTGTTCAGACAGGTGACCATGTGCCTGGGCGGTCCGCTTGAAAAATTGGAAGCGCCGCCATATTGCCACCATGAAAAGCGCGCTGAAAAACAACAGCAGCCCGCGCTGGGAGAAGTTACCGCCCACGAAGAGGTGTGGCTACCCAGAGATCCCCTGCAGAGTTCTGACCTCGCCAGCTATGAGAGCGGAGGCGTCCGGAAACGTCGGGACAGAAAGGGAGCCAGAAGCCTGCTGCTGGGAGAGGAGCTGCTGAAAGAGGCAGAGCAGAAACTGAACAGCTTGCTATCGGAGGCAACGGCGAGTCCACAGCTGGAGAGTCGTGCAGAAGAGGGCGCAGAAGAAATGGCGTCTGACCGCAGAAATCCAGAACCGGGCTCCGCTGCCTGGTGGTATCGGGAGCTGGCCCAGTTCTGCGACCGACTGGAGAACCGGGTCGTGGAGCAGATTAGAGAAGAACGAATGGAACTGCTGGAGATGGCTGCCGCGGTTCGGGCCTATGAAAGGAGAGCCGCGCGCCGAGTGCCAGACAGGACGGCGATGACGCAGACCCCGATGCTGCCACCGGTGGGTGAGTCGAGTGATGCCCCGGCCAGCGCAAGTGCCCCGACCCCTGCTGCTACGCCCGCGGTCCCCGAAGAGGCGTCCGGTGCGGCGACGCTGAAGCAGGCCGCAGCCACGCCAGGTGCGGCCTTCCAAGCCCCAGCGGCCGCAGCGATGCCCTGCTCGGCCCACCAAGACCCGGTCCCTGCAGCAACGCCCAGTCCGGCCCGCAAAGAACCGGCTGCCACCGCGACCCTCATCCGTGTCGCAGGCGTAACGCTGACCCAGGCCGCCGCCCTGCTAGGCCCGGCCCGCCGAGACCCCACCGCCGCAGCAACGCTCGTCCGCGCCGCAAGTGAGGTGCTGAACCAGGCCGCAGCCACGCCAGGCGCGGCCCGCCAAGACCCGGCCGCCGCAGCGATGCCCTGCTCGGCCCGCCAAGCCCCGGCCGCCGCAGCGATGCCCTGCTCGGCCCACCAAGACCCGGTCCCTGCAGCGACGCCCAGCCCAGCCTGCACAGATCCCATCGCAGCTGCGACGCCGATCCAGGCCGCCGCCATACAGGGCGCGGCCCGCCAAGACCAGGCCGCCGCCAAACAGGGCGCGGCCCGCCAAGACCAGGCCGCCGCCATGCCGGGCGCGGCCCGCCAAGACCAGGCCGCCGCCAAACAGGGCGCGGCCCGCCAAGACCAGGCCGCCGCCATGCCAGGCGCGGCCCGCCAAGACCAGGCCGCCGCCATGCCAGGCGCGGCCCGCCAAGACAAGGCTGACGTACCATTTACCCCGGCCTGCAAGGCCAGAGCAGACAAGGCTCCCCAGGTTCAGGAAGTCCCTGCTAGGCAATCCCTGGTAGGTGAGGACTCCGCGTACTGGCAGCTAAAAGCCGACCTGGAAGCTAAGTTCCCACGGGAGATGGTGGAGCGGTACATGCTCCCTCCGCACACCCCAAAGAGTATCCCGACAGCTCCTGCAGCAACCACGGCAAAGAGTTCCCCACCTGGGCCGACAGAAAGAAGTCCATCCCCAGCACTGCTACCCAAGGAGTGCCAGGAAGAACTAAGGGGGGGAGGAGGCCAGGAAGCTGAGAGGCTGACTCCAGAGCCATACCCAGAGCCAGAGATGCTGCCCTATTCTCGCTGGGATGAGGAAGACTTGACACCATCTGCAGAAGAAGAACTGCCCAAAAGCCTTACCTGGGAGTTTGTGAGCTGCACCCTACAGAATCCAGCCCGTAAGACACACCGCAACAGAACGCAACTATCCCCTGCACCGTCATCCCCAGAGCAGAGAGAAGTCACCGTCAGAGACTTGCAAGAAAAACGAGCCCTGAGAAGGTCCAAAGCCCAGGCCAGAGGACCCCTTTGCAGAGGAGTAGTGGAGGATTTCAACTTGAAAAGCGGATACGGCTTTATTGTAGCCCCTGGTATCAAAGAAGGGATATTTGTCAACAGAAGAGATGTGAGCGCTCATCTGCCTAGAGGACACCCTGGCAGAAACCTAAAGATGGGGGATTCAGTACAATTCACTATGCATGAAGGCGAAAGAGGACTGTACGCGCTTGACGTAGCACTATGCTCCAGCAAACCTTACAGCCACCCCATGCTACAAGAAGGAAAAGACAGAGATAAAGACACAGATGAAGATCAAGAGAGAAAAGACAAGGAACCTACAGATGAAACTACCTCAGACGACGACAAAGAGCAAGAAAGCAGCAGGTGCCGCAGCCATACAGGCTCAAGCCCTGGTAAAGAGGAGTAAAGTAAAGTAAAGTAAGAAGTACAGAAGTTAAAGTTTTGAAAAAGTTTGTTTTGCAACGTTCTCAAGTTCAAGCATGTGCCCACAAAAACTATTGTGAGAAAAACCATAAACCTTAAGGCTATGAACTGGCTATAGCCACAAACTCTCGCAGTGTAAATAGTTACACCAAAAGGGCACCACCGCCACCAGAGTCAGCCTGTTTAGGGGCTTGGCTCGTCTGCAACCAGGAGGAGCCCGTCCGTATATAGGGCCTTGGCTCACCTGCAACCAGAGAGCACGCCTGTTTATGGGGCCTTGGCTCACCACCACAAAGAGGGTACCTGGTCAGCACCAACTGTGGAGGCCGCCTCTACATCCTGCCAGAAGAGGCTGAAGGCGCGGATCCACCAGGCCAGGTATACCCTGAAGACCACCAGCCCATGAAAGCCGCCTCTACATCCTGCCAGAAGTGGCTGAAGCCGCGGCCAACGTGAGAGGGTTTTGGGTGGGTTAACGGACTTGTGGGTGGAGGGTGGTGATGTATGGTACCTGGTGCTTTTAAATGTTTTACATGTTTTAATGTTTTATGCATTTTAAAATGTTGTCTTGCAGCCCGAGGACGTGCTGGTGATAACTAAGGGGGAATGTGGCGCCCCTGACCTGGTCAGGCACCACTGAGTACTGCACCCATGCTGGGGACAGTACAATACAGGTAATCCAGAAGGCTGACTGGGGTGTGGAACACAGGCGCATAGTAATCAGCTCTCACACATGTACCCATGAGAGGACCCCTGGGGATCCCAGGAGGGGGAAAAGCCTTGACCTTCACTGGAATAGTGGAGGGGGCCAAAAGCCTCCATCTCCTCTCAAGGGGTGTGGTAAGAGAGTTTGGTTGCTAGGTGGCGTAGGCAAGAAGAGGAGAGGAGGAGCAGTGAGTCAGTTAGAGGAGAACTCCAGAGGGCTCAGTGAGGAGCAGACCTGTGGGGTTGATGCTGTCTAACAGCGCCCGCGCAGTGGCTATTGACGGGGGAGAACGGTCAACTAGGAGTGCTGCCTGAAAGCCAGCTTCAGCTAGAGAGAAAGCACGGAGTGGGAAGTAAGGAGACTGCTAGAGAGCACCAGGCCCAACCGGGCGGCAGATCCCGAAGCGAAGATAGATCCAGCTTTCTTCTGCTAAACCTGCCGGTGTGGGGCTCTCAAAGCCCACACCACAACACCACAAAAGCCGCAGCCACGTAACCGCAGTGAGGGCCCATAGGTCACAGGAGGCAAGAAGCTGGAGTGGCCTGGTCCGGGGAACAAGCAAACAGCAAACAAAAGGGGGAGAGAGGCTGCAGCATCTTCCCTGGGCGACCCCCATAGGGACTAAAAGTCGGGGTCACCCCAAACCACCAAGGGCTAAGGAAGGCGAGTCAGTAGTCACCCTCATAAAGTCAGCCTGAAGGATACCTGGTTCCCATCTGGTTCATCCCAGCTACGCCCGGGCTACTCACCCTGCCATCAAATGTGAGTAAAGCCCTTGAAAGACAGTTCTGCCTGTGTGAGTCATTCTGCGACTTGTGGTACTACAAACCTACATCGGGCCCTGGGGCTTGCCTCACTCTCAGGAGGCTATTCCAACTAACTGCACATACCATCAGCCCCAGGCGACCCTCAACCTGCAGTGGCGGTCCCTACTGGCCGCAATACTGAGAGTGGCGTCACGACAAGAAGAAGATCTCCTACCTGTGACAAGATCCAGCTGAGTGGAGTCCCTGAAGGTAATGCACCGACACAACACCTGTGGGGCTTCACATAACTAAGCATGTAATAACTATATTCTCTAATCTGAATCTCTCAATACATACATTAACATTCTTAGATATCTGCTTAGATGCATGCATCGTTAGTGTATCCACTCTAATATATGGGCTGTGCGTTGTGTATATCAAGAAGCATATAATGCCAGCATTCACTGATCTGAATGTCTCTATACATATATTAGCATTCCTAGATACCTGCTTAGATACATGCATTGTTAGTGTATCCCCTTTAATGTATGGGCTGTGTGCTGTGTATCACAAGAAGCATATAATGTCAGCATTCACTGATCTGAATGCCTCTATACATATATTAGCATTTTTAGATACCTGCTTAGATACATGCATCGTTAGTGTATCCTCTTTAATGTATGGGCAGTGTGCTGTGTATAACAAGAAGCATATAATGTCAGCATTCACTGATCTGATTGTCTCTATACATATATTAGCATTCTTAGATACTTGCTTAGATACATGCATCGTTAGTGTATCCCCTTTAATGTATGGGCAGTGTGCTGTGTATAACAAGAAGCATGTAATGTCAGCATTCACTGATCTGAATGTCTCTATACATATATTAGCATTCTTGGATACATGCTTAGATACCTGCACCCTGTCGGTGTTATTTACCATCTTAGTGGGTTATGGTTACTGAGTACCGCATGAAGCACATGATTTCATTCACTGTTCTGAATCTCTATTTGTGTATACATGCTTAGATACTTGCTTAGATACCTGCACTATGCTAAGCAGTGTAGCCTCTCTGATGAATGGGCAGTGCAATGTGTATAACAAGAAGCATGCAATGAGTATTCAGTGATCTGATTCTCACAATATATGCACATATACATAAATGCTGAGATACTTGTTTAGATACCTGCACAAGTAGTGTTTCCCCTCTGATGAATGGGCTGTATGCTGTGCATAACAAGAAGCATCCATTGATCTCTACACATGACATATACAGAACATTATATATATAAAGGTTATAAGCACTGACCAGACAAGAGCTGCACACTTGCGCCACTCACCTGCAGCCGGCCGTCCTCTGCTGCCTCCCTGCCGTCCTCTGCTGCCTCCCTGCCGTCCTCTGCTGCCTCCCTGCCGTCCTCTGCTGCCTTCCTCTGCCTTCTCCCAACTTGCCGTCCACCTGGAGAGTGACAGCTCCCGCCCGCACCCTCCGTTCCCAGCACTTCTCTCACGGCCGGTGCAGCACAGCTGGCCAGGGGCCGGCCGGAGGGAGGAGACCTGTAGGGGGCGCTCCTGTACCTCTACCTGGGACACGCCAGCTCCTGACAGGCTCACGTTACCTCCTCACCCGTCCTGCTGTGATTCCTGTACAGTGCAGCATGTAGTGTGAATGTGGCACATTACCAATGGAGATGCTGCTTCTCCTGCTGCCAAGTGAGGTTCTCCCCCAGCCCCAGCATGGTCCCCCCAGGGGGCTCCCACAGGGCATCATATATGGCTTAGTGTGAGGCAATACAAGAAGAGAGGGGCTTCTGCAACTCCAGGCCATTGCCAATCAGGAATCTAGGAAAGCTGGATAACAAGTGAGGGAAGTGACAGCCTTATTAGAGTGAGATCTGTTTTTCTTGGAGGTTGAGAATAAAAGAGAATAAAAGAAAAGGAAAATCGGACCGCACTCAAATGTCATCCAAATGAAGTCTGACTTGAATGACCAAGTGACATCCGGTTCTCAAAGGCAAATTGCGAATGCTGCAAAATTTTTCCTCAGACCACCAGGACATGGGCTCTACCTCATTGAATAGCATTGGTCCTAGTCCGATATTTTGATGGATAGCGCTCGTACAGTAAATCGGTCGGCTGTACGAGCTGTTAGTTGTACCTGTCTCTGAGAAGCTGGGTTACACTTAGGGGTACTTTGCACGCTGCGACATCGCTAGCCGATGCTTGCGATGCCGAGTGCAATAGTCCCCGCCCCCATCGCACATGCAATATCTTGTGATAGCTGCCGTAGTGAACATTATCGCTACGGCAGCTTCACATGCACTCACCTGCCCTGCGACGTCGCTCTGGCCGGCGACCCGCCTCCTTCCTAAGGGGGCGGGTCGTGCGGCTTCACAGCGACATCACATGGCAGGCGGCCAATAGAAGCCCAGGGGCGGAGATGAGCGGGATGTAAACATCCCGCCCACCTCCTTCCTTCCGCATAGCCGGCGGCCGCAGGTAAGTAGATGTTCCTCGCTCCTGTGGCTTCACACACAGCGATGTGTGCTGCCGCAGGAATGAGGAACAACATCGTATCTCCTATTGGTACGACATTATGAAAATGTCCGACACTACACAGATCACCGATTTACGACGCTTTTGCGATCGTTTATCGGCGCATCTAGGCTTTACACGTTGCGACATCGTTACCGATGCCAGATGTGTGTCACTTTTGATTTGACCCCGACAATATCGCAGTAGCGATGTCGCAACGTGCAAAGTAACCCTTAGAGTTCCGGTGGCCATATTGAATCGGGTCTGTAAATTGCGGATGAGATTGGCTTCATGTGTACAGGCGCCAAAGCTTCCTTTGCAGTGCAAGCACGATCTGGCTCTTGAAAGGAAACAGAAAAGTGTACAAAGAAATCTTCTGGAAAAATGCTTCCATTATACTTGGGTACTCGAGTCGCGCCTGTCCAAGTGTCAAACTGATCGTTACGAGCACCCGAGCATGGTAGTGCCCACTCATCACTAATAATAACTATTGATGAGCAAGCGTGCTTGGCACTGCTCGATACTCGGCTTCGGGGTGCTTGGGTACTCACGGAGCTCAGCTGAGTATCACGGGTTCTCGGATATTTTATCCATGAAACCACAACCACAACATACAGGATAACTTCACTGCATGATGTGTGCAGTCGCCCCAGGGAGAGCCAGTCGCGGTCTCTGAGTGCATCTCCCTGGGTATAAAACAACATTTTCAGACACAGAGTGACCCAAAAAAAAGAAAACCCCACTGGAAATGCTCTGTTTATGGCTGTCTGTATATGGGTGGGGACCTGAAAAGGCCAGTCATTGACTTTCCATAATGCTCGTTACTCGTCCAAGCTTCTGACCAGTTTGAATAGAGTAGCGAGCATATGTATATTACCATATAGTATATAGAATAAAGTGTCCATAAATATAGTAGTTATGTATACAGAGCATAGAGTATACTGTAGATAAGCCACCAACTACCAATAATGTGTATGCATTAAGTTACTAATGTATAAGTGGCAAAATTCAAATAAATGAGTATGCCCTATAATACCACCTATATCATAGCAAGTGTACACAGTGTGAACATATGCATCATTCTAACACCTACTGACTGTGTACAAAGTAATTTTTGTGATGTAAACAATGAAAATAAAAGGATGCATATAAATGAAGTCTATAATATAGATTAAGGAGGAAAAGTACCTGAGGCATCTAGATGACAAGTGTGGCGCCCACTCCAACGCACATTTTGGCGTACCCTTGTTAGAGGTGATTTATACAGTGTCTTGGTGTCTTTTGTGTGATGTATTTAAAGCAGTCTTGGTGTCTCCTAAGTGATATATGTACAGCAGTATCAGTGTCTCCTAAGTGATGTATACTGCAGTCTCGGTGTCTTCTATGCGATGTTTACAGCAGTCTCGGTGTCTCCTAAGTGATTCATATACAGCACTTTTGGTGTCTCATACATGATGTATCTAGCAGTCTCACTCATCTAAGTGATGTATATACAGCAGTCTCAGTGTATCCTACGTGATGTATATACAGCAGTTTTGTTGTATCCTATGAGATGTATATGCAGCAGTCTCAGTGTTTCCTAAGTGTATACTTCAGACCTCCCACTGCTTGAGCTCTGTAAATGATACATGAGCAGTGAGGAATTTCTCACTTTGAAGGGACATACTGTACATTGAAAGATGTATCTGTGTTTGTTGTCTTCTTTACAAAACTTACCATCAGAAAAAGTCGATTTATTTCCAAATGGAAAAACACAAACCTAGAAAATCAGTTGCATGTAGCAATATCATCAATGCCAACAAAGTGTCATGAGTGAGCCGCATCCTTATGTTACCCGTGGGGGACTTGGGTCAGGTGGTCTCAGTGTTCGATCGATCACATGCCTTCTGTAGAGCTCCCTTGAGTGTTAGCTTGCTGATATATTTTTCCTTGTATGCTGGAGGAGTTAAGGACCTTTTCCCTGCTGGCTGAGGATTCTGTTAACCTTATTTTCAGCTGCAGATTGTAATTATCTCTCCCTTCTGCCATACCTACCTGCCCCTGGCTTCACTACATGCCAGATATAGAATTTCTATTCTGAACACAGTGAAGGTGCTCATATCTGTTTAGCAGAGGTATTCAATCCTTTAGCAGCAGCGTTGCCTTTCCTGGATAACCCGTGTGTTTCCTTGCTCTCCTGCAGCTTTACATGCTTGGGGAGTGTGGAGGAGGGCCATTTGGGTGACACTAAGGCCACGTGTACACATTAAGCATTTGGTGAGTTTTTTACCTCAATATTTGTAAGCCAAAACCAGGAATGGAACAATCAGAGGGAAAGTTTTGACTCGCACCTATACAAGTCTATTGCACTGAAGTGCAGTGCAATAATCTCTGCTGATAATGGAGGAGATGGGGAGATTAGTCTATCCCTCTCCTCCGTAGCTGTGCTTCAATCCCAGGATCGCATCACAGTATAATGACACTTGGCTCACACAGCAGAGCGGGAGCCGGGGGTCATTAGCATATCGCATTGGATGCTCTCGCATTAGATGCTAAACGCCCGTGTGTCCTTAGCCTAATAGAAAAATGTGGACCACATCTCCATTTTTTACCCACTCCTGGTTTTGAAGTACAAATACTGTGCACGTAGCCTCACATCACACTCCTTACCAAAGAAAAGCAGTTCCAGCTATTAAGTTAGGTGGCAAGTTAATTAACTGACCAAAATACAGACTAATTTTTAAGTTGATAATTTTTTTATGGGCCGAGAATGACGTTATAAATATATCAATGGTCCTTGGCAGAAAAAAGGTTCCCCACCCTTTCCCTACAGGTCCATTTTTGGACACCTCTAAGTCATGTCAGTAATTGACATATCATAACCCTTACATTTAATTTCAAAATAATATTTATGTTGTAACTGTTCCTAATTATTTTAAAATGTAACAAAAACTCTACTTTTCAGGGGCAGCCATAGAAACACATGCTCCTGGCGAGAGGTAAGAGATTTATGGACCTAGAGCTCCTCTACTGGGAAGTTATTTCTACCAGGGAGTAAAATCTCCCAGCCAGCCACCTTCCATCACACAGGCAATGCATCTTATCCTTCGTACTCTGCTCCCGCTAATAAACTCTTTCCTCCTGCACTGGATTCTAAATAATTACTAGTTTGCAATGGAAGAACTACCTGAAGCGGGCATTAAACCTGCATCAGAAAAATAAATGCAAAACAGTGAAGTTTTCTTCAGTGACTGCCGTGATGCATTACTCACATGAACGGAGACTTCAGACACAGAGCGCGCTGTATTCTGACTGCTTACCTAAATAAGGGGAATTCATTCTATCAAAAAGAAAAAGCCTGGAGCTGTAATTTGTCCAAGTGTGTAATGGATCGTCTGCCTTAAGGGTACACATTTTGTATGGGTGTAAAATAACCTAACAACACGGGAATCATAAATGTTTGGTCTTGAGGGACCATAAGAGAACATAAGCTTCCATCAAGGATGGTGGGGTCCTGCCTGCGCCAGGCACATTTGCTTTTGAAGTGACAAAGACTAAGTCATGAATGAATGTCAAAAGGACTTGTAGTTTAGAAAATTCTCTCCATTCGTGAATTTCCTAAAGCAAGTTAAGTAACCACACAGCCCTGAGTCTGAGACACAGTCACATGCACCATTAGATGTACACTAAGTGCACTTATCCCAAGACGCAGAACAAAGGGGCACATTTACTAACCCAACTGTGCCACATTTATGAAATAGGTGTGCCATTTTTCTCCTACTCCTACAACATGGGCAATAGATTTTAAGAAAAGCATGAAACGGGTGTGATTAAATCCGTCACAATGGTTATCACAGTAAAGTCTTTATTTGTTTTTTTTAATATATTTATTACTTATGCTTCATAAACTTTTTTATCATCACATAAAGAAGTCTATAGAAAAGGAACACCAAAATAAAAACGTCACGCATAGATCATGCTGCAAATTGAAACCCCCCACCCAAAACATTAAAACCCCATTAGGCATTTTATCCTGTGCTTTTTTCCTTAGCTCACAAACGCAGATGTCTTCTTAGACTACATGCGCACGCTGCATTTTTTGTCGTGTTTTTGTCGCCTTTTATGGTGCAGTTTTGTTGTCAGAACTTTCTGACATTTGACTTCCCAGCAAAGTCTATGAGAAGTCAGATTAGCTATGTGCACATTGCAGTTTATTTGTCAGGGTTTTCTTTGACAAAATTTTGTGACAAAAAGAAGCAGCATGTTCATTCTTCTAGCGTTTTTGTCAACATTTGTCACAAAAAATGCATGAAAAACGCATGCTGTCAACTTTTGTGCGGTTTTGGAGCGGTTTTAGTGGAATTTTGGTGCATTTTTGTCACAAAAAATGCATCAAAAATGCATAAAAAACACACCAAAAACGCACCTACATTACAAGTGTTTGTTTTTTTCTGACAAGGTACTGTTTTGGTTGCAGTTTGTGTGCAGAAAAACTGCAGCGTGCGCATGTGGCCTGGTGTTGTTTACAACTTGTCAACCCCTTCTTAAAAGCTCCCCTCTGCTGCACAAATTACAGTAAACACTAAATAATTTCTTCCTGGTCTAGTTCCTCTGATCTATGTGCTATGTTTCCCTGTGGTCATGTCAGGTGACTAGATCTGCCAATCAGTGACTGCTAATTGGTTGCAGTGGTCAAAATGACATTGTTGATGTCAAGTGACTGCTGGGAGTAGAGATGGGTGAACCTGCAGATGTTTGGACTTGGCAGGTCCAGGAAGACTTAAAAAAAAAAAAAGAAGTCCTCCAGTTCAGAACAGACTTGCAAAAAAGACCAAAGACCAAAGGGAAAAGGGCTGTAATATCATTATGTCAGTCACCAAAATATTTTATATTGCCCTTAAGGTAGGATTAAACATTTGGAAAAACTCCATCACTATGACCTCAAAAATAGTGTGTCCCAAACACACAAAAAGAGTACGATTTCCATAAAATATAATAATCTTTATTTAGAAAAATAGATAAAAACCACAAAAATGTACAGTACAATATTACATCAATTGTGAGGATGTAGGAGGACCTCTACCAAACATCACCCCCCACAGTAGTATATGTGTGTGCCCAGTACAGGCATGTATAAATAATGCCAGTGGCAACCAGGCAGACAGGAAAAGTCAGCGTATCCTGAAGTTAAACAATCAAAAAATCCTGAATGACTGCTATATAGGAGCAAAACAACTCCCAAACTGACCCAGGGAAGGTGCTTATATCGTAATCAGGAAAAGGCAACCAGTAAAATAGTTAAATGCGACTTACCGATGAAAGGACAGAGAGCAAAAAGGCGTACACAGTGGGGGGAAGAGGAACCGCAACCAATCCCGAATGCGTATGTGTCGCCCGGGGATAAGGGGTACTCAGATCCGGGCCACGGGGTCACTTCTGTGGATATCACGGTGGCGTGACCCGGTCTTTGATCCCAGGCTCCACAGTAAGAAGGGGATTAGGTAAGGGAGATTGTCCGTGACGCCACCCGTGGTGTGCGGCGAAGTAACGAAGCACCGCCGCTGCCGGTCAATGGATCCCGGGGATGGTGGTGGGCAGCAAGGTGGTGATTTCCCTCCACGGGTAGGGTGGTGGTGTCCCGGGACCCCGGTGAGGTGGTGCAGGGAGGAGATGGAGACCGTCTGAGAGCTGTGCGCCCGGTTGGACCAGGGGATGTTGTTACTCACAGTTTGCTTTGCAAGGAAATTCACACAGAGTCAGGAATTAACCAGAAATTGCCGGTGTCCGTAGCCTTTGGTATGGAGGGTGTTGAAGTCCCACACATGGTGCAGCAGATCCCTGTTCTTTCCCTGCAGCCAGGTGCCTCTTTCTCCACTCTTTCTCTTTCTTTCCTCCTCAGCCGGGAACGGGGAGTCCACTCCCCTGCAGTGATCCGGGATCTCTTTCGATACTGGCGGGCCACTACCCTGCCCCGGTCACCTTAAGTCCCTTCCTCACTAACAGCCTGTCCCGGCCCTTTTGGAGCACGCTTCTGTAGCAGCCCGGGAGCTACAACTCCAGACTCCTCTCCTCTCCCTCTCCCCACACACTCTGCTCCAGCCCCTCCCTCGCTGTTCTGTTTAGCTCTTACACTGGGGAAGGGGGGTGTGTCTCCTGCTGCACTGGTGTGTGATCAGGTTACCAAGGAGGAGAATGACCTGCTCTTTGCTGGATTTCTGCAGGTCTGTGACACCCTGGTTTTGCCAGGGCGTCACATACCCCCTTGGTAAAACACAGCCCATCCTCGGGCTGTCTGGGCACCAACATTTATTGTAACGGGAAAAAGAAAAAAGTGTACACATTACAACTATACATCTTCCCACATCGGGAGGTACGTTTTCTTAAACTCTAACTATCCTGCGACCCCCCCACCTGCTGTGCAGATGGCCTCCTCCGGGAACTGGTGGACGGTCAACAGGGATGACAGTCCATAAAACAGTCAACTTTAAACTTGCGGGTAGCCGTCCATGCTCCGCTACCACAGCTGCTGCCGCCACTCCCAGTACGGGGCACGGGTTCTGTGCTCTGCCTCCTGCTCAGGAGCCAGGCCCACTCGGATACCCTCGGCGCCGCGTTCAACTGGCCTCGCTAACTGCCGAGAGCCCCATTGCTCAGTGGCCTGCTCCTCCTCTCTGCAGGTGCACTCCGGCTGCTCCACAGCCAGGACGGGGTACCTGGGAGCGGCAGGCGCCACATCTGAGGCAGACTTTCAATCGGGTGCCACCTCCGTTGCGGCCGGGCGGACTGCCGGAGCCGACGTCATCACCGTTGCGGCCGGGCGGACTGCCGTTGCCGACGTCATCACCGTTGCGGCCGGGTGGACTGCCGGAGCCGACGTCATCACCGTTGCGGCCGGGCGGACTGCCTGAGCCGAGTAAGATGTCATCGGGGTTTGCGGCTCGCTTGTCCAGGAATGGAATTAGGCAAAGTCCTGGCGTCCCTGCCTTTACAGTCCTGGTCACATGAACTGCAGTTCCTTCCTACTGCTCCCCCTTGGTACTCAGGAGCAGCCCTTCTAGCAACTTTAAAAGTTTTTTCCTTTCGCTTCCGGTCCTCCGGAGCTTCGCTTCTGCCCGCGTTTTCAGGGGTCGGAGCCTCTTTTTCGCGCCAACCGCTCGGGGAAGAAGGCGCCAAGCTGTTGTTTTTGGCACCTAAAATGGCGGACTTCAGGATTTTTCCTCAGCGGGACGCCGCTGACGGACGGGACAAGGCGCACTTCCACCGGTAAGTGGATGGGTTTGATCCTGTTCGTGACGCCAAAATGTGTCACCCGGGGATAAGGGGTACTCAGATCCGGGCCACAGGGTCACTTCTGTGGATATCACGGTGGCGTGACCCGGTCTGTGATCCCAGGATCCACAGTAAAAAGGGGATTAGGTAAAGGAGATTGTCCGTGACGCCACCCGTGGTGTGCGGCAAAGTAACGGAGCACCGCCGCTGCCGGTCAATGGATCCCAGGGATGGTGGTGGGCAGCAAGGTGGTGATTTCCCTCCACGGGTAGGGTGTTGGTGTCCCGGGACCCCGGTGAGGTGGTGCAGGGAGGAGATGGAGACCGTCTGAGAGCTGTGCGCCCGGTTGGACCGGGGGATGTTGTTACTCACAGTTCGCTTTGCAAGGAAATTCACACAGAGTCAGGAATTAACCAGAAATTGCCGGTGTCCGTAGCCTTTGGTATGGAGGGTGTTGAAGTCCCACACATGGTGCAGCAGACCCCTGTTCTTTCCCTGCAGCCAGGTGCCTCTTTCTCCACTCTTTCTCTTTCTTTCCTCCTCAGCCAGGAACAGGGAGTCCACTCCCCTGCAGTGATCTGGGATCTCTTTCGATACCGGCGATCCACTACCCTGCCCCGGTCACCTCAAGTCCCTTCCTCACTAACAGCCTGTCCCGGCCCTTTTGGAGCACGCTTCTGTAGAAGCCCGGGAGCTACAACTCCGGACTCCTCTCCTCTCCCTCTCCCCACACACTCTGCTCCAGCCCCTCCCTCGCTGCTCGTTGCTCTGTTTAGCTCTTACACTGGGGAAGGGGTGTGTGTCTCCTGCTGCACTGGTGTGGGATCAGGTTACCAAGGAGGAGAATGACCTGCTCTTTGCTGGATTTTTGCAGGTCTGTGACACCCTGACCTGTAATAAAGGTCTCATTCCACGTGGCCTACGGATCCAAGTATTCCCATCCTTTTCTGTAGAGGATGAGTGGTTCAGAACAGGATGGGAAGAAAGTACTAGTTTATGCTCCAAAAAGTTCATGGAGTTGTAAATTAAACTGAATGACCAAACCATTAAAGAATTGGAGAAAGACATTGAATCAGTTCAAGATATCCTTAAAAAAGAACTCAGCTCTACAGAATTGGCGAAACTGAACTCTGACATTGAAATTGATCTCACAAGGTGGGAGGGCGAACTGAAAATAGCCAAAACTTAAAAATTCCAGAGGGATCTGACTGATCAGCAGAGTAATCAGATCTACAGATGGAGAAATAAGAAATTGCCCCTTTTCCACAGGAATAGATCAAGATTGCAATCCTTCTCCTCTGCCACCTCTGGTGAGGGATCTGATATTGAGGTTACAAGAAATGGACAAAACCTTTTTAACTTCTATAGGGGGGGACCTAAGGAACCCTCCAAGACTAACAAGGGAAAAGGTCCTGCTAAGAGGAAAAATATATCACCTGGGGTTGTACAAGAGACCAAAAGAAAACAAGGTGAACTTGAGGTAATTAACCTGTCATCACACATCCTTTCTGAGGCTCAAAGGCAGGTCCTGGGCTTAGGCTTAACGTTAGTCCCTAACAACTCCCTTGATTACTTCACAGCAGTTAAGGATCTTTACCTTTTCTCCCGGAAGTTGATCTTGAGAAAATTACATTGCAAGAGGGATGTACCTGGGGCCTGTCTATCAGAAGCTGAACAAGAGGCCATCCGTACACTGGAGGACTTACTGAGGGAACAGACAGTGGACCCAGTGCAAAAGTTTCCAGTTGCCCTGTTGCCCAGGTCGACCTCCTTTCCCCCCTTGTCGGTATGCTCACAGATCAAAATATTCACCAAGTTGGTCCTGGAAGACTTTGGCAAGATCTCCAGGTTCAATTATGGTGATAACCTCTCTAATGACCAACGCACTGCTTTGAGAGAGCTTAGAGAGATGAAAGATATTGTGATAAAGAGTGCCGACAAGGGGGGCAACGTGGTCATCTGGCCAACAGCCCTTTACGAACGAGAGGCATTTTGCCAACTAGGCAATAGAACAACTTATGAAAAACTAATTTATAATTCCACTTCTGAATTCAATCTGGAATTACAGGAGATTTTGGATAGAGCTTTTGCACTGGGTACCATCCCGAAGAAGGTAATGGAGGGCCTTTTGGTCAGACACCCCAAGGTGCCTACCTTTTACCTGCTACCTAAGGTCTATAAGGATTCCACCAATCCCCCTGGACATCCCATCGTCTTGGGGATTGGTGGCATCTGCGACCCCATTTGTAAATTCGTGGAATTTTACTTGAATCCCCTAGTACAAGATCTACCCTCATACATACGTGACACCACCGATGTGCTGACTAAGATGGAGGGACTCCATAACGAGCCTGATATGTGGTTGGTGGCGGCAGATGTGGAGTCCCTCTATACGTGTATAGCGCATGAGGATGGACTGGAGGCGGCACGCCTATTCCTTGATGGCAATCGCCTGGATGGTTCTATTCGTGGACTTATTTTAGAATTATTGGATTTTATTTTAACCCACAATGCATTTTTATTTAAGGACAGATTTTACCTTCAGAGACGTGGCACCGCCATGGGGGCAGCCTGTGCGCCATCCTACACAAATTTATTCTTGGGCATGTGGGAGAGGGGGTTGTTTCATGGGGATGACCTCTTCTCCCAACATGTGATGTGTTGGTATAGATATATCGACGACGTGCTGTTCCTGTGGCAGGGTGCCGCATCTCTGTTGGATGAGTTTATGATTTATTTGAACAAAAACAATTTTAATATTAGATTAACCCATATCGCAAGTCAAAAACAATTGGATTTTTTAGATATTCATTTTGAGGTGGGGGCTGATGGCGTTTTGCACACTGATATTCATCGGAAGGAAACTTCCGTGACCTCACTGTTGCATGCGACATCAGCTCATACTAAGTCCACGATTAGGGCCGTCCCGACGGGCCAATTTTTAAGGGTGAGGCACGTCTGCTCGACGGACCAAAATTTTGAAAAGCAGTCACAGGATCTGAGGCTAAGATTTCAACAAAGGGGATACAGTAACTGCGTTATAAAGAGGGGATACCTCAGAGCCAAGCACACCGCTAGGGAACATCTATTATTCAAGACAGTTGACTTAAAGAAATCAAGAAATCAAGACAATGAGATCAGTTTTATATCACCATTCAATTGCCAATGGGATAGAATGAGAGATTGCATGAAAAAACATTAGGCGATCTTAAAAACTGATAAGATCTTAGCCGGGAGTGTCTCGGAGGTTCCCCTGATGACACCACGTCGTGGGAGGAACCTCAGAGACATTCTCGTTGACAGCCACTACGTGGCCCAGGTAACTAATCCATTCTTAACACAAGAGCCCATTAGGAGAAAAGTCTGTTTCACATGCGGCGATTGCTTGGGTTGCAGAGATAATACCATTGTCTAGGGTACTGATTTTCGATCATCAGATGGTAAAAAATACTTTAAGATCCAAAACTATATAACATGTAAGAGTTCTTATGTTATATATCTTGCTACATGCCCTTGCTCCAAACTGTATGTCGGATTGACATCAAGACAACTCCGGGTAAGGACGAGGGAGCACATTCGAGATATTATAAACTCAAGACAGGTTCTAGATGACACAACCCTTAGGACAATCCCCAGACACTTCAAGGTTTTTCATGGGTGTGACGCATCTGGACTAAAGTTAAAGGGTATCGACATCTTGCACTGCGGCATCCGAGGGGGTGACATAAAAAAACAATTGGCACAACTTGAGTGCCGATGAATAGTCACCCTAGGCACTATGACACCAAACGGACTTAATGAGAAGCTTAGCTTCGCTCCATTTTTGTAGAGGTTCAGGAGTAGACCACTATTTATGGTGTTTTGTGATTCATTTTTAATTGTGTTGTGTTTTGTTCTCTTGTTTTTAAGTGATCTTACATCATTTGGATACATGCCCTTGTAGTCCTACGGAGCCAAGTCTTTGGGAACACCATTCGTCTACCTGAACCCCCCTTCTTTCACTGTGTGGAGAATATATCTTTGATGAGTGCATACATGGAATCTACGGACATTCTACTTACCTGACATTGTCCTCTGTATTTCATGACAACAGTATTGGACTTTCCTTGGGATGTTCTGTTAGTTTGGGACCCCGAGTGCCAAGACTTCAGATTGGTTGGGATCACATGTGGTCTTTGACACTTTAACAATTAATAATGGAATTTAATGTTATTTATCAATTTTTACATGTGCCTTTTTGTACTGTGGCCACTCTTTATATGGCCTCTTATATGCACTGCACATGTATATATCCTTTGTCTATCTATGAACCTGACACAACATGTGGTTCACACTTTTGTG
This sequence comes from Anomaloglossus baeobatrachus, assembly GCF_048569485.1. Classification (NCBI taxonomy): domain Eukaryota; kingdom Metazoa; phylum Chordata; class Amphibia; order Anura; family Aromobatidae; genus Anomaloglossus; species Anomaloglossus baeobatrachus. The sequence continues at coordinate 376,695,796 of NC_134357.1, read as the reverse complement.
GATTGTTCGTTTGTCATCCGTGGTCCCAAATTATATATGTGTTTTCCATTTTTTAAACTTTTTTGGTTCATATACATCCATGTGTACACATGTGGGTCTATGCACACATATGTCAGCGATGCCCGTAGCTTAAATATGTATTATTGATGTTCTTTAGGGTGGGCTGGTGTTTATAGCTGCTCCTTATCCCCCTGTGACGTGCGTGCATCTGTGCGCACGCCCTCTGGCAGTCATCCGGGTGTATGCACTTTGCGGCCTCCTTCTGCCCACTGCGCATGCCCAATGACATCATCGGGATTATTTCCCGGGACATGCGCACTGAGGCTGGAGTGCTGCCTTGTGCAATACACATTGACCGGGGAGTGCTCACTGCGCGTGCGCCGCCATTACACTGGCGCGTCACCTGGGGACTGATTAAGTGACTAAGGGTATTTAAACCTAATGATTGGGGAATGAATGCACTTCCACCCCTGCCTCCGTCCTGCTGAGGAAGCGATAGCGATACGCGTTCGGGATTGGTTGCGGTTCCTCTTCCCCCCCCCACTGTGTGCGCCTTTTTGCTCTCTGTCCTTTCATGGGTAAGTTGCATTTAACTATTTTACTGGTTGCCTTTTCCTGATTATGATATAAGCACCTTCCCTGGGTCAGTTTGGGAGTTGTTTTGCTCCTATATAGCAGTCATTCAGGATTTTTTGATTGTTTAACTTCATTAACTTCAAGTTACGCTGACTTTTCCTGTCTGCCTGGTTGCCACTGGCATTATTTATACATGCCTGTACTGGGCACACACATATACTACTGTGGGGGGTGATGTTTGGTAGAGGTCCTCCTACATCCTCACAATTGATGTAATATTGTACTGTACATTTTTGTGGTTTTAATCTATTTTTCTAAATAAAGTTTATTATATTTTATGGAAATCGTACTCCTTTTGTGTGTTTGGGACACACTATTTTTGAGGTCAGAACAGACTTGACCTGAACTGGACCCCAGACACCAAACCCCATATAAGTCTAAGGCTAGTTTCACACTTGCGTTGGACGGCTTCCGTTGCATTGCGTTGTGTGACGGATGCAACGGATGTGTTGCATATAGTGGCACAACGGATGCAACGGATGCTGCAAAACAACGGAATCCGTTTTGATTTTTTTTTTTTTTTTACAGTTTATCGGCGGCAGACTATTGTGAATGATCAGCTGATCGCTCCCAGTAGCCAGTCGCTGGGTGATCAGCTGATCGCTCCCAGCGCCGGGTGATCAGCTCATCGCTCCCAGCGCCGGGTGATCAGCTGATCGCTCCCAGCACGGGGGGGTAAACTGATCACTCCCAGCGCCGGGTGATCAGCTGATCGCTCCCAGCGCTGGGTGATCAGCTGATCGCTCCCAGCGCCGGGTGATCAGCTGATTGCTCGGCCACCGAGAATGTGTGCGGGGGGCGGAGTGCGGAGTGGGTGGAGCCGAGCGGGGCCATGGCACTGAGGACAGGTGAGTGTGTGTGTGTGTATGTGTATATATACACATGTGGAGTGGAGTGCGGGAGGGGGCGGAGCCGAGCGGGGAAGTTTGGGGCTCCCTGCACACGTGGCCAGGGTAAATATCGGGTAAAGCACTTTGCTTGGTTACCCGATATTTATCTTGGTTACGGGTGCAGGGAGCCAGAGAGAGCATGCGCAGTGAAATCCTAAGGATTCCGCTGCTCAAAAAAAGTTACATGCTGCGTTCCTCCCGCTGGGTGAAAGCAGCGGAGCGTCACCCAGCGGAAGCAACGCAGGTCCTTTTGGCACAATCCGTCATCCATACAAATCTATGGGAAACAGCAGAATCCGTTAACGGATTCCGATGTTTTCCAAAAGGGCGGATTGTGACGGAAGGAAAAAAACGCAAGTGTGAAAGTACCCTAAGGCTATGTCTGCACTTTGCTTTTTACCTGCTTTTTACCTGATTTTTTGCTGCTTTTTCAACTGGAGCGTTTAATGCCAAAATGGATGTGTTCTGCTTTTCAAGCATAGTCTATGGGAATTTGGGTTTCTTGTCCGCACTATGCTGTTCAAAATGCTGCCTTTTTGTGGCAGAAATTTGGGCAAAAACTCTGCTTTTCAAAGAAGCAACATGTCAATTGTTTTTGCCATTTGCGTTTTGAACTGCAAAGCAGAGTTTTTGCCCAAATTTCTGCCACAAAAAGGCAGCATTTAAACAGCATAGTGCGGATAAGAAACCCAAATTCCCATAGACTATGCTTGAAAACAGAATACATCCATTTTGGCATTAAACGCTGCAGTTGAAAAAGCAGCAAAAAAGCAGGTAAAAAGCAGGTAAAAAGCAAAGTGCGGACATAGCCTAAGGCTATGTGCGCACGTGCGCGCTCTGCACCGCACACAAAAGGTCCGCTTCAGAGCGCAGCTGAAAAGCTCCGTTCTGAAGCGCCTGGTGCCTGCAGAATTCATGCGCTCTGCATGCTGCCTCCTCCTATAGACAGCATGCAAAGCGCACGAAAGAAGTGACGTCACTTCTTAGAACGCACGCTTCGGGCAGCAGCCGAATCGCTGCATTCTAATACGCCACGTGCGCACATCTCATGCACAATCTTCACAAATTGTGCTGGGGACGCAGGACTCATGCAGTTACGCTGTGGTGCAGAACGCAGCGTAACTGCATGCAATACGCACACATGCGCACATAGCCTAAGGGACCTGAACTTAAGTGTCATAAAACAGTGGTAGCAAGGCCTAGAGGGCTGCATAAGAAAGCAAAATAGGGATTAAAGTAGGACAATATAGTTACCAAGTTTCCGTATTGCTGTCACACTGTTCATTTAAGCTCATGAATATTCACTTCTCCCCCCGCCCACTCTCTGAGACAGCCTCTGTGATTGGTTGCAGTCAGACTGTCTGGGTCCCCAAAGTGGAGTGTAAAAAGAAATTAATTGTAAAAAAGGGCAGGGGAGCTCAGCAGAGAAGTGGTGGTGCACCTGTGGTGATGTCACGTTCATGTGACTGCAATGGGTGGAGCTCAGCAAAGGGGAAATAATGGTGAGGCGTGACTACATTCCAAATAGAATCCTGCCTGAACTTGAGTGACATTGACTGAACCCAGCAAAAGCTCCACCCCTATGACTGAAACCTAAGATACAGGGCTGGTGTCAGCACCTGAATCACTTAGGCAAGTGCTGGGACCCTGGACAGATGGGGGGCCCACTTGCCGTCGGCAGGGGTGGTGATGTAGTCTGATCTCCAGGGACTGCAGTGCTAGGGCTGGCAGCTGCACTTTCCTGGCTGACAACCCTTGAAACCTGCACTTGTTCGCAGTGTTCACTGCTGAACGCTGCGTGCAAGTGCACTTAAGTTCAACTATGGGCAAAGGTAGGGCGCGATGCGATCCCGTTCCACAAGTGAAGAGAGGAGGCGCAGCGCAAACCAGTATCCCCCAGAGCTTTATGCCCCAACCAACACTGTATGCGACCCCACCAGAGCATTATGGGCCAATCACCAGAGCTGCATGCCCCCCATCTCCAATAGAACTGTATGCCCCCCACTTTCATCAGACCTGTATGCTTATGGGTAAGAGTATTGATCATCAGGTACTCACAGATAAATCCTCCAGAATCGGTGACATCTTGAAACAGGTCAGTAGTGTGGTTTATACAATAGTATAGTCATCATTATTGTTTCTTCTTCACTCATTCATGTGTTTTGTTTTATTATTTTTAACTCCTCCAGGAAGATCCTGCCCACTGCTTAGGAGCCACAGGTAACATCAGAGAGCACAGGTTCTTTCAGTGTATCGACTAGGTCTCAGTTGAAGCCCTGAAAAATGCCTCTACCTCACATCCCTGTAGTAAGTATATCACCAGATATTTTCCTGAGCTGATTGCATTATTTCTTACATAATCTACACATTGTTGTAAGAAGAACTAGAGAGAACATTTATTCTAATCCTGAAGGGGTTTGAGCTGGAGTTGTGCCGCACCCGTGCCAGAAGCCGGCGCTGCTCGGATCCGAACCCGCTGCGTGGCTCGAGGGATCCTCCGGACCCGGGGTCACGCGGACACGCCGAATGAAAAGGGGGACGTAGTTGTACGGCCTTGACCGTATTTGGTTCATGACGCCACCCACGGTGTGTGGTGAAGTGGGACACCACCACTGCTGTTGTGGGATGCCCGGGGGAGATGTAATGGCAGCTGGATGTTAACCCCTCCGTGGGTAGGGATATTTGCCCCAGGACCCAGTGTCTCTGTGCAGGGTATGGCGATGGCAGGGGCCTACGCGCCCGGATGTAGCAGGGGATGTTTGGTTACTCACAACCAAATTAATCACACGAGTCTTTTGGTAAACCAAGGTGCTGGTGGAGGGCCGCCGCGGCCGGTTGTACTCTGGTCCCCCACCGGGGCTGGTGGTCGCCGTCTCTTCCTCTGCACTGATTGTGGTTGTGTGTTTGGACTTCTCGGTATGGAACACGGGAGTCCACTCCCGACTTGCTGTGTGCCTAAGGAGCCGTGCCCGCTGACGCTGACCCGTGGGATCAATGGGCCCTGGTGGTTGCCCTATCCCTATCTGTGGGTGGTTGTCTGCTTTTGGGACTTTGGTTGGGACAGGACCTGTAATCCTGCCCTCAATCGATTAATTAGCTAGGCCGTTGGTTCCGGTCCTGGCTTCAGGGTCCGAGTACTCCCTCTGTGCACGGTTTCCGGTTGGATCTCCAGTGTTGGTACCGGCGGGTTCCAAACCTGCTCCGGTCCTTCTCAGATCTGCCGAGCCGTCTTCCCGTCTACTGATGACAGAGACCACCGTCTGCCACCCAGCCAAAGTACCAGGGCTCTGACCCTGGCACCGTTCAACTTGAACTTCTCCTCCGCTGGAGCTACACCTAGCTCCAGCCCCCACTCCTCTCAACTTGAACTACAAACTTATCTGCTTGCTTTCCCGCCCCGGGTTGTCTAGACCACTAGGTGGGCATTCCCTAACCGCCTGGTCCCGCCCACTGGTGATCCTGTCTTGCCCTGAGGGGGGGTGACTAGGGTTTCAGGTTGGCTGTATGTAACCTAGGTGAGGGATGGTGTTATGCGGGGCCTATTGTGTGACTACCTGGTTTTGCCAGGGCGTCACAGAGTATTACACTAACACTGGGAAGACACCACTATTCAGAACTGCTGCTCTGTAGATAATGTCCGGGTCTGTTGCTCCAGATATTTTGGGTTATATACAACCGACTATCCAATGTACATTTCATCCTCTCTGGTGAGACTGTTTGTATTACTATGTTGACTTCTTAGAGGAAAATATTATTTTAGTAATTGCAAGTATTGGGAACTAGTTTAAGTAGTTTTCACTTGGCACAATGAGTAATTAATGAGTATTGAGATCAAAGTCATAATCCTGATATTATAATTCTTGCCATCTAAGCCTCACCGTCATTTTAAACCATACCATCTGGACAGAATTGAAGCAAAGGCAGCAGCAAAGGTCAAAACACCAATATCAGCGAAGGACCAGGCCCTGTTCGAGAGGTTTTCATTTGACAACTTGGAAACCCTTGATCAGACACCAGCTCCATAGTCACCAGAGCGAGCTGTCCTCCTGAGCCTCCAGAAGACGGAGAAGAACAGAAGACTGGACAAAGGACATCACTTCTGGAAACACTGCAAGAATGGAAATGACCATCGAGAAGATGCGGGACCCTGATGGAAAACCCTGAAGATGGCTGAGCCAGCAGATCCACCCTCGAGCTGGCGGTAGGTATAAGCGCCATAATATCTGCGCTCAACTATAATCATAGGCATGTGCCAAACATTTTACACTTATCGGTAATAGGATTTCCTCATGCTCATGACAGCTCCAGTTTTTGGTGCTGTCTTGGGCAAAGAAGAAATGACATGGCCGGCTATTAAGGGGTGGAGGAGGCCGGATTTTTTTTAAATAACATCTAGCACATGCTTATGATAAATTTACAATTACCGATAGTTGTATTTCCTCAGACTTATGACATTGCTGTCATGGGACTGGGGGAAAGGTGAGAGTTAGCTGGCTATTAAGGGGTGGAGGAGGCCAGATTTTTTTTTTTTTTTTTAAATATATAGACATATTTTTGCCTCTGGTGATCAAAAGACTCTGCATCTAGTGTACCTTTACATACACCAGAGGTTAGTGAAAGAGTCAAAGCAGCAGTGTTTCCCCTTAGTCCCCTAAGAGTACTATTAAATACAGTAAGGGTATGTGTACATGATAAGTATTTGTGCATTTTTTGGCAGGAAAAACACAGCAACAAAAACATGCATTTTTGATACTTTTTTTCATGTATTTTTGGTGCAGATTTTTCCCACTAATTAGTAGGAGTAAAATCTGCAGCAAAAACGCTGAAAAAATTGACATGCTGTAGATTTTAATCTGCACCAAATCTGTAAGGAAAAAAAAAATCAACATGTGCACATGTGCATGAGACTTCAGGGATCTCAATAACTTTGCAGGCACCAATAAATTGTGACAAATTTGTGTGGAAAAAACCCCGCAACAAATCTGTGACAAATCTGCAACATGTGCACAGGCCATTAATAAGCAAAAAAAATATATGAAAATAGTAAAAAACTCAAAAGTTCAACTCATCCATTTTTGCCTCATTACAAATAAATCACACACACAAAAAAAATACATGTTTGGTATTTGGTAATTTATTTTGTTCCTATAACAACCAATCATAGCTCCTATTAATAACCTATAGCTCGCAGCTCCATTGACTTTAATATAGGCAGGATTTCTGGAGAGTAACTGTAAAAGAGTGGGGTTAAATTTTCCCGTCAAAACATAGTCTACGACGTTCCCTGGGTCACATGGGGTGTCTGTGCAAAATTTCGTGATTGTAAATGTGACGGTGCGGATTCTTTTAGCAGACACACACACACACACACACACACACACACACACACATACACACCAGCTTTATATATTAGATTTTGGTAATCCTAATTAACCTAAAATGGGAAAGGTTTATTCTAAACTACCATTTGACCAGGACTTAAAGGGGCATTCCAATCTCCAAGATCCTATCCCAATATGTAGTAGGTGTAATAATAATAATAATAATATTAGCAAACACCTCAAATTAGAAATGTAGTAAAGTTCTCTTGATATAGCCATGTTGCTTACCTCATGTTCAGGGCATTGCAGGACCTTTGGTATCCATGGCTGCGATCATGCATATTGTCACAGATGCTAGTGGTCCTAACCATGGATACCTAAGGTCCTGCAATTCCCTGGGCATGGGGTAAGCGACATGGCTATAACATAACTATTCTACATTTCTAATTAGAGTTGTTTGCTAATATTATTATTATTACAACCCAGGTCTGGTTGCAGGTTTTTGTGGGCCCTGGGCGAAAGAGTCACAGTGGGCCCCATACACACACAGATGCATATGTGGTGCCCCAGGACCTGGTCGCCACAACAGCATTGCCCTCCCAAAGGGTTAATGCTGAGCCTGGAGGTAATTGGGAGGTCCATTGGCCAGTAAGTTTAACATCCAACGCAGTTCTCCCTCCGGCCAGCAGGGGGAGCTCTGAACCTGGAATTCCAGGGAGCATTCCTTAAGTCTGACCTGAGGGAGGAAGTAGTGTTCAGTCTGTAGAGAGAAGTGATAGCAAGCAGACGCAGAGTGTGCTGTCCTGTGGATCTGGGGCCTAGAGCTGGAGCAGCTTGGCCCAGGGAAGCAGGAGTAGCAGAGAGGCAAAGAAGAGACTCGGACATCGGAGTCTGTGGCCACCAGGGCTTAAAATACTCCCTGGTAGCCGAATCCGAAGGGCAGGAGAGCTGCAAGCACCTGGCCCATAAACAGCCCGAAGGTACAGCTGCATCATCAGGGCCCGGTGTGGACTCCAGCAGAGAAGCACCAGAGAGGGCCTGCGCAGCCTACCACAGAGGGAAAGGGACGTACCATCGGTCCCAGCAGCAAGAGGGCCATTGCTAGATCCAGAGAGCAGGGTCCTATAATAGTAAAGAAAAGAACAGGAGTAGGCCTCATACTCAGCTGGCCAAAAAGATCACCCCAAGTACTTCCAGGCCAACCGGATCCCCTTCACCACCTGTGACGGTCTCCCAGGACTGGACTGTTCTTAAAGTAAAAGAGGAGAAGGTAAAGAGACTGTTGTTTGTGCCTGGTTCTTTCATTGCCTGTCGGCCCTGCACTGTTTTATCCACACAACACCATAGACTTTCACGAGCACCAACAGTGTCCCCGGGGCACCGCTCCACCTGTGGGGAGCAGTACCACCATTGCTGCCGTATCATCACCCCGGAGGCCTCACACAGCAGCGGCGGCTTAATAGCCGCAAACCACAGGTGGCGTCACGAAACAAATACTTTAATTGCTCCCAAGTCACCAGCCATATTTAAACTGACACCCACCAGGGCCACGGAGTCGGGCCCCGCCACCACTGACTACCCCCGGACTAGTCCGGCCCGGCACCGGGTGTCCCATAGCTCTGGGGTGGGCGAGGCAATTTTGGCGTCAAGAACAGGATTTCGTGCCCGGCGCCCACCGGGTACTGTGCGCCTTTGAAAAGACTGTGTGTTTACTGTTTGAAGACTGCCGCCGCCATTAGCTTCGCTGAGTGCAGGAAGAAGGGGGGCGGGCCCGAAAAATAGCGCGAAGGGAGCGCGCCATCAGAGCGGAGGGTCGTTAACCCCGCGCTACCCGGAACAGATTGTAAAAAGAAAGCGGAGCCTGGTAAGGTTCACTAAGGGGGAGGAAGATGTCCGACACCGAGGGAGAGCCGGTGGCTGTAGTAGTTCAAGACGCAGCAGCGCCGGCCGAGGTAATCCCAGTCGCCGTCGCCCCAGCCCCCGCGGTAGCGCCGGTAATGCCGATCACAATGCCGTACATCCCGGGAGCAGAATGGCTGCCGCAGTACTCCGGGGAGTCCCATACCCTGAGCGACTTCAGAGAAAGGCTGCACAGCTTGTTCCGGGTGTATCCGCTGACTGAGAGCCAGAAGGTGGGCATATTAATGGGGCAGCTAGCCGGCGCGGCCCAGCGTGAAGTGAAGTCCTGGCCTGATACAGATAAAGGGACAGCAACCCAGATATTGGCCAAGTTAAAGAGTACTTTCGACACCCGCACCGCAGCAGAAATAAAGATGAGATTCTTTGGGTGCAAACAACGGGCCACAAACAGCATAAGGGACTATGCCTTAAACTTGCAGGAGGCCCTGAAAGCAATTAAACGGGTGGACCCAGAGAGTGTACGTGAAGAAGACAAACTCCTAACTGAGCAGTTCATAGAAGGGCTCCTCTCAGATGCCCACAGGACCCAGCTGCGTATCATGGTCCTGCAGAACCCTGCTCTGGACTTTGCAAAGTTTAAGGACCAGGCCATCCGGGTACTGAGAGAATCTACACCGAATGACCCAGTACCCCTCCGGCCTCTTGCTATCACGTACCCGGGGTGGTGCCTGCAACACGAGCCGCTGCAGGGGCTGAGGCGCAGTCCCTGGATAAGGATCCTGCTGCAGAGCTCAGACAGCAGGTCCAGGAGCTGACCAAGACTGTAGCTGCCCTTGCCAAGACCATGCAGTCTCTACAAGTAACCCCATCGCCTGCAAGAATCGAGTTGGCCTCCAGCCCAGATGACGTCCCATGGATGCGACAGAGGAGGATTCCGCCGACCCGAGGAAAAGACACAGACCGGTATGATTCAACGGGACAACCGATCTGCCGCCGCTGCAGCCAGGCGGGCCACATTGCAAGACACTGTCCTTTAAATGGGCCGAGCCTGGGGCCAGGAGCCAACCCCCAGGTGTAAGGAAGCCCGGCTCAAACCCCAGTCGCAGCAAGTATGTGGGAGGACGACCGGTCCTTCCTATTGTGCTGGATGGGATCCCTTTGAACGCCCTCCTGGATACGGGGTCCCAGGTAACAACCATCCCTTATAAACTATACAAAAGATATTGGGCTGATTCAGACATTGACCATGGCCCAGATGATGATTTAACAATTGTGGCCAGTAATGGTCAGCCCTTACCTCAAATTGGGTATAAAGAAGTAACCATTAAAGTGGGGCGGGTAGAATTGCCATGTCAGGGGATGATAATTATAGATATTGATCGCAAAGAATCTGACCCACTGCTAACCATTGGTACAAATGTGATAGAAAATTGTATTGCCGAAGTGATAATTTTGTTGCAACAGGCGTCTGAAACTGCCAGCTCTGGGCAGCAGCGTGCCCTACAGAGGGAGATCAGAGGAGCCCTGATGAGGAGGCAGCAGGTAGAGCTGGCCGGAGGAGAAATTGGCAGTGTGAGGGTAAGTGACCCCCTCCCCATTGCAATACCCCCAAGAAGCGAAATGTTGATATGGTGTCGGGCAGCAATAGGCCTCAAGGGTCAGGATTACCAGGCCTTGGTAGAACCGGTGTATTCAGACAGTAGGCCTGGAGTCCTGATAGCCAGAGGGGTAGCAGACGTTCGCAAGGGGAGAGTGCCTGTCCGTGTCCTGAATTGTGGGGAGGAGGAGGCCAAATTGCCCCGGTACGCCACTGTAGCAAAACTGTACACTGTCAGTAACAATACCATCAAAGCAGTGGAACCCTTGATCCCGTCCGACCAGGCGGAAGACAATGGCTCCAAGGGGCAGCTGGAAGACTGGTGCCAAAAATTACATGTGGGCACTGACTCCACCCCCTCACACCAAAAGCATGGGGTTTACCGGGTGGTACAGGAGTACGAGCGGGTCTTCAGCAAACACCCCCTAGATTTTGGGCAGGTAAAAGGGGTTAAACATCAAATCCCCACGGGTGATCATCATCCCATTAAAGAGAGATACCGCCCTGTACCCCCAGCACAGTATCAGCGTGCCAAAGAAATGTTACGGGAAATAAAGGAGGCTGGGGTTATCAGAGATAGCTGTAGCCCTTGGGCAGCTCCACTAGTGCTCGTAAAGAAAAAAGATGGTACAATGAGAATGTGCGTAGATTACAGACAAATTAACCGCATTACACATAAAGATGCTTATCCACTACCCAGAATAGAGGAGTCACTAACAGCCTTAAAATCAGCTAATTATTTCTCCAGCCTGGATCTCACCAGTGGGTATTGGCAGGTTCCCGTCGCAGAGGCGGACAAAGAGAAGACTGCATTCACGACACCAATGGGTCTCTGTGAGTTCAATTGTATGCCGTTCGGGCTCTGCAATGCCCCAGGGACATTTCAGAGATTGATGGAGTGCTGTTTGGGCCATCACAACTTTGAAACCGTGCTGTTGTACCTGGATGACGTCATAGTCTACTCCAAGACCTACGAAGATCACCTGAGGCACTTAGCAGAAGTGTTCGAGTCCCTGTCGGAGTATGGCCTGAAGATAAAGCCGTCCAAATGTCACCTCTTGAAGCCAAAGGTACAGTACCTGGGTCATGTGGTCAGCGCAGAAGGTGTGGCACCTGATCCGGAGAAAGTCACCGTAATCAAGGACTGGCCAAGACCCACCACGGTAAAGGAGGTGCGGCAGTTCCTTGGGCTGGTGGGCTACTACCGAAGGTTCATTGATGGTTTCACCAAGATAGCAGCGCCTCTTCAAGATCTCCTGGTGGGCCAGCCAAAGCAGGCTAAGAAGCAGAGCCCTCCATTTGAATGGAACAGCCAAATAGAAACATCTTTTGTCCGGCTGAAAGGGGCTCTCACGGGAGAAGAAATTCTGGCCTACCCTGACTACAGCCAGCCATTTGTACTGTATACAGATGCCAGCAACGTGGGCCTGGGAGCAGTTCTGTCCCAGGTGCAGGGAGGCAGAGAGAAGGTGATAGCTTACGCCAGTAGGAAGCTTCGGCCCACAGAAAGGAATCCAGAAAACTACAGTTCCTTCAAGCTAGAGTTCCTCGCTATTGTTTTGGGCAGTGACTGAATGCTTCAAGCACTATCTGGCATCGGCCAAGTTCACCATCTTCACGGACAACAATCCGTTGACACATCTGGCAACAGCCAAGTTAGGTGCGTTGGAACAGCGATGGATGGCCCGGTTGTCTAACTTTGACTTTACCATCAAGTACCGAGCTGGCAAGAAGAATAACAATGCTGATGCGCTGTCCAGAATGCCTCACTTACCCGAGTCTGGAGAAGACCTGGATGAACTCGAAGAGATAGAGTTACCGGCTTTCCATCACCAAGGTGTTTCCCAGTGTGAGCATGCTGTAGGAGTGAAGCGCTTGAGCCAGCACGAGGTCTCGGTCAACCCATTACTCCACCATAATTGGGAAGAGACACAGAACGGTGACCCAGCCGTGCGATTGGTCAAAGAAAAGCTAGCACAAGCTGAGACCCATCTCGGTCCAGACGCTCCACAAGAAGCCCAGCAGTTGTGGAAGGAGAGGGGACGACTGTTCACCTACCAAGGCAAGCTCTGCAAGAGATATGTCAACTGGCGAACGAATGAACTCGTCTGGCAGATAGTGGTCCCACAGAGGGATGCTCCAATGGTCCTAGCAGCTTACCATGATAAAGCAGGACACTTTGGGTGGAAGAAGTTGGAGACCCTACTCCGCGATCGGTTCTACTGGGTGCACATGAGAAAGATGATCGAGAAGTGGTGCCGAGACTGTGGTCCGTGTAACCTGAGGCGGAAGGATGATGACAGCCAGAGGTCTCCCCTACAGCCAATTGTCACGAAGCAGCCCCTGGAGTTGGTGGCCCTGGACTACGTGAAGTTAACACCAAGCCGGTCAGGCTATGTGTACGCCCTCACCATTGTGGACCATTACTCTCGTTTCCTGGTAGTAGTGCCTGTGAAGGACCAGACAGCCAGAACAGCAGCTAGAGCATTCCAGGGATACTTTTGTCGGCCTCACGGTTATCCGGAAAGGGTACTGACTGATCACGGTCCTGCATTCGAGGCCGAAGTGTTCCAAGAGTTCTGTAACATGTACGGCTGTAAGAAAATCCGAACAACACCGTACCACCCCCAAACCAATGGATTGTGCGAGAAGATGAACCATGTGGTTATTGATATGCTGAAGACTCTACCTCTGGAAGAAAGAAACCAATGGCCAGAGAAGTTACCAGATCTGGTAGACCTGTACAACCATATCCCAGTAAATTCGACCAACTGCAGCCCTGCTTACCTGATGCGAGCAAGACCTGGCAAGTTACCTGTAGACTTTGAGATGGGGACTGTGTCACCTGAAGCGGTTCAGGAGATAGAAGATTGGGATACAGAGCGACAACAGCAGTACCGCAAGGTCCAGGAATGCGTAGAAAGGAGCCTGTCCCAAGCAAGAATGAGACAAGAGCAGAACTACAATCAAACAGCCCCAGCAACTCCCTTAGCACCTGGAGAACAGGTCCTCAAGATAAAGCGGAGGGCGCATAAATTAGATGATCAGTGGGAGAATGAACCCTACACCATTATTCCCTCCAACTTTGACAATAGTAAGGTATGCCTCATAAGCAAAGATGAAGGCAAGACCTATCAAGCAGTTTCTCGAGACCGCCTGAAAGCATGCCCTGAACGGTGCAGAACCCAAAAAGAAGTAGAAGAAGTACAAGAAAGTCCCCAAAGTCAAGAAAAAGAGGAAGAGATGATCCAAACAATCCTTGGAAAATTCCCCAAAACTTGGACCCGAATAAACAATGCCATAGTGGTACCAGTCTTGACGTTCCCGCAGTTGGTCGAGCCAGAAACAGAAGAGGTTCCAGATCCACCTAAAGAACCGTCCGCTCCAACACAAGATGACACACCAGCAGTAGAACAGGAGGCTCAACCCCCTGCCAGTGGTGAACCTGCTGTACCCTTGGCGAATCTGAGACCCCGTAGGCAACCAACATGCATCCCTGTCAGGGTTAGGCCTACCAATAACACGGGGGTGGCAGACACTCCAAGTAGTCAGGGACAAACCCCAGAGCTACGCCGGTCCCAACGTAGCACTCGGGGACAGCCCCCTCCAAGGTATAGAACATAGAAAGTAAAATACCTAACAGAGTGTAAATAGTTATGTGAAAATGTCTGGTATGTAATGTTTTGTTTTAGGTGAATAAGTAAATGGACAATTGGGCCACTGGACTATGGGTGGCCAACACTCTAATTGTACATAGTTAGCACCAGTGTGCTCCACACCCCTGAAGAAAAACCCGTCCGGCGTGCATAGAGTGGGGTCATCAATGCTCTGACGCACGCCCAGAGCCTACGTTGGGGGTTTGATCGTGGCGGGTCCCCCATGGAGCAGTGTAATGGACACCCGGAAGGGAGCCACACTGGACTCTTATAGTAGTGTTTAAGTTTGTAACGTTTAAGTAATGTGCCTCCCATAATGGGATGAAATGTTCTAACATGTTATATTTTGTTTCTACAGTCCGGGAGTACTGAATTTAACTAAGGGGGAGTGTGGCGCCCCAGGACCTGGTCGCCACAACAGCATTGCCCTCCCAAAGGGTTAATGCTGAGCCTGGAGGTAATTGGGAGGTCCATTGGCCAGTAAGTTTAACATCCAACGCAGTTCTCCCTCCGGCCAGCAGGGGGAGCTCTGAACCTGGAATTTCAGGGAGCATTCCTTAAGTCTGACCTGAGGGAGGAAGTAGTGTTCAGTCTGTAGAGAGAAGTGATAGCAAGCAGACGCAGAGTGTGCTGTCCTGTGGATCTGGGGCCTAGAGCTGGAGCAGCTTGGCCCAGGGAAGCAGGAGTAGCAGAGAGGCAGAGAAGAGACTCGGACATCGGAGTCTGTGGCCACCAGGGCTTAAAATACTCCCTGGTAGCCGAATCCGAAGGGCAGGAGAGCTGCAAGCACCTGGCCCATAAACAGCCCGAAGGTACAGCTGCATCATCAGGGCCCGGTGTGGACTCCAGCAGAGAAGCACCAGAGAGGGCCTGCGCAGCCTACCACAGAGGGAAAGGGACGTACCACCGATCCCAGCAGCAAGAGGGCCATTGCTAGATCCAGAGAGCAGGGTCCTATAATAGTAAAGAAAAGAACAGGAGTAGGCCTCATACTCAGCTGGCCAAAAAGATCACCCCAAGTACTTCCAGGCCAACCGGATCCCCTTCACCACCTGTGACGGTCTCCCAGGACTGGACTGTTCTTAAAGTAAAAGAGGAGAAGGTAAAGAGACTGTTGTTTGTGCCTGGTTCTTTCGTTGCCTGTCGGCCCTGCACCGTGTTATCCACACAACACCATAGACTTTCACGAGCACCAACAGTGTCCCCGGGGCACCGCTCCACCTGTGGGGAGCAGTACCACCATTGCTGCCGTATCATCACCCCGGAGGCCTCACACAGCAGCGGCGGCTTAATAGCCGCAAACCACAGGTGGCGTCACGAAACAAATACTTTAATTGCTCCCAAGTCACCAGCCATATTTAAACTGACACCCACCAGGGCCACGGAGTCGGGCCCCGCCACCACTGACTACCCCCGGACTAGTCCGGCCCGGCACCGGGTGTCCCATAGCCTTGGGGTGGGCGAGGCACATACACATACAGGTATATGTACATATGCATATTTGAAGACAAATTCACAAAAAAAACATATAAACAGACATATAATAATTATAATTTTTATTTATATAGCACCAACATATTCCGCAGCGCTTTACAATTCAGAAGGGACATGTACAGACAATATGAGACAATATGAGACAATACAAAATAACAAAATTCAGATACCAAGAGGAGTGAGGGCCCTGCTCGTAAGCTTACAGTCTATGAGGAAATAGGGGAGGCACAAAAGGTGAATGGGGGGAGAAAAGCTTGTCATATATGGTCCAGCCATCCATTTAAAAAGGGATTCAAAATTTGCGACATGGACCGGTCGTCAGCCAGAATTTATACATACAGAGTGTAAAAAAGTACATGAAGAGGAATGCAACTAAAAGATACAGAGGACAAGAATTGGAAGTAAATTTTATGAAGGGCAGAATGAGACTAGATTAGATCAGGGGTGGTGAAGTGATAGTCTAAAGAAATGTGTTTTTAGGGCCCGCTTAAAGGTGTGGATGTTGGGAATTAATCAAATTGTTCTTGGTAGTGTGTTCCAGAGCATTGGCGCAGCTCGTGAGAAATCTTGAAGACGGGAGTGGGAAGTTCGAATTATTGAGGATATCAGCAGAACGGAGGGCACGGGTGGGGTGATAGACAGAGATGAGGGAGGAGTTGTAGTGTGGTGCGGAACTGTGGAGAGATTTGTGGGTGAGAGTGATAAGTTTATATTGGACTCTGTAATGGATAGGCAACCAGTGCAATAACTGGCACAGAGCAGAGGCATCAGTGAAGCGGTTGGAGAGGAAAATGATCCTGCTGCAGCATTCAGAATGGATTGGAGAGGGGAGAGTTTAGTAACATTGAGATCAATTAGTAAAGAATTACAGTAATCCAGGCGAGAATGAATGAGAGCGACAGTAAGAGTTTTTGCAGAGTCAACAGTAAGAAAAGTTCGAATTCTATAGATGTTTTTGAGGTGGAGGTAATATGAGTGAGCGAACAAATGTGGGGAGCAAAGGAGAGATCGGAGTGAATTATAACCCCAAGACAGCGGGCGTGCTGCTGGGGTGTAATGATAGAACCACAAACATAAATGGTAATATTGGGTTTGGGAAGGTTGGGAGAGGGAGGAAACATGAGAAGTTCAGTTTTTGACAGGTTCAGTTTTAGATAGAGGAAGGACATGATGTTGGAGACAGCAGACAGACAATCGCTAGTATTTTGTAATAATGCAGGCGTGATGTCAGGAGAAGATGTATACAGTTGGGTGTCATCAGCATAGAGATAGCACTGGAAACTAAATCTGCTGATAGTTTGTCCAATAGGGGCAGTGTATATAGAGAAAATCTGGGGGCCAAGGACTGAACTCTGAGGAACCCTGACCATAAGGGAAAGAGGAGAGGAAGAGAAGCCAACAACAGATACAGTTAAGGAGTGGTCAGAGAGATAGCAGGAGAACCAAGAGAGAACAGTGTCCTAGAGTGGAGCATAGTGAGGAGGAGCTGGTGATCCACAGTATCAAATGCAGCAGAGAGATCCAGGAGAATCAGCAGGGAGCAGTGACGGTTAGATTTAGTTGTTAGTAGATCATTAGAGACTTTAGTAAGAGCAGTTTCAGTAGAATGTAAGGAGCGGAAACCGGATTGTAGAGGGTTGAGGAGAGAATTATCTGACAGATAGCAGATTAGAGTTGAGTAGACCAAGCGTTCCAGGAGTTTGGGGATGAAGGGGAGTTTAGAGACTGGTCTGTAGTTAGCGGCGCAGTTTTGGTCCAGGTGTGGAGCCCCTAAGGCTTCAGTCACCACAGGGTACTGCAGCTCGGCTGAGGTGCGGTATTCATCCCGGGTACAGAGGAGGTCATTGCCGGTAATCACCCCAATCCATACAACACACAGTCAGTTGCCCTCCCACTGGGACTGGGTTAGGGTAGGGTCCTTGGGGTGGCTATCACAAGGTATGGGGCCTCCTGCCCACTAGTTCAGCAACCTAGGGGGGGTGGATGATCTTCAAGGGGCAGTAAGGTGACACACACACATGGACAGACAGAGAGAAGAACAAGTGAGGAGTGGAGAGCAGACGGTTGCTGAGGAAAGAGCTGCATCATAGCTCCCTCAGGTCCGAGTGCAGAAAGCAAGGTGCGAAGCCCTAGGCTGCGTGGGTACTGCAAGTCGCACCAGCAGAATCTGCAGGGCAGGAGATTGCAAGCCTCTTGGCCCACAGAGTGCCCAGGGCACAGCAGTATACTAGTGCCAGGAGCCATGACAAAAGAGTGGCACCGGTAGGACTCGCGCTAACTGCCATACGGGTGAGAACCGGAGCCAATACAAGGCAGAGGGTCTCAGCGTAGCTTCAAGGTGCGGCGACCTGCACATTATAGCGCAAGTAGGAAGGACCGGCCCTGACCTCTGAACTGGAGCCCATGACAGCGGAGCCCGGTGTAACGCCCCGGCAGCGGTCAAACCGCTCGGATTCGGATGTCACTGCTCGTGGCTCGAGGGTCTCTGGACCCGGGGGCTAAGGGTCACACCCGAAAGAAGAAGGGGGTTATTTACAGGGGAGATATAGTTTGTGACGCCACCCGTGGTGTGCGGTAATAGGGAGTACCGCCACTGCCGTTGGGAGTACCCGGGGTGATCAAGTGGGGCAACTAGATAACGTTACCCTCCATTGGTAGGGAAAGGCCCCGGGACCCCGGATGGTGGGATGGGATGCAGGGGGGAGCGCAGGCTCGCTGGTTGCAGGGGTTAATCAGGTACTCACTCAGCAATAAAGCAGACGCTGACAACAGGGTAAACCAAGTCTCTGGGTGCCACTGCTCTCTTGGGGGAGCTCATCCGGGTCCCGTCCCCTGCAGCACTGCCTGGTGGTCCGTGACCTGCCTCCTGGCACAATATTTTTAGAGTGTCCTTTGTGGCCCGTCAGCTTGGAGCTTTCCGGGCCCCGCTCCCCACTGTGGCTAAGTAGAAGAGCTTGCTCTCAGGAGCTCATGCTTGGGATTTCAGTGGGCTGCTTGTTTGGAAAGCCCTATCCCCCTCGTTGCGCTAGTGCCCCCGATCTCTGAGCTTCGTGGGAACAGTCCATAGAGGTCCTGTCCTCCGCAGGTTAATTGCCGGGTTGCCTGAAGCTTCTCCCCGACCTAGGGTCCATGTACCCCATCGTGCCTTCGATCCCGTACCGGTGATTAGGCTCAGGCTGCTGACCATCCTCCAAGACAGGTCCCAGGCACCTAGCCTCAATCCCCTGCGACTGGGGGTCCGACTCCTCTAGGTCGAGACCACCGTCTGCGACCTAGTCTGCTTCTCCCCTGGGAGCTACAACTCCCAGCTTCTTCAGAGTTCCTCACAGCTCGAGGGTTACCACTCGACTAACTTGACACCTCCCACTTCCCTGCCTGACCCCTAGGTGGGCGGCCCTATTCCAGCTTAAGTAGCCCACTGGTGTGCCTGACAGGGTGTGGTGCAAGGTGTATCTAGGATTTGTTAATGCTGGTGGTAGTACTGCAGGTTAGATACCCAGAACCATGGGGGGTTGAGCCCTGCACAGGGAGAGAAAGATTGTGCAGAACTCTGTGACGACTAGAATAGTCCAGGGCGTCACACCGGCACTCCAGAGGCGGTGATACTTCAGGGAGTAAAAAAAATGTGACTGCAACCCCTGTGTCGTCCAATCCTTCCCGCGCCCTACCCTCACCTTAGCTGCACAGCAGCAGGAGACTACTACTCCCAACATCCTTGAGGCCTGAGCTCTGCCTGTGGAGAGCTGCACCAACCGAGCTGCACTACCATCTGCCCCAGAGGATACCTCCCGCACCAGCGGCTCCTATGTTAGCCACAAACCACAGGTGGCGTTACGAATACAAACTCTTCTTCCTGTAAATAACCCCATCATCTTTATTGACACCACTGGGTTCCCGGAACCGGGCCTGACTGCTGTGACATCCCACCCCCCCTACACCGGCCCGGTGATGAGTAAACCCCGCAGACCTCGTGGGCCCATCACAGGGATGTTTTTTTAAGTAATGAGTATATGTTGGTATGTTTGGAGGAGGAGGGAAAGATACCAGAGGAGAGAGAGAGATTGAATATTTTAGTTAGGTGAGTAGTACCAACTGGGGTGACAGATTTAAGAAGAAATGAGGGAATAGGGTCACTGGTGCAGGTAGTAGGGCGAGCACGTGCAAGCAGACTGGTAACTTCTTCTGTGACTGGCTCAAAGAGGGAAAGTGAGCTAGATGAAGTGTAGGAGGGCAGACAATGGTGGTGTTATGAGGCTGTGACAAAATTTCCTGGCGTATATGGTCAATTTTTTTCTTTAAAATAATTGGCCAGATCTTCAGTGCTGAGATTGGTGGATGGTGCCAGAACTCTTGGTCCGAGGTGGGAGTGGAAAGTATCAAAGAGTCATTTAGGATTGTTGGCTAGAGGTGATGAGGGTGTTGAATTAAGCTTGTTTGGAGAGGTAAAGGGGAGCCATGTATGTTTTGAGCAGTGGCATACCGTCAATAGAGGCAGAATTTATAGAATAAGAGGGCACCTTTCCCCTATTGGGATCACCATCAGCAAAATTGGGGCAAATTCAAACAAGAGAGAAAGAGTTGCTGTATATAGGGATCAACCAATACATTTTATTCAATTCAAAAAAAAATATTATTTATTGGTACAAAATTTGTGCATACATAGAATCCACACAAGATAGTGAAAGGGTTAAAAACATTTAAAATATGTATAATTAACGAACACCCCAATACACAGTTCCATGTCAGTAACCTGACACCGAAATTCCGAATACCACTATACTAGATGTACCATGCAATAAATAAATCCAGGTAGGATGCAGAACATAAATGTCATCTGTTACTGCAATCACATACCCAATTATACTTACAAGTATAGCACACTATCTGACACCACCATTATAGAATACAATATAATAATTTATAGACCACCAGCAGGACAAATGAAAAAACCTTATATAAAGGAAATCAGCGTACAACAGACGCCGATATAGGTAAGGTAAAACACCAGCTAACCAAAGGCGTCCAGGATGAAACGCCAGGTTATATTACCACCTGCTAGAGGTCCAGATTTAAAGCAGTGCAAGGTCCCAGGATCGGTGGGGGTATGGGGTGTTGCCCCACGCGTATCGCCACAGAGAATGTGGCTTCCTCAAGGGCCAAAAAATAAGTGTCAACAGAGGCAGGCCACGCCACTGCTATGGGGCCCGTGACCTGAGGGGGGCCCCATGATGGTTACCCGCTGTGTCTACGATTTCACTTTTCCTCATTCCCAGCATCGACGGGCTGCTGGGGACAGTCACCAAGCAGCTGATTAAGGCTGCAGGGGTCCTGCACTGTTTGTACAGCTGCAATCTGCGGCAACACAAAGGAGCAGACTCCCGACACTACACACCACGTGACCCAGACCTTGGCAAGGTGCGGCCCGCGGGCCGCATCTGGCCCGCCTACTGTCTGTAACCGGCCCGCCCATCTTAGCTCAGAGTTGGGGGCGTGGCCTGATCTACACTGCTGAGAGCAGACGCAGATACCGTCCAGATTCACCGTTGCCAGGTAGACCGCTAGTACAGAGCCTGACCTCGCGTCGCACGTTGTCCTGCGGGCAGGCTGGCCAAATGCTCCCTGGGCTGGAGACTGAACAGGTGTTTCGGGTCGCCCAACAGTCTCTTGATTTTGACCGCGCACTGTTGATTTAAACTTGCATCCCAGGACAGCAGACACGCCCACACTGTACTTGGTGGGCAGTGTCTGCTGTTCTCACCTCACCCAGCGTGCCTGCCGCAGGACAGAGGTCTGTGCGCAGGCAGGAGGAGGTCAGCACAGGGTCGGGCAGGAAGGAGGTCTCTGATGTTCCCACAGCGATGAAGTGACAGGACCCGGCTCTCCCGGTATGTTCACAGCAGCTGGCTGCAGTCGCTCTATCTGGGGCACACACTGATGTTTTCTAACAGGTGAACTTTGACACAGATCTAGTCGGCTGTCAGTGGGAGTCATCGGCTGCAGCGTCACAAGATCTATGTGTAATGTCTGCAGCAATAACTCACAGTGAGAGTATAGAGATGGCAGGCAGGAGAGCACAGCATCCTGCACTGTCTTAAGCGGGCTTTACACGCTGCGACATCGCTAATGCAAACTCGTTGGGGTCACGGAATTCGTGACGCACATCCGGCCGCATTAGCGATGCCGTTGCGTGTGACACCGTTAAGCGATTTTGCATCGTTGCAAAAACGTGCAAAATCGCTAATCGGCGACACGGGGGTCCATTCTCAAATCTCGTTACTGCAGCAGTAACAAGGTTGTTCCTCGTTCCTGCGGCAGCACACATCGCTGCGTGTGACGCCGCAGGAACGAGGAAGCTCCCCTTACCTGCCCCCCGGCCGCTATGCGGAAGGAAGGAGGTGGGCGGGATGTTACGTCCCGCTCATCTCCGCCCCTCCGCTGCTATTGGGCGGCGGTTCAGTGACGTTTCAGTGACGTCGCTGTGACGCCGCACGGACCGCCCCCTTAGAAAGGAGGCGGTTCGCCGGTCACAGCGACGTCACCGGACAGGTAAGTATGTGTGACGGCTGTGGGCGATGTTGTGCGGCACGGGCAGCGATATGCCCGTGTCACGCAACAGATGGGGGCGGCTACCCACACTAGCGATATCGGGACCGATATCGCAGTGTGTAAAGTAGCCTTTAGGCTAGTTTCACACTTGCGCTATTTTGATGCAAACGGAATCCGTCACTAATGTAGTACAGTATCATTTATTTACAGTGGAAGCGCGTTACTATGGCGCGTGTGTGTGTCATGCAGTACCCGCTTGTGTCCACATGATGTCGCGCTTCCACTGTAAATAAATGAACTGTACTACATTAGTGACGGATTCCGTTTGCGTCAAAATAGCGCAAGTGTGAGTGAGCCCTTATCCTCAGTCTTGCTCCAGGATGTCAAATAGTATAACGTATATAGACCCTGATATTACAGCATGTGAGGTCCTGGTGCAGGTATCAGATCGGTCAGAGCACAAATCATTGTATATCTGTGCCCAGTATAACACATCCAGTGTACACATTGTTATATACCATCTGATGTCTGTAGCCACTGTATAGTAAATACTAATCTGAATTCTGTCTGTCCTGTACTGTACAGCCTTCACCATCTGATATCTGTGCATAAATATGGTCCAAAATATGATGTGCGTTCCTCAAACACATTTAAACACAAGAAATAAACAATTCCTTTCACCTTTCCTTGATCCTGCGGCGAGTAGCTTCTTCTTTCTTCTCCATAATAGACGCAAAGGGGATGGTGAGCGGCACCTGGCAGTGATGTCATGCCCTGTATGATGAGCATGCTAACGTCAGCTGCCGGTCTCTGATAGGCCTGTGGTCAGTACAACACATTAAGCTGAAGACAGGGAAACCACTGGCAGCCCCCTAACTCCATGGGCCTCGTCATGGTCTCTCCCTCTGCTACCTTGATCGTTAGGCCCCTGCAGGTATTATATACAAATATATACAGGATAATATTCGTCCGGTATAATATTTGTTTCTCTGTAGTTATCACATATTGTTTACTAATACAGTTGCGAAAAATCTATTAAAGGGATGCCGGTCTTTGAAAAACTTGCTATTTTAGGTCAAGATGTGATATTAGTTTTTTAAACATTGTAAAAGTTGACAATTTCAAGTTCATTAAAGTTCATCATCTCAATAAATAATGATGTAATTAGGTCCTCCATATTATCATTGAATCTTTGTATTGTTTAACGCACTGTTTGTTTATGAAGGGATAGTATATATACTATATACAGTATGGAGTAAAAATGAGTTAATTATATTAGTCCGGCCCTCTACAACCATCCCAATTTCTCAAGCGGCCCCATGGGAAAATTAATTGCCCACCCCTGGCGTGACCTCTGCTGAAGAGGAGGGAGTGGCCAGGTAGCATCTTCATCCAATCAGAGAGGTGTGAGAGATGCCAGGAGGAGAACAGCCAATCAGGAAAGGGGGAGGAGCTTGTTCAGTAAGCGCAGGAGAAAAGAAAAAATGTAAAGCTAAGCAGGGCAGAAGGAGCAGAAACTTGAGCATTGCACGCAAAGAAGGAGCAGAGAAAATGAGGAGAAGCGAGAATAGAAGGAATAGAAAGAAAAAGCTAAGGACAGGATCTGAACACAGCCAGGATAACTAACAGGAAGTGCAGCATGAGGCTGCCACTAACATGATCTCTCACAGCATGGAAGCAGGTGAGTTTAATAATGTGCAAATGTTAGGGGTACTTTGCACACTACGACATCGCAAGCCAATGCTAGTGATGCCGAGCGCAATAGTCCCCGCCCTTGTCGCAGCAGCGGTATCTTGTGATTGCTGCCGTAGCGAACATTATCGCTACGGCAGCTTCATATGCACTTACCTGCCCTGCGACGTCGCTCTGGCCGGCGAACCGCCTCCTTACTAAGGGGGCGGGTCGTGCGGCGTCACAGCGACGTCACACGGCAGGCGGCCAATAGAAGCGGAGGGGCGGAGATGAGCGGGACGTAAACATCCCGCCCACCTCCTTCCTTCTGCATAGCCGGCGTGAGCCGCGGTGACGCAGGTAGGAGATGTTCCTCGCTCCTGCGGCTTCATATACAGCGATGTGTGCTGCTGCAGTGGAACGAGGAACAACATCGTACCGTCGCTGTAGCTACATTATAGAAATGTCGGACACTACACCGATGATACGATTACGACGCTTTTGCATTCGTATCATTAAGGATTTACACACTACAATATCGACAGCGACGCCGGAAGTGTGTCACTTTCGATTTGACCCCACCAACATCGCACCTGCGATATCGTAGTGTGCAAAGTACCCCTTACTGCCATGTCCTGTCACATCACTGTGTGTGTTAACCCTGTACTGTGACATCACTGTGTATTATCCCTGTAACTGTGACATCACTGTGTTCTCCTTGTACTGTGACATCACTGTGTATTATCTCTGTACTGTGACATCTCTGTGTATTATCTCTGTACTGTGACATCACTGTGTATTATCCCTGTGATGTGACATCACTGTGTATTATCCCTGTACTGTAACATCACTGTGTATTATCCCTGTACTGTGACATCACTGTGTATTATCCCTGTACTATGACATCGCTGTGTATTATCCCTGTACTGTGACATCACTGTGTGTATTATCCCTGTGCTGTGACATCACTGTGTGTATTATCCCTGTACTGTGACATCGCTGTGTGTATAACCCCTGTACTGTGCAGTGATTTATTATGGTACCTAAGACTATAAAGAGACATGTGAAAATTTATATTGTGTGTGTGTGTGTGTGTGTGTGTGTGTGTGTGTGTGTGTGGTGAGGGGCACGAAAAAGGACATTGCTACTTCAGGCCAAGTTCACACACTGCAGATTTTTTGGGGGATTTGCGGTGTGAACACTCTGGTCTTTGTGCAGTGGGCTTTGCTCTTTAACTGGACGATGGTTATTTTCAGACTTTATGTGGTGATCATATTTGGTCATGGTTTAGCAGCATTATTTTGCAACATATATCAGTATTATTAGTCTTGGTATGATGGGTGCTGTTCAGTAACACTATATACTGTAGTATGTGTTATTAAGAGCATTACAATCAGGACAGGCAGCTCCAGAGAAGTCAGCTGGAAAGAGGCAGTTAAAGGGGATAACTGGATCTACCCTTTATATTTGACAAATAATTATAAATAACGTTTTGGCTGTGGCACCAATCTGTTTTTTACTATGGAAATCACTGTATTCACATGTCACATAAGAGAGATAAATCTGTCGGCTTGTATTTTTAGAATGTTGGCTAATACTGATATTTATATAACTAAAGATATTGAGTGAGTAAACAAAAAACAAACAGTATAGCAAAAAGGAAAAAGAAAAACAGCAAATTTGACTGAGAACATTGCTACTGTGAACTTTAGCACCGGCTCGCGTCTTAGAACCCAAATAGAAGCCGATGCTCCAATATGATGCGGTTTATCAGTGCAATTCAAGGACGAATTTCTCTTGGACATCTCGCTGACTGTGTAGGTCTGGGTGCTACTGATAACCTATAAGTGTGTCCTTAGTTATTTAAATACTACAAGCTGGCGAATTCCATCTTCATACAGAGTGAGGAGAGATAAGGCCTGCTACGTCCTCAGCCGCTCACCATCGTGGAGAATGTACATGTCCCCAGACTGATAACACAAGCTATATATCAAATCTCTTCTTCAACAGTCACACCTAGTAAAAGCCCAAGACTGGGATTTATTTTATTGGCACTTTTGAACATTGATTTTTTTTTCTATTAACCCCTTGCTGCTAGAGAATTAAGGCCGTGAAGAACAAAGAATTGATCCAATAACAAAAATAAACAATAGGCCACGATGCTTGGGAACCTGGCACTTCTTAAAGGAGATTTCCAACAGCATTAAAAATAATACATTTTGTACACTTACTTTTGAGATTCTGCAATGGTCCCCTAGACTCTGTCCTTTCATGTTCCTGGCAGTTTGCTGTCACTTCTCAAAATACCAAATGAACCTCACTATTGACAAGATTCCAAATACAAACTTAAAGAAGACAGCATGGATGCCCAGATCCTATATTCAGGACACTTATAGCATAAAGCCATCATTTTGGCCCATAACAGTAGCAGAGCCTTTTTCAAGCAGGGATCTGTTAAAGGGGCCTGCTACTGCTATGGCCTAAATCTTTGCTTTTATTCTATATAAAACTTGCATTGATCATCCATAATGTGACCAATGACGATAACGTTTTGCTTATTACCTTTGACCACAGCAGTTACATTGCATGATGTCAGTATGGACAATATCTCATGGCATCAAAACCAGAATTTCACAAGTACAAAGTTTATTTAGTTCTGGAGGTCGTCCTATTCTTAGAAGATAACATTTTACTTCCCACCTTTTTCCAGTCTATGTTATGGTGAAGTGTGGCATAAGCATAAGGCTGATGACCCCTTCCTTTTTGCTAATATTGCAATGCTTGTTTAAAGGTAAGGTATCGCGTTTTTTTATTTTTTGCATTAAAAATAGTGATTATGAAATCAAGTTTTTTTAATACAAAATGAAAATCGCTGCTTATTTAGTTTTTATTTAATTCTAATTTTACTGGAGGCACTGGGGGCCATGCTGGATTTGCTGTGTGTGTAACGACAGTTACTCACTCCTTTATGGCAGCCCCTGTGCATAGAGAACAGTGGTTGGGATCCGACCACATCAGTAACGTTTCAGTAGGCGTCTGCTGTGACCTGTACACGCCTCCTGGGCTGTCCAGATCACAGCAGAGGGAGGAGATCAGCGCCATCATTGTGGAGCTCACAGCCATGCAGTTTGCTCCACTATACCCCTGTCAACCGCCGGGATGTGTGAGTACGGGCCGCCTCCCCTCCCCTCCCCCCGTTACCGTCTCCGATGACACCCCCTCCCTCTGCTCTCCCCAGCCCCCGCTACTGCTACCGCCGCCCCTCCCCCCACCATTACCGTCTCTGATGATACCCCCTCCCTCTGTTCTCCGCAGCCCCCGCTCTGCCCTCGCTACTGCTACCGCTGCCCCTCCCCTGCAGTTACCGTCTCTGATGACACCCCCTCCCTCCGCTCTACCCAGCCCCCACTGTGCCCGCCGACGCTGCTGTGTGTGTGTGTGTGTTTGTGTGCCACTGCATGTGAGTACCGCCACGGCTGTGTATCTAATCCTCTCCTGTGTGATACTGTCTGCAGGGTTGTGTATCTAATCCTATCCTGTGTGATACTGTCTGCAGGGCTGTGTATCTAATCCTCTCCTGTTCTCCTGTGTGATACTGTCTGCATGGCTGTGTATCTAATCCTAACATGTGATACTGTCTGCAGGGCTGTGTATCTAATCCTATCCTGTGTGATACTCTCTGCCTCTGCACAGCTGTGTATCTAATCCTCTCCTGTGTGATACTGTCTGCTGAGTCATGTATCTAATCCTATCCTGTGTGATACTGTCTGCTGAGCCGTGTATCTAATCCTATCCTGTGTGATAATGTCTGCTGAGCCGTGTATCTAATCCTGTCCTGTGTGATACTGTCTGCACAGCCATGTATCTAATCCTATCCTGTGTGATACTGTCTGCTGAGCCGTGTATCTAATCCTATCCTGTGTGATACTGTCTGTTGAGCCGTGTATCTAATCCTATCCTGTGTGATACTGTCTGCAGGGCCATGTATCTAATCCTCTCCTGTGTGATACTGTCTGCAGGGCTGTGTATCTAAATTTATCATGTGTGATGCTGTCTTCTGAGCTGTGTATCTAATCCTATCCTGTGTGATACTCCTGCTGTCCTTGGTGACACTTTAGACATTTCTGGTCACCAACAAAATGGCTCTGCACTATGTCCCTACATGTCATTCTCTTTTATCTGTTGGAAACACTCAGATTAGGAGGGGGAGCTGTGACATCACACACAGGAGAGCAGACTCTACCCACTTTACTGCAGCTGTAATGTGAGCTTTTTCTACAGTGGGATTTCTGTAGGATTTACAGTGGACAGTGGAAAATATCAAACTTTTTAATTTTGTTTTTATATTTTGCTCAATTAAAAACAAATAATAATATTTAAACAAAACATTAAAACATTATTACTTTACATTTTTTCAGTTATTGAAATTTTTGTTTTTTTTGACGACACCTTCCCTTTAATGGAAACTAACATGATGCACCAGTAAATACTATCTACTGTAGGTGGTGCATGTAGACCCATTGCATTCCTGTTAGTGATGAGCGAGCACTACCATGCTTGGGTGCTTGGTACTTGTTAAGAGTAGTTGGATCCTTGGAGCACCCGAGAATAAGGGAAGTCAATGGAGGACACCATAATTTTTTTGGAAGATTTCCTGAAAAAATGATTGAGTCCCCCATTGACTTCCATTATACTTGAGTGCTTGAGTTGCTGTCACGGATGTGTCTAGACCTTCAGGTGCTGCTGCTGGGACCAGGTGCAGAAGGGCTTGGCAATCATCCAGACATTAATGGATGCTGTCCCTTTAAGGGCTTGATTTAGGGTTTTTTCTGTTTCCTTGCCAGGTTGGAGGAGCCTTTCCTCCAGCTGGTAATTAAGGGCCTTTATAACGTGGGGCCTCCCACTCCTCCAGTGCGAAGTATACTCTTCACTTGGAGAAGTTGCTTACTCAGGAGTGTATGTGGCTTCAAACTACTGTTGCTGTATATTCTGAAGATTCCCTCTCAAGATAAGTTGTTGTTTTTCCTTTTTCCCCTTTTATTGTTTATCTTTGTGTTTTTGTTTTACCCTCCATGGATTAGTGGGTGGTGGGATTTAGTCCTAGGGTCTGTCTAGGAGACAGGGGCACGCTGGCGGGCCACACCTCCTAACACTTATAGATACCTGGGGTTTGAGGGCAAGCGCAGGGCCCCTCAATGTCAGGGTCAGCAGGAGCCCTGGGTTAACCCCCCTTTTTGTGTTTCAGCCTCCCTTATTCCCAGGACTCTTGCTGGGTGTCTCTCCCCACACCCAGAGTGACAGTTGCACCCATCTGAGCACCAAGTGCCCTTAACGGGTACCAAGCACCTGAACATGGTAGTGCTCACTCATCACTAATTGCTGTATGTAAATCATTATGCAAGAGACTTCTTGGCAAACCAGATATGTTGCGGACTAACATGTCAGCTAACACAGGAGGTCTATATGCACTTCTACAAATGGATACTCTAAACCCCCCTATTCATTCATGGGATTATGACAGAATTTTGGAGTAAATCGCATTGAAAAGTCACCAAATTTTTACACGATAAGGCTTTGCAAGGCAGAATATCTTGCTGGACTGCTGATCCTACATCAGATCATAGCAGATTGAATTGCTCATGTTCTCGTATTCATTATCTTTAGGGTGGTTGTAGGTGTTTCCATAAAATTAGATTTCACAGTATGATAAAGCTAAACCCTATACCCATTACCCTTTTTACAGCTTTCACTAGTATATAATTATTATTATTTTTTTTTAATATACAGTGTAGACAAAAAATCTTGTTCTTTCTTCTTAAAATCAAAATGGTATTTTAATGTTTGTTGCCTTCTGATCAGTTCTAGAAATTGCCTTGCACTGCAACATGTCAATCTCTAAAATATATGTAGATTCAAAAAATGTATTCTAAGCTGGAAGAGCAATTTATATAGGTTTTCTCCTGTGACATTTTCTTATGCCTGAAGGCAAAGTTAACCTTTCACATGTGTAGACATACAAGACGGACTGCGTGAATGGGCTGATCGTACTGATGGGAAATACGGATACATGAAATAGTTTGTCAAGAAATGCTACTGAAAGGTAATATAAATATATATCTACATATGCTGTTCATATAGAATACTCATGGCATCCATGGGCTTGCATAACTACTGACATTTGTATCCCTAGTTGCGACACATTTTCAAGCCTTGCCCATACAGAAATGGCCTTTAACATCTCAGAAGGCCAGTTTTAGGGCACATGTGAGGTCCTATAGTTAGGAAAATGTTGGAAAAACAATGTTGGAAAGTAGGGGCTTATAGTTCATTTGAAAGACATTATTCTTATATTCTAATTTCTATTCCAAAAAATCCCCAGTATATAGTTAGTTAAGTACTCAAGATGCCCTCTTCTGTCAAAATGCTAAAAATTGTATTCTTTTGCCTCTGTTTGTCAATTGACAACCCATATGACCATTACAGCATCCTTGGCATACTAGGAGCGAGACCACGATAACTAATATGTTCCATCAGATTCCACCAAAGTAGTATAGCCATCAAATACTGACAGATCTCAGTGTGGTCCATGGTACAGGCCACCAGTCTCTCACTCCCAGACAGCCTCTTGTTTCCTGGGTGCCTTATAAATCCATCACATCTGTTTACTCCATATACCACATGCTATTACATTCTGCTACCTACAATACTTTCTATTTAAAGCTCATTGGGAAAATAAGTTAGCTGCAACCTTCCTAATTTTAGTAAGTTAAGGAATATGTTGGCACTACATACTGTAAATAAAAATGATTATTATTAGTAGGTGTTCCGACGTTGGGACAGATAACTAACATTTATCACCTATTCAGTGGAAACATGATTATTTACAGGAGGCATCCCCAATCTGTGGCTCGAGAGCCACATGTCGCTCACGGGCCCATGATGTGAGGCTGTGACACATCAGCTGTTTGGTAAACGGCTATCAGGAGTAGGTCTCCATATGGTGACATTTGTGAGTAGCCCTACACAGAAAAGTAGATCTGAATGGTGATAGGACCCCCTGGAATTTTGTATACTGTCAGGGTGTGGTGTGTTCTGTGGCTAAACTCTAATCGGTCATGTTTTGGTTATCTTTGCCACTTGGACAGTGAGTGACTACCAAAAAGGCTATCGTTATCACTTTCGTGATAGTTCACATAGGTGTCACACGCTGTTTGGCTCTCAACTCGCCAAGTGTCATGGCGGCATCAGACGCTGTTCAGACTACAGACTCAGACACTCATCACTATGCTGTCTCTGGTGCTTCTGAGTTGCACAGGCAGGCCTGTACATCGACCGGCTGTGTGCTCATTAGTGATCGGACTAGCAGAAGTTAATTTCTGCTAGCATGCTGGTTACCTTTTGGATCACATGTTGCAGGAAACCTATCACACTTACTCTCTGCCGTTGTAAGATGGAGGAATTTGTCTTCCAATGCCAACTATAGCTTTTTGCTAAACCTGGCCGTCTGCTGTTGTGTTACAGTAACTGGTGATTTTCTGTATGTAGCTTCCTCCTGTCTTCTGGTTATTTCCTCCCTGCTCTTTGTTTTCCTCCTTTTCATTTGTTGTCTGATAACTTTGTGTGAGCTTGCAGCAATGATTGTTTTCCCCTGTTTGTCTATCACTGTTCATGTTAAAAGGCTCCTGACCTGCCCCCTCTCCCCTGGGGTAGTGAGGGAAGGGGTATTAGATCAGGGCTGGTCAGGAGCAGGGTCAGGCTGGTGGCTCAGACATCCTCACCATCAGAGGTAACTCTGAAATAAGGGATAGCCAGGGCCCCCCTAGTTTGAGGGCCAGTCTAACAGCCCCGCTTCCCGCTATCCCCTGTCACTGTGACCATAGGTGTTTAGCCTTCAAGATGATAAATATGACAAGTTATGCATTGATATGGCTTCCAACTCCATAAGCTTTTCGGGTTCACCTCTCTATTATAGCTCTTTACAACTGCTGGTTGAAATGTACAGAAACCATGGGAGTTTATTTGCCTCTACTATACCTTTGTATGCCTTAAGTTTTATAGGGAGACACAATGAGGATTTTTTTCTGTCCGATTCATACAGAAACATGGCAGGTTCTATCAGACACTGTATTATAGCACTTTTCTCTCCTTAGCAATTCTGTCAAATGCAGCAGGGCTTACAGGGATTGTCTCATAATGAAAGATTGCCCATCGGTTGGCCGTTCTGTCACCTATGGAGATCAGCTTATCACTGGGAAAGCTGCAATACAGATATTTAGATGAATGGCCATCCTTATAACATTTTATTCTAGTTCATATAAGGGCCTCCAAGTTGTGGAACCCCTTTAGGAAGTTCATTTAACCTTATAAGTCAGATTGAGAAAAGTTGTCTTCATGCATCAACTTCAGTTTTCCCAAAAAACAGACGTTAGTGCAGATTCAGATGAGTGAGGAAAACACATTGACCAATGCAAGTGAATGGACAAATTTGCATTAAAGTTTTTACGTCAATATTCCATGTGTAAAAACAAATACAATGCACTATTCCAATCTATTTTTTGGATCAGATTCACCTTTTATAATCACCAGGTGCCTTAAAAATGGATGTCATATGGACATCTGTATGGCATCTATATGTGGCGGATTCATTGCAGTGATTACATTTGGTCTTTAGTATCTTATTCAATTGTTGCTGCATAAACATGGAGGTCAAACAGATTACTGTCAGGTCTCAAAAATTGAGCATATGGGTGACATACAAAAATGACAATTTGACATATAAAACACTATACACATAAAAAAGTTTCTGTTTCTTTTTTCTGGTTGATAAACAAACAAATACCAAGTAGCTGAATAGAAGTGAATACTTTATTATAGTGGAAGAAACTCTAATATTATGTATATAACAGCTGTTATGCTGTTAATGGGGGCTCTGGATATCATTACTCTGAGGGCCAGGAGCTAAATGTGGCTTGCAACCCTTTCTCAGAGCTGAATGTGGCTTGTGACCTTCTCTCAGAGCTGAATGTGGCTTGTGACCTTCTCTCAGAGCTGAATGTGGCTCGTGAACCTCTATCAGAGCTGAATGTGGCTCTCAAGGTCAAAAAGGTTGGGGACCACTGATTTACAGTATATCAACTAGAATACCCCACTGAAGAGTACTTGTCAGTAATTATTTTCCAAGGAAACCAGAGTTCCAACAGAATAAGCCAGGTTTACATATTTCCATGGATTCCTATTTTGTTATCAACCAGGGCTCAATTTTGCCTAAATTTGTGTTTTATTCATATGCAAATTAAGCTCGCAAATGCACTGGTGGGTCCACTTGCACTTGTGGCCCTTGACTCCTCTTCACTTCTCTCAGGCAGTGCCACCCTCAATCTATTGATTGACAGTGAAGAGTAGAGTGGACCTCATGCAGCAGAGCCTGTGTGTCCACTGTCAATCAAGAAACAGAGGGCGGTGCTGGCCGGCAGAAATGAAGACGAGCTGAGGACCACAAGCACACTGATTCTTCTAATAGTGCACTTGGGACCCTAATTTGTATATAAATAAAACACAAATTTTGGTACAAAAAAAGCATCGGATGGCGATGGAATACGATCAGCATCATTGGAAATGTGTAACCCTTCACTTTCGTGCAGTAGCTATGGTTTTCTAGGGAAATTCTTATTGACAGGTTTCCTTTAGGATAGTTTCTTCAGCCAAGAAATTGTTCTCCAGAGGAGCCCATAGTCGTGTACATTCAGACTGACAGATCATGTATGCCTATTTCAGCCAGAACTCCCCAGAGGGAGGATTGGACATCCAATGTCTTGAAGACTATCATACCCGATCCTTGTTTCCCTCCTTTGTCAGTCTTATAGGATAGCATAGGAGTTCGCATACACCTTTACTTCTGACGATTACCTAATATACATGGCTTTGCTGAAGAAGTGTACACTCAAGTATGATTAATGCCTTAATGAAATGGGTGGTAATTTGTGAGCAGTCCTTTGACGGTACAGAAGACTTTGATTCAAGGCTAAGGGGAAGAAACATTTACCACTTACCAAAAGACTTCTACTTAGGTCACTGCTGTGAGATTTATCATGGACTCTCCCGAGAGATGTCATTTTCTGACAAGATTGTAAAACTTGAGAATCCCTTCACCTGTAACCATCCTATTTGCAACAACTTATTGCAGAATAAGCAATTTGAATATTGTGAATCTCTTTTCTGTTACCAAATGGCCTATGCACAGCATAGCCTATACCGTGGCACGTGGATCCTCCCTGTTGTCAGGGCCAGGTGGACGGGCAGACCCAGGAGGTGGATCCACTGGGCCGAACTCCTAGATGGTGGTAAGGGGTCCGGTAGCTGGAGCACTATAGGCAGCAGAACAGTCCGTGCACAGGAGTATAACGGAGAAGTCCCTGGGACTACGGAGTCACTGGTGGTAGTCCGGGTGACGCAGCTCAGGTTCGGAAGCCGAGAAGATGTCAGGCGGGGTCCGGAACCTTTGGAGCGAGATGACAGGTCACCGCAGGGATCCGAGATGGTACGGACTGTCAGGATGGCAGATGGACTGCGTTCGGGGTTCGGGATTCGGTCTGGACCGGATGGCGAGGCAGGCACGGCTCTACAAGAGAGATAGGTGAGTATATACACATATACACCAGGAGACCTGACTCCTAGCTTAAGAAACACGAAGATCAGGCCCCGCCCCCTTGGACATAAACCCCCTTTATACCCTGTACCTGTTTTGCATCATTTCTTGTTAATGGACGCTGGCCCTTTAAGAAAGGGTCAATGACCGCGCGCGCGCCCTAATGCGCATGCGCGTGGCCCGAGTGCCAGAAGCCAGAGCAGGAAACTGCGAGGAGGAAGCAGCAGGACCAGGATGGGGCTGTGAAGCCGACGGACGCCGGGTGCGGGGACCAGGACGCTGGGGACGCGCTGGCAAGGGGTGCTGGAGAGCGGGGAGCGTGACAGGTGAGCCGGAGGGCAGCACAGGGGACCCGGGGAGCGTGACAGTACCCCCCCCACGCCCCCCTCCCCGCAACCGGGACAGGAAAGCACGGATCAGCGGAGTACCCACATTCTCCCGGGGCTCCCAGGACCTATCCTCAGGACCATACCCTGCCCAGTCCACCAGGAAGAACTGTCGACCTCGTACGGTCTTCATGGCCACGATATCCCTTACCGCATAGATGTCGTCATCGGCTATAGGAGGAGGAGCCGAACTGGCAGCAGCGGAGAAGGGACCCAGGACAACCGGCTTGAGCAGGGAGACGTGGAATGAGTTGGGTATCCTCATCGTGGCCGGGAGCTGTAGCTTGTAGGAGACCTCATTGATCTTGTTGAGGACTTTAAACGGCCCGATGTAGCGAGGACCCAGCTTGTAGGATGGTATCTTCAATCGGACGTACTTGGATGCAAGCCAGACTAGATCTCCAGGAGAAAAACACGGAGGATCCAGACGTCTCTTGTCTGCGTGTCTTTTCATCCGCAGGGAAGCACGCCCAAGGGACGCCTTGACAGAGTCCCAAATGGTTGCAAAGTCACGGGCTACAGTATCAGCAGCAGGGACATCCGAGGAAGGGGATACAGGCAATGGGACGGAGGGCTGAAGTCCGTAAACGACATGGAAGGGAGAGCTGGAGGAGGACTCACTGACGTGGTGGTTATGGGAGAATTCAGCCCAAGGAAGAAGCGTGGACCAGTCGTCGTGATGGGCGTTGACATAGTGACGTAAGAAAGAGGTCAATATTTGATTGACCCTCTCCACTTGGCCATTAGACTGAGGATGGTATGCAGATGAAAAGTCCAGAGTCACTCCTAGATGATTGCAGAGAGCCCTCCAGAAGCGGGAGGTGAACTGAGTTCCTCTATCGGATACGATGTGGGATGGAAAGCCATGCAAGCGGAAGATGTGATGTATGTAGGCGTCCGCGAGTTCTTGAGCAGAGGGCAATCCAGCCATAGGGACGAAATGAGCCATTTTAGAGAATCGATCCACCACGACCCATATGACTGTGTGTCCGGAGGACAATGGCAAGTCTGTAATAAAGTCCATCGCTATGTGTTGCCACGGAACTGAAGGTATCGGCAGAGGCAGAAGACGGCCATATGGCAGGTGTTTGGGCGTCTTGTTCCTGGCACAAGAGGAGCAGGCAGAGACAAAAGCAGCGACGTCCGTGCGAAGGGATGGCCACCAGTAATGGCGTACAATCGCACCCCATGTTCTCTTCTGACCAGCATGACCGGCTGTTTTCGAGGCATGACCCCAGTATAACACTTTTTGCCTGTCTGTCTCAGAGACATAGGTCTTCCCGGGCGGTATCTGGGCCAGGGTGACAGGGGCCACCGGAATGATTTTGCTAGGACAGATGATGGGTTGGGTAGTCTCCTCCTCCTGCTCCATGGGCATGAAAGACCTGGACAAGGCATCAGCGCGTACATTCTTGTCCGCGGGTCGGAAATGGAGCTGGAAATCAAACCTGGCAAAGAATAAGGACCACCTGGCTTGCCGTGGGTTCAGTCGCTGAGCAGACCGCAGGTATTCCAGGTTCTTGTGGTCCGTGTAAATGATAACGGGGTACACTGCTCCTTCCAGAAGGTAGCGCCATTCCTCCAGAGCCAGTTTGACTGCCAAGAGCTCTCGGTCACCGATGGTGTAGTTGCGTTCAGGCGCTGAGAAGCTCTTGGAGAAGAATCCGCAAGTCACCATCTTCCCGGAGGAGGATTTCTGCATGAGCACTGCTCCGGCTCCTGAGGAGGAGGCATCCACCTCCAAGGTGAACTGGCGGTTTAACTCCGGACGGTGAAGTACAGGAGAGGAAGCAAATGCCCGCTTCAGTGAGCCAAACGCGGCGTCGGCCGCAGGTGACCAGTCCTTTGGATTAGCCTCCTTCTTGGTCAAAGCGGAGAGAGGAGCAGTCAGAGCCGAGAAGTGAGGGATGAACTGGCGGTAGTAGTTGGCGAATCCCAGGAAGCATTGGATTGCCTTCAGTCCAGAAGGAGGAGGCCAGTTGAGAATGGAGGAGACCTTCTTTGGATCCATCTGCAGTCCGGTATCAGAGATGATGTACCCCAGGAAGGGGAGAGAAGACTGCTCAAAGACACACTTCTCATACTTCGCGTACAGACGGTTCTCTCTCAGTCTTTGTAGAACCAGCTGCACGTTCTCTCTGTGGGTCTGGAGGTCCGGAGAGAAGACAAGGATGTCATCCAGATATACTACCACACAGAGGTAAAGAAGGTCCCGGAAGACGTCGTTCACCAGTTCTTGAAAGACGGCTGGGGCGTTACACAGGCCGAAGGGCATCACGCAGTATTCATAGTGCCCATCGCGAGTGTTGAACGCGGTCTTCCATTCGTCCCCAGAGCGGATGCGGACCAGATTGTAAGCACCCCGAAGATCCAGCTTGGTGAACACACGAGCTCCTCTAAGCCGGTCAAACAATTCAGGGATGAGCGGCAGAGGGTACTTGTTTTTTACGGTGATTTGATTCAAACCCCGGTAGTCTATGCATGGGCGTAAGTCGCCCTCTTTCTTCTTGACAAAGAAGAAACCTGCTCCAGCAGGAGAGGAGGATCTCCGGATGAATCCCTTTGCCAGGCTCTCTGTGATGTAAGTAGACATGGCCCTTGTTTCGGCTGGAGACAATGGATATATCCGTCCTCGAGGTGGTGTAGTTCCAGGGAGCAGGTCGATGGCACAATCGTAGGGACGATGTGGCGGAAGTACCTCGGATTCCTTTTTATCAAAGACGTCTGCAAAGGACCAATAGGCCGAGGGCAGCCCCGGTAGGTTCTCTGGAACCGGATGTCGTCGGATGGGTTGTATGGTCTTCAGGCACTTCTCATGGCACGAAGAGCCCCATCGGGTGATTTCGCCAGTACCCCAGCTGACTGAAGGCTCGTGTGTCCGCAACCAGGGAAGTCCCAGCAGGATTTGATGGGACATGTGTGGGAGGACGTAGAGAGCGATGTTCTCGGTGTGCAGGGCACCGATACGCAGTTCCACCGGCTTGGTGATCCAGGAGATGGTGTCAGAGAGGGGTCTCCCATCCACAGAGGCAATCACGAGGGGCTTGTCAAGTGGAGTAACAGGCACCTGGTACCTGTCCACCGTGGCCTGCTGGATGAAATTGCCTGCTGCCCCGGAATGGAGGTATGCCTCAGCCGTGAACCGCGTCTCTCCCGTTGTCACTTGCACAGTCCATGTAACCGAGTCTGAGAGAGTCCCAGCACCTAGGATGGCCTCTCCTACCAACCCTAGGCTTTGGAGTTTCCCGGCCTCTCAGGACAGGAGCGTAGCAGGTGTGTGTCCTCTCCGCAGTAAAAGCAGAGGCCCTTGGCGAGCCGCTCAGCTCTACGTTGTTCAGACTGCCGCACTCTGTCGATCTGCATGGGCTCGTGGACGGGAACCCCAGCTGTCGAAGACTGAAGTACGGCGGGCTTCTGTGGAGGAGAGGAATGCCGTACCGGTCGTCTGTCACGGGACACTTCCTTGGATCGCTCCTGAAAGTGGATGTCCACTCGAGTCGCTAGGGTAATCAGGGCATCCAGGGTGGTCGGTACGTCACGACCCGCCAGCTCATCTTTAATTCGCCCCGAGAGTCCTTCCCAGAAGGCGGCGGTTAGGGCCTCGTTGTTCCACCCGAGTTCCGAAGCCAAGGTGCGAAACCGGATTGCGTATTGGCCCACCGTCAGAGTCCCCTGACGCAGCCGGAGAAGAGACGAAGCAGACGCGGAGGCGCGTCCGGGCTCATCAAAGGTGCCACGGAATGCCTGCAGGAAGTCCTGGATGTTCGTGGTCACAGGATCCCCCTTCTCCCACAAGGGGTTCATCCACGCCAGTGCCTCACCCTCTAGATGGGACATGATGAAGGCTACCTTGGCTTGATCAGAGGCAAACAAATGCGGCAGCTGCGTGAAATGGAGGGAGCATTGGTTTAAGAATCCCCTGCAGGTCTTGGGGTCTCCGGCGTACCGGGGTGGTGAGGCCAAACGAAGTCTGGAAGTATCAGAAGAAGTCGCCACGGGAGCTGGAGCCGTGGCTTGACTAGTGGAGGCCCGGGATGCTGAAGACGTGACTGCCGCTTGTAGCGTGTTCAGGCGGGCGTCGACCGAAGTCATGAATTGCAGCATGCGGGTCTGAGTCTCACGCTGGCGTTGGAGTTCCTCCTGTACGGCTGCTAGTGCTGCAGCGGGATCCATGGCCTGATCTTACTGTCAGGGCCAGGTGGACGGGCAGACCCAGGAGGTGGATCCACTGGGCCGAACTCCTAGATGGTGGTAAGGGGTCCGGTAGCTGGAGCACTATAGGCAGCAGAACTGTCCGTGCACAGGAGTATAATGGAGAAGTCCCTGGGACTACGGAGTCACTGGTGGTAGTCCGGGTGACGCAGCTCAGGTTCGGAAGCCGAGAAGATGTCAGGCGGGGTCCGGAACCTTTGGAGCGAGATGACAGGTCACCGCAGGGATCCGAGATGGTACGGACTGTCAGGATGGCAGATGGACTGCGTTCGGGGTTCGGGATTCGGTCTGGACCGGATGGCGAGGCAGGCACGGCTCTACAAGAGAGATAGGTGAGTATATACACATATACACCAGGAGACCTGACTCCTAGCTTAAGAAACACGAAGATCAGGCCCCGCCCCCTTGGACATAAACCCCCTTTATACCCTGTACCTGTTTTGCATCATTTCCTGTTAATGGACGCTGGCCCTTTAAGAAAGGGTCAATGACCGCGCGCGCGCCCTAATGCGCATGCGCGTGGCCCGAGTGCCAGAAGCCAGAGCAGGAAGCTGCGAGGAGGAAGCAGCAGGACCAGGATGGGGCTGTGAAGCCGACGGACGCCGGGTGCGGGGACCAGGACGCTGGGGACGCGCTGGCAAGGGGTGCTGGAGAGCGGGGAGCGTGACAGGTGAGCCGGAGGGCAGCACAGGGGACCCGGGGAGCGTGACACCTGTCTTCACTAAAATTAACAGATGAATATATTATTTAAAAGCTGATTTACAATGTAATTTAGCTATTATTAAAAATGTTTCTTATGTAGTAGAAAACCGTCACAGTATTTTATTCGTAAGTACATGAGCCCAATCTTCATCATGCAGATGGTCCATGACATATGGGGGATGCTATATTTCTATAATGGGTTAATAGCCGTAGGGCGAATATATATATATAAAGTCCTTTGACAATCCCTTGCTCTATTTGACATTAGTACAAAAATGACACAAGTGCAAATCACTGCAATTTATAAAGCAAACATCAGCATAAAATATGCCTGCGTGCTCAGCAAGAACAATGTCATATACACAAAGACGTCTAGATATAGACACGTGACGGCATTATTACAGCTTTCTGTGCATTTAACTCTGTGTATACTTAGACCACACAGAAATAGCGTGTCATCATTAGGTTATATGGTTTATAATAGTGTAAATGTCGTGGGCGGAGGAGGGGACGCAGCGCTCTCCCACTGCTCGGGTCCGGCTGCTACTGCCGCTGCTCGGTGGCTCGAGCGATGGGCCGGATCCCGGGGACTCGAGCGGCGCTCCTCGCCCGTGAGTGAAAG
Organism: Anomaloglossus baeobatrachus; assembly: GCF_048569485.1. Classification (NCBI taxonomy): domain Eukaryota; kingdom Metazoa; phylum Chordata; class Amphibia; order Anura; family Aromobatidae; genus Anomaloglossus; species Anomaloglossus baeobatrachus. The sequence continues at coordinate 376,655,558 of NC_134357.1, read as the reverse complement.
GGGGGGGGGAATTGATTGTTGGGGTATATTGTTTATTGTCCGTGACGCCACCCACGGTTGTGATGATTGTGTGGACACCACCGCTGCTCTGTATGGGGATCCCGGGAGCGGTGACAGGGAGCAGCAAAGTTGTTAGTTCTCCCCTCCGTGGGTAGGGGGTGGTTGTTGTCCCGGGGCCCAGTGATGAGGTGGGGGATGCTGGATGGCAGGGTCGTTGCAGGGCTTGGCAGGGTGCAGGGACGCGGGGGCAGCGCTGTGCCTCAGGGCACTGTGGTACTCAGCCTGAGACGGTGACACAGTTCTCGGTAAAACACACGGCTGGAAAGACGGTTCCCACGGACGGCTGCTGTTGCTCTTCCCCGGTAGTTGACGGTGACGGTCTCTGTCCCTGCACCTAGTGTTATGTTGGTAGCGATGGGTTCCCACCGGTAACCCGCTCCCCGGCTTGGATATGGGCCAGAGGAGCCCCTCTTTGCCCGCAGGCGCTGGCCCTGAGAAACTGGTGCCTTGGCGGTGGCGGTGTCTCTCTACTACGGTTGGACTGTTGCCTTCAATCGGGACTTTAGCTGTTTGGAGACCCAGGAGGTCCCCTTCACTGACGGATTTGGCAAATTCACGGTGACTCCTAGCCTTGCCGGGATCCGAAAGGCCCCTGCCAATGGTGCTGGCTTCTCTTCGTATACCGTTCCGGTACCGCCGGGCCACCACCCGTCCACGGTCCTTTCGGCAACCTCCGATCAGCCTCTCCTGCAGATGGTCACCGCCGTCTGCTGACCTTGCTGTCTCAGTCCGGGGCACACACCCGGACCAACTTCAGGCTTTTTGCTGTCACTTTCCTCTGTCACTACCCTCACTGTACTCCTTATCCTTCCTCTCACTTTGAACTCTCCACTTAATCTCTCTCCTCTCCAAACTGAACTGCCTGGTTTTCCCGCCTCCAGGACTGTGAACTCCTCGGTGGGCGGAGCCAACTGCCTGGCCCACCCCCTGGTGTGAACATCAGCCCCTGGAGGAAGGCAACAAGGATTTTCTGGTGTAGCTTTGGTGGACCTATCCGGGGTGTAGGGTGTGGTGGTGTCATGACCTGTGACCCCTGGCTTGCCCAGGGCGTCACATTCCCCCTTAGCAAAATGCAGACCGTCCGCGGGCTGCCCGTCCAACACCGGTTTTATTTTTCTGAAAAGAGATAAACAATTGAACAAATAGAAAAACATCATCCCACAGCGGGAGGTACGGTACTTAAACGTTGCAAAGTGGTAACATTTTAAACGGTTGCTGCTGCCGCTCTCTCCCACCCAAGTAACCTGGCCCTGATACTGCCTCTAAGAAACAGGCAGCACCCCTTGACCCCAGTCCTGCACCAAGTTACCCGAGCGGGATCTGTGTGGGGCAGGCGGAGGCATAGGGGAGCTGGGTACAGGTTCATCCCTGGGCACTGGTACTGACTCACGGTTGACCGCTTCCATCACTTCTTCATCCACGGGTTGTGGGAACAGTATCACTGGAAGAATCACCGCGTCGTTCTGTGTAGGCCAGTCTGCTGGGAAGTCACCCATCACAGTGTGGATCACCTCTTTTGCCTTCTCTGCTGGTGGAGGAACCGGTACTTCAGCCGTGGTCCTCAATGCTGGTGGGCACCTTTTCAGGAGACTGTGGCCAAAGTGCCCCCTTGGTCACGACTGATTTGGTAGGCCTTCCCATCTTCCCATCCTGTGGGCTGTATGACGTATGGGGTTTGTTCCCATTGATCATCCAGCTTGTGGGTTCTCCTCTTCCGCTTCAGCACTACATCTCCGGGCTGAAAAGGGCCAGCAGATGCCTTTTGATTGAAGCGCTGCTCCTGCTGTTCCCGACTCCGACTCAAGTTCTTCTCGACATATTCTTGAATCTGCCGGTATTGTACCCTCCGCCGAGTTTCCCATTCAGCTGTCGAAGGGAGTGCTTCTGGGGCCTCCAATCCCATGTCCAGATCCACCGGTAGCCGACCGGGCCGAGCCCTCATCAGGTATGCTGGGGTGCACTTCGTCGAACTGGAACGGATATTGTTGTACATATCGACCAAGTCGGGTAGCTTCTCTGGCCACAGGTTCCGCTCTTCCAGCTGTAACGTCTTGAGGAGTCCCAGGACCAAGTGGTTCATCTTCTCACACATGCCGTTGGTCTGGGCATGGTAAGGTGTGGTCCGGATCTTCTTGCAGCCGTACAACTGGCAGAACTCATGGAACACCTCCGCTTCAAAGGCCGGGCCTTGGTCAGTAAGCACTTTCTCTGGGTATCCATGTGGTCGGCAGAAATAAGCCTGGAACGCTCTAGCGGCAGTACGACCAGTTAGGTCCTTGACTGGGACAACCACCATGAACCTCGAGTAGTGGTCTACTATGGTCAACGAATAGGTGTACCCACTTCGGCTGGGGGTGAGCTTGACATGGTCCAGGGCGACCAGCTCCAGCGGCTGATGTGTAATGATCGGGTGTAGGGGCGCTTTCTGGCTGGCTTCGTCCTTCCTCCTCAGCGTGCAAGGACCGCACTCTCGGCACCAGGCCTCTACAGACTCCCGCATCCCACTCCAATAGAACCGCTCTCTCAACAGCATCTCTAGCTTCTTCCATCCGAAGTGTCCGGCACCATCATGGTATGCCTGCAGAACAGTGGGCACATCGGCTTGGGGAATAACCAACTGACGTATTTTCTCATGAGTCTTCGGGTTGATCAGCTCACGGTACAACTTCCCTTGATGTAGGTACAGCCGGGTCCGTTCCTTCCACAAGCGTTGGGCTTCAGCTGGGGCGGCAGGGTCCATCCCAGCAGCGCCTTGCTCCACCAGGGTCTTGACTAGGCGGACAGCGGGCGCCTGGTTTTGAGCTTCCTGCCACTCCTGACTGGGCAGTGGATCCAGGTTCACCCGTTGTTGGTGGACATGTACCTTCTCAGTTGGTGGCTGGTGAAATGCAGGCAACTCGATCTCTTCAAGGTCGTCATCCTCGCACCCTTCTTCTGAAAAGTGGGGCATCCGAGAGAGTGCATCAGCATTAATGTTGACACGACCGGCCCTGTATTTGATTGTGAAGTCGTAGTTGGCTAGCCTGGCCACCCACCGCTGCTCCAACGCGCCCAACTTGGCCGTGTCCAGGTGGGTCAGCGGATTGTTATCCGTGAAAGCGGTGAATTTTGCTGCAGCCAAGTAATGGCGGAACTGCTCGGTGATAGCCCACACTAGCGCCAGGAGCTCGAGCTTGAAGGAGCTGTAGTTCTCAGGGTTCCTTTCAGTCGGCCGGAGCTTTCGGCTAGCATAAGCAATCACTTTTTCCTTCCCGTCCTGGACCTGGGATAGGACTGCCCCTAAACCCACATTGCTGGCATCTGTGTAGAGGATGAATGAGCAGCCGTAGTCAGGGTACGCTAGGACTTCCTCTCCCGTCAAGGCCGCTTTCAGCTGGCGGAGGGATTCCTCATGCCTTTTTTCCCACACCAGTGGGGTTCCGATGGGTCTACCACCTTTGGTCTGTCCCACGAGGAGGTCTTGCATGGGGGCAGCCATCTTCGTGTACCCCTTGATGAAGCGTCGGTAGTACCCCACCAGACCCAGAAACTGCCTTACTTCTCTCACTGTGGTTGGTCTCGGCCAGTCTTGGATAGCAGTAATCTTCTCGGGGTCGGGGGCGACACCTTCTGCACTCACTACATGCCCCAGGTACTGCACTCTGGGTTTTAGTAGGTGACACTTAGAGGGCTTCAACTTCATCCCGTATTTGGCAAGGGACGCGAACACCTCGGCCAGGTGCTCCAGATGGGCTTCATACGTCTGAGAGTACACAATCACATCATCCAGGTATAACAGGATGGTCTCGAAGTTTAGATGCCCCAGACAGCACTCCATCAGCCGTTGGAAGGTTCCAGGGGCGTTGCACAGCCCAAACGGCATACTATTGAATTCACAGAGCCCCACTGGGGTGGTGAAGGCGGTTTTCTCCCGGTCTTCCGGTGCCACTGCCACTTGCCAGTACCCGCTGGTGAGGTCAAGGGTAGAGAAGTAATTCGCAGTTCTCAGTGCGGCCAAAGACTCTTCAATACGGGGCAGTGGGTAAGCATCCTTATGCGTTATCTGGTTAATCTTCCGGTAGTCCACACACATCCGCATGGTACCATCCTTCTTCTTGACCAGTACCAACGGGGCGGCCCAGGGACTACAGCTGTCCTGAATAACCCCTGCCTCTTTCATGTTCCTCAACATATCTTTGGCACATTGGTAATGCGCAGGGGGAATAGGCCTGTACCTCTCTTTGATAGGGGGTTCTCCCCGGTGGGAATGTGGTGTTGGACCCCTTTGATCTGCCCAAAGTCTAGTGGATGTTTGCTGAAAACTTGCTCATACTCCTGCACCACCCTGTATACCCCTTCTTTGTGGTGTGTAGGGGTGTCGTCAGTGCCCACGTGTAGCTGTTGGTGCCACTCATTTAACTCCCCTTGGGGCGGGTGAGTGCTGGTAGTAAGTGGGGACACTGGAGGACCTGCCTCGTGGATGGTGTGGGGGTCCAGGGTGAGCAACTTGGCAAGGGTGGCATACCGGGGGAGCCTGACTTCTTCCTCCCCACAGTTCAGCACCCTCACGGGCACTCTCCCCTTCTTTACATCTACCACCCCTCGGGCGGCCATTACGGTGGGCCAGTGCTCGGAGGGCATGGGCTCTATCATGGCAGGGTAGTCACGCCCCTGAGGCCCTACTGCTGCCCTACACCAAATCATCATCTCACTCCTAGGGGGCACAATCAACGGAGCAGCATCCACCACTCTCGCTCCACCAATCTCTCCTCCTGTTGAGTTTACATGCTGGCGGTACATCAAGGCTCGGATCTCACGCTGCACAGCTCTCTGTCGGCTCCCTGCCGCCGTGGCGGCCAGCTGCTGCAGTAGGGCCAACACATCACTCATACAGTGCTCCATCACATTGGTTCCTAGCACTATCTTCGGGTTATGATCACTGGGTTCATTCAGGATCACAATCATACCCTGGTGTTGCAGTTCAGCTCGCCCCACTGTCATAGCCACTTGTTTATACCCCACTTGGGTCAATGGAAGTCCATCAGCGGCAATCAGTGTTATACTAGTATCTGGGGGAGCCAGCTCGTCTGTCCCCCAATACCGTTGGTACAATGTATATGGTATGGTGGTTACCTGTGATCCAGTGTCCAAGAGCGCCATCACCGGTATGCCGTCCACAGCCACGGGGATGATGGGCCGGGACCCGATATACCGGTCCCGCCAGTCTGGAGGGCCACGAGGTTCTACTCCTGAGGATTGGCCCGTGGCTCCAGGGGTTGCTCGTTTAACGGGCACTGTCGGAAGTAATGGCCAGGCTTGCTGCACTTGTAGCAGGTTGGAGGTCTGTTCCGCGAGTTATTAGCACGTCTCCGCTGCATCCAGGGAACATCCTCAGGGATGTCGGCGAGCTGTATCTTGGCTGGAGGCTGGGATCTGGTCAGAGGTTGGAGTGCGGCAAGAATCTTGGTGAGGTCTCCGTCCATGCGGCGGACCTGGGCTGTCAGTTCTTCCATCGTGCTGCTTGGAGCTGTAAGTATTGGAGAGACTGGTAGGGCAGGGGCCACCACGACGGGGGCCGTCTCAATTGGCCACGGTGCTGGCTCAAAGATTTCAGAAGCTGGGGGTTGCAGTGCTTTGATGGCCCGTTCCTTTAACACAGCAAAGTCCACATCAGGGTGTTCCAGGGCCCACAGCCGGAGTTGTTTGCGATCTTCAGAGGACCTCATCCCCTGCACAAATTGCTCTACTAACATCTTGTTGCTGTCCGCCTCATTTATGGTGTCCACCCGCTTTAGGGTGCGGAGGGCGGTTTGCAGACGTAAAGCGTAGTCCCGAATGCTATCCACAGACCGTTGCCGGCATTGGTAAAACTGCACCCTCAGCTCAGCTTCGGTACGGGTCTCAAAGGCAGTCTGTAGTTTCTCAAAGATGGTGGCTACAGAGAACCGGTCCCCCTCGGCCCAGGTTTCTGCTTCCTGCTCAGCTGCGCCGGTTAGCTGGCCCAGCACCACCGCTGCACGTTGCTTATCAGTCAGGGGGTACAATTCCAGAAGCGGGTTAAGCTTTTTCCGGAAGACCTGTAAAGCATCAGGTTTCCCGTCATACTGCGGTAGCCAGGTAGCTCCGGGCACATAGGGCAAGGAGAACGGCATCACCTGAGCGAGAGCAGGGGCCGCGGCACCTCCTGCCAGCACGGCCGGGGCCTGGGCAGGCTCATTCCCATCCACGGGAGCCACTGTGGGGCACATACTGTATGTAGGGGGCTACTACTGTTCATAGGGGACTGTCTATGGGCTATATGGGGGCAAATACTTTATCTAGGGGGCTGTGTGGGAGCTACTACTCTATAGGGGACAATTTTGGGCATCATACTGTATATAGGTCGGCTATATATGCATATATCTCATGCTGTATATAGGGGGCTATGTGTGGGCTCATACTATACATAGGGATTATCATAATGTATATAGTGGGACTGTGTGTGAGCTCATGCTGTATATAGGGAGGCTATGTGAGGGCATATACTGATTATAAGGGAGCTATGATCATACTTAATTCTGCTCTATATTAAGTGATACAATTAATATAAAATAGTAGATTAATATGTTCATATTAATATTGAGCAGAATTTGTTTCAGCCTATTGATTCAGCCTCGACAACAGTCACAATCTTTCATGTGGCCCCTGGGGAAAATGAATTTCCCACTCCTGCTGTACACTAGCTTCTGTGTATAATGTCACCTGTGATCTCTGTATTACCTGTATACTATTCATTCTATATAGAACTCTTGTGTATAATGGGGTTAATAATAGTGTTATTAGTATTGTGGGGCTTTTTTATAATCAGTATTGTATTATTCGGTTACTATGTGGTGGTAATATGTGGTCTGGTAATGGTGTAGCAGTATTTATCCCTTGTATGTAGTATGTAGTATTATTCAGTCACTATATGGCTGGGTCATGGTGTGGTGATACTTGTCCCCTGTATGTGGTATTATTCAGTCACTACTGTAATGGTGGTAATATGCAGTCTGGTCTCAGTGTGGCAGTATTTCTCCCTTGTATGTGGTATTATTGGTCTTGGTATAATGGATTATGTTGTATATGGAGGTCATTTGTTCTCTATGATATTAATTAGGAGAAGATTTTGTATTTCCATTAGATATTAAATGGTTAGAAGTTTAACTCTTCCCTGTTTTGTGACTGTTACACTGTGGCAGAGACTCACTTACTGGGGATCTCAGATGAAAACAAGTAATCAGCTCTCCATAGGTTAAGTGATAACTCATTGATCGGTGGGGGTCTGACCGCTGAGACCCACACCAAACCGCAGCATGGGAAACTTTTATCTCCATTAGGGTATGGTTACACTTGTGTTTTGCACGGACGAGTGCAATCCGATAAAACATCAGAGTGCACTAGCACCAATGAAAAACTATGGGGCAGTGTCTATCTGTGATTGATTTCTCCTGCCATATTGGCCTGAGAAATGAATGACAGCACGCTGTGTTTGGCAACGAGTATCAGCTCACGCACCCCCATACAAGCCTATGGGTGCATGTGAAACATCGCACTGCACTCGCATGTCATTCGACCGCAGTGCGATGTATGCAGACTAGTCCCTGCGCTCATCAGCAGACAATAAAAAATCTTTATAAATACTTTTTCTAAAAATCCTTTTATCTATGTTAGTGTATAGAGGGACGGTTAGGCAGGGATTAGCAATATGCACCCAGAGCTTCTTGTGGTTCTGGGTGCATATTGGACCTGACAGGCTCACTTTAAAGCAACACAATTGGGCAACATGCAGCAACAGAGGTTACTTATACTGAAAGGGCTACCCAAGCATTATTTTAGGATACCTTTTATGGTGCGCAAAAATGACCTGATAGATTCCCGTTAAGACAAGTGATGATGTGTCACACAATGCAGATGATATAGAGCAGAAGTAAATGAGTACTCAAGTTAAAAAAGCACATAGGAACCCACTGTATGTGTGCTATACATATCTTCACAATGTATACTAATTTTAGATACATGTTTTGTAATAATTAAAAAGAATCTGTCTGTTTTTTGCTACCCCATTTGAAAGCAGCATGATATAGGAGTAGAGACCCCGATTCCAGCAATGTATCAATTACTGGGCTACTTGCTGTAGTTTTGATAAAATCATAGTTTTTTTCTGGTACAGATGTACCAGTTCTCTGAATGCTGTGCTCTGAATAACCCCGGCCACACTACTGATTGACAGAAGGCTATCAATCAGTGGTGCAGCTGAGTTGCACATGACTATTGTATATGGAGGACTACATGGCAACAGCATTACTGGTCCTCACGTGATAATCTGCTGCTAATAAAACAGTGATTTTATTAAACCTACAGCAAGTAGTCCAGTAAGTGACACACCGCTAGAATCAGGTTCTCTGTCTCTACAGTGATTACTGGTTACAAATTCCCTTTAAGGACAGAAAATCCTATTTTCGTTGTAATCTAAAATCTTGTCAGATACATTAAAGTCTGTCTGTCACAAGATTTCACAATGTAAACTGCATGCAGCAGTAAATGGATCCATCTCTTAAACCTGATGAAGCTAGTGTGCTTACTTTAAAAATTCATGTAAATAGCTATGTTTAATCTTTTGTGAAAGTTTCCCTGCATGGTATTAAAATGAGCATTTGAATTTTTAAGTTATAGACCCATTCTGTCATTGATTTTTAACTCCTTCATGACTTTTGATGTACTGGTACCACACATGATGGCTGATTTAATCAGTCATCATATGCCTCTAACAGCTGCGGATAGAGTGGAGTAATTAAGTAGTTAAATACTGCTGTCAAGATTAGAATATTAGATTCATTTTTTTAGAATTTATTGTTTTCTATCAGCCACAACAGCCACAACGCGTTTCGATATGCACAATATCTTCATCAGGTGGATATATCCACCTGATGAAGATATTGTGTATATCGAAACGCATTGTGGCTGATAGAAAACAATAAATTCTAAAATAATTAATCTAATACTGTGTCCTCCTTAGCGCTCTATTAGACCGTGCTTCCATTCTTTACTGCTGATCTTCCCCTCTGTGGGTTCACGGCAAGAGCTGCTTGATACGGAGGTCAGATTACCAGAGATGCCCAGTGATATGTCACATGACCAGCTTTTCAGGAATCTGCTTCCCTGGATGGACATCGTGGGCTAACAGGTTAGAAGACTACTGACACCACACTCCCGTCTTATACCGTGGTTGTGCGAGGGCTGTACAACCACATCACGTGAGCAGTTTCTTTTTCTCCTCCTCACCGCTATCTCCCAGACCCTTTACATGTACTCCCTTGTTTAATTTTTTATTCAGGCAGCTGTGAGCGGTGACATACAGTAAGTGAGTTCACCTGATGTCACAGCTGGGACCTCACCTCAGGTGAACTCATTGAGGTCAATGCTGGATTACCAGATTAGGTGATGTGTGCACTTTGAGTATTTGGTTGCAGGTGTTTACCTGAGGTCAGTTCACCTGAGGCCACAGCTTGGGTACCAAGGGAACCCCAGCTGTGACCTCAGGGGAGCTCATTGAACTCAATGCCTGATTACCGGATTAGGAGATGTGGGCATGTTGAGTATTTGGTTACTGAAATTTCTGCTCCAAATCTGCATCTCCTGGCAGAAAAACACACCAAAACCGCAAGCGTTCAGCATGCACCTGTTCACTCTTGCTTGTTAGGAAGTGCCATTAATTTTTTTATTTTGGATAATGGGGTCATGCCTAATGACTATTTGTTAGGTGATCGCAGCTTCAAGTCCACTAAGGAAACTTTAAAATACAATAAAAAGTGAAAAAAAAAGTTTTAAACCCCTTCACCCCTGGGGGATTTTCTGATTTTTTTTTTCCTTTTTTTTCACTCCCAACAATCTTGCCATATAAGGGCTTATTTTTTGCAAGACAAATTCTACTTTTAAATGAAACCATAAGTCTTAACCATATAGTGTACTGGAAAATGGAAAAAAATTCCAAGTGCATAAAAAAAGTTGACAAGAAAGTGCGATTGCATGATTGTTTTTGGGATAGTTTATTCACAGTGTTCACTATATGGTAAAACGGATGTGTCATTGTGATGCCTCAGGTCAGTGCGAGTTCGTAGATACCAAACAAGTATAGGTTTACTTTTATCTAAGAAGTTAAAAAAATCATACGTTTGTCCAAAAAAGGTTCGCTTTTTACGCCATTTTCTGTTATCCGTAGAATTCTCATTTTTAAGGAGCTATGGCTCAGTAATGGCTTACTTTTTGCATCTTGAGCTGACATTTTTACCGATGCCATTTTTGCGCACAAGCACCGTTTTGATCGCCTGTTATAGCATTTTGCGCAAAATTCGCGGTGACCAAAAAACTTAATTTTGTTGTTTGGAATTTTTTGTTGCTACACCGGTTACTGATCAGATTAACTGATTTTATATTTTGATAGATCGGGCATTTCCGAATGCCACGATACAAAATGTATTTTTTTTTTGTTATTTTTAACGCTTTAATTTTTAAGGAAGCGAATGGGGGGTGATTTGAACTTTTAGGTTTTTTTATTTTTTTTAAATTTTTTAAAACTTTTTTTCAACTTTTTTATTTTTTATTTTACTAGTATCCCCAGGGGACTATAACGATCAGCAGTCTGATCGCTAATTCTTTCCTGCAGATCCTCTCACACACGGCCCTCTGCCGGCTGTAAGAGGAACTGACTCATGATAGCTACAGGAGTCATCACAAGACCCTGTGCTACCATGGCAACCATTGGATCCATGTGATCACATCACGTGACTTCCGATGGCGCCTGGTAAGTGAATGTTTACTTCGGCGGTCATGTACAGCGCGCTGTAAGAGGTTAACAGGCACGAGTGTGTAGCGAATCCACTTGTGCCTGATAGCCGCACATGTCAGCTGTTCACTGCATCTATCCCAAAATGGTATCAGTAAAAACATCTGCTCAGGGTACAAACGTTAAGCCATCACTTAGCCCCATATCCGGTTTATGGAACATGGCGACACAAGCAAAAAATTTGTTCTTACAAATTTCCGATATTGTACTATAAATATTTGGTATCTGCGCACTCGTACTGACCTGAAGAAGCAAATTGCAGTCAGTTTTACCATGTACGGAACACGGTAAATAAAACACCCAAGAAGCATTAAAAAAAGAGCAATTTCAATGATTCATTTATCACATGATAAAATGATGTCATTCAAAAGTTTTCCACAAAAAAACCAAGCCCTCATATGGCTGTTAAGATGGAAAAATAAAAAAGTTAGAGCTCTTGGAAGAAGGGTAGGAAACAATTAAAACTCGAAAATGGAAAATCGCAAGGTAGGGGATGGAGTTAAAGTGAGGGTATTAATTCAATTCAATTCAGCATCACCAGCGGTGACGCGCTAACCTGTGTTTGCTGTGACCGAGCTTCTGAATGCTGGGCACTTCTAGTCATACGCAGTAAACCTTGCTGAAGCCGGGACGTGTACACCCAGCTTCATACTGCGCAAGACCGGAAGTTTAGTCACAGTGAACACAGGTACGCGCAGCACCGCTGATGATGCTGCATTGAATAGCATGTTAGTATGCCCCTGTGTGCGTGCTAACATGCTAAGAGGGTGGACTAGTCGGGGGATATAACGCCCTTGGGACTAGTCCCTGCGCTCATTAGCATAAGATAAAAGATTTTTAGAAATACTTTTCCATGCATACATTAATACCCTCACTTTAACTCCCTCCCCTACCTTGCGATTTTCCATTTTCGAGTTTTCATTAAAAGATCTTTAGAAATACTTTTTCCATAGAACCCTTTATATATGCTAGTGTATACAGGGACCAGTGGCGTAACGACCGCAGTCGCAGAGGTCGCCACTGCGACCAGACCCGCCAGATTAGGGGCCCGGTGCTAGTCCTGCAGATAAACAGCGGCTTTGCTCTGTGAGACAGGCGCTGCGCTGTAACTATACTGTACTAGCTTTAATACAAGTGGCCGGCAGTGCTGGGCTGCACCCCCTCCAGCCTCTTCCTACCTGTGACCTCGGGCTGACTCTGCCTGCCTCGTCGTCTACTGTTCTACAGTGTGTGGAGACAGTGACTTTCTGGATGCATGTCGGCCGTCGCAGAAGATGAAGAATCAGGTCAGGCGAAACAGGACTGGAGGCTGCAGTGCGGTCTGACGGGCAAAGACAGTGGCCAACAGTCACAAAGTTTGTGACTGGTTGTGAGGCAATGCCTCTGCTGCCTCCCTCTCACATTAGCTCTGATGTCGACCCCTAATTTATTTAGTAATGTGCAGGCAGCCATGTGACGGGCAGGGTCAATAGTAAGCTACAATGCAGAAAAGTGCATCTGGCCCTTTTTGTATTATATTTTTATGTAAACATGTAAATGTGACGCCCCAGAGCTATGGGGTACTCGGTCTTGGGCCGTATATGTACGGGGATGTTGTGTCACGGTTGTGTAACGGCCGATGCACAGTTCCGTGACCCTGTGGGTTGCTTTTTAAAAAGAATTATGTACAGGGGAGATTAAAGAGTTTATATCGTGATGCCACTTGCGGGTTGTTATGGTAGTGGAACCGCCGCTGCACAGTCTTTTACCACTGGGGCTGATGGTGATGGCAACCTGGATGGTAGGCCCTCCGCAAGCAGGGCCGGGCCCAAGGGAGTGGGTGGTGGGATCCGGCACAGAAAGAAAGGAGACCACACGTTCGGGATACAGTGCAACTGTTATTTTACTCACAGAGTTGTCGGTGCTGCTGCGCTGAGAACGGCTGGTTCAGACCACGGGTCCCCTTTTGTTCCAGTGCTGGTGTGGTAACCTGGTGGCTTCTTTCCCCGGCACCTCTCACTGGTTGGTGGAGCCCCGTAACTTGGAGCATCTGTGGGTCCCCTACTGTCTGTCGGCAGTCTCTGGTCCGTACGGTGGGCACTGTGAACCCTGTAGGGTCGGGGTTCTGTTCCGGTCCCTGGTTCAATCTTTACTGCTGGTGCCCCTGAATTCTTGAGTCAGTGAGGTCCTTGAAGGTCCCCTCACTGTGCAGGTATTTGTCAGGTTGCCTGAAGATTTCGCCTGACCTAGGGCCCTGTGCCCCTTTGGTGCTCTTGTGACACCCTGGCCTATCAGGTCATCACAGGGTATTGTGCAATCTGCCCTTCTGCACCATATCCACCCTCCTTGGTTACGGATCCTGGTCCTTTGTTGTTGCTACAGCGTAGCCAATCAAAATCCTAGGAACACTTCCCACTTAACCTACCAGACACACTATTGGGGGGCCTGAAGGGAATAGGGCCGCCCACATGGGGGGTTGGTGAGGAAAAGTGAGGAAAGTGAGAGTTGAGCCTGAGAGTTGAGCTTGAGAAGTTGAAAGGAGAGGAGGGGAGTGGTGGCTCTCGTGAGGAGAGGCCACGGAGGAGAGCTCCTATGTACTAGGTGGCAGACGTTGGTCTGGGCCTGGTAGGAGCTGGAACCCCGTTCGCAGGGGACAGTGTCAAAGGGCACAGACTGCCGAGCAGGGCAGCCAGCGGCCTTGCGCTATCACCGGGCAGAGGCCAGGGCACAACGGGGTACGTGGACCCTAGGCCGGAAAGTAGTTCACGCGTTCCATTAATTTACCCGATGGGGGTGAAGACTTCAAGTGCCCTCCTCAACCCGTTCCAAATCGGGGTACTAGTGCACCAATGGGATAGGAATTTCCCAATACAGTCCAAAGAAATCCTGATCGCAAGCTCACTCCGTTAGCCATACGGGTGAGCAGGATCCAAAGAGTTTTATACCCATGGGTCCAACAGAGACAGAGGTGCCAAGGACAGGGCCACAGGCTAACAGCAACACCAAAGGCACGGACCCAAGCGTGCTCCCTACAAGCTGCAGTGGTGCTCAGAATTCTGGTTTACAAGCTGTCGGTGTTGTTATTCCTGGACTGAGTAAGTACACTGAAATACCGCTGCTCCTACCCCAGCGGCACCCATTCACCAACCATCCGACGGGCCCCGGGACACAAACCCCCTACCCACGGAGGGGTTAAACATCAGGCTGCCACACCATCGTCACCGGGCTCCCCAACCGCAGCGGTGGTCCCTCACATAACCACACACCGTGGGTGGCGTCACGAAGTTTCCAAACACCGTGTACATAGCCCCCCTTTCATTCAAGTGGCCGCGCGACCACCGGGTCCGGAAATCCCTTGAGCCACCGCGGATCCGGATGCAAGCAGCGGCCCGGCTGCTGGCACAGCGGCGGCACTCTCTGGTTCCAGGGTTGAACCCTCCCTGGCAACCACTCTCCTACGCCCCCTAGGTCACTGCTACATGACCCCGTCTGGAGACACGTCCGTCCCCTTCAACTGTCACTACCAGACTCCCTGTCGTTCTGTCTATCTGTCTGTCTGTCCCCTCCCACCAGGTTGTCGTCTAGAGGACTGGACTGCCTCCACCTCTGGGGGCCATCCATTGGGTCCTGGACTAGTCAGTCACTCCTGATTGAGAGAGGGAAACTGGGGATGTTTATGTGTTTCGGTAGCACCGGCATTGGTCTTCCAGGTCCCTGGGGTTAGGCCCTGCATCTATGTCAGGATGCAGTACCTTGTAGTACCCTGAAAGGTTCAGGAGCGCTACATAAACATTCATCAAGCTGCCTGGAACACTTTGGAGTCTGGGGGGATAGAGGGGTTTCAGATCATGAGCAACCTGAGTGCTGAGGGAAAGAGACAAGTGTCACTGTCATTATCCTGTACCCTGTGTGTCTGTGTACATGGAAGGGGGGGGCCCAAACTTTTCACCGGGGCCCATCAAACTAGTTACGCCACCGACAGGAACGGTTAGGCAGAGATTAGCAATATGCACCCAGAACTGCTCGTGGTTCTTGCTGCATATTGCGCCTGACAGGTTCCCTTTAATTTTTTTTTCAGGAATATATGTTCCAGGAAAAAAAAATATTAAGTAAACTACAATCCAACCAATCTGAGACAAATTTTATCAATTTTTTGGGGGTTGAGATTAAGGAACAATTGGAGCTCTGAAAATCTCTCTCAAGACTAAAACCATTAAAACAGTTTAACATTCATTTTTCATTTTTTTCGTCTATGATCATTTGCAGGCCATGCTGACCTTGTTAAAATAGTGTCCTAAGAGCACCAACCGTTTTTGTTTTATGTCCCTCATCACACGATGGTTTCTTGGCTCTGCTCCGGCCAGGCGCACAACAGGTGAAACATCAAGTGACTTGTGCGTGTCACTTTCCTACATGCAGTATAGTCCTGGTCTAAGGTACACCCTGTTTAGTCTGATATTTCACTGTTACTCCATCAAAATTTCAATTTTTTTTAATTTTTTTTAGAATTTTATCACTTTGAGTCTATCTTTCGGGGATCATTAAGGCTAACTTTAGATTTTCTGCTACCTGAGGCAAAAATTGAAATCCAGGTAAAGCCCACACTTCAAGAAAAGTAAAAAATTATTTAGCATACATACAGCAGCCGAATTCAGACACTGATATTTATTTATTTTTTTTAAAAGTCTATGTACAAATCCCAGACTTTACAGTTAGGGTTTGCTCATCTGTAGTGCTAATGATGCTCACTCGTTTGTTTGTCTCGCATGAACTAATATTACGGTGCCATTTTTATGACATCACAAGTTCCAGTCTTTGGAGTCAGAACAGTTCATACCTGGCAGTATTGAAGAGCGTACTGTAGGTTCAAGGGTTTACAAATGTCTTCACCTTGTAGTTTCTATATATGTTATATTTTACCAACGTCTGGAGAGTCTCATTTATCCGCCGCCTGCAAAATGATTTAAATAACCATGGAGAGGACCACATATAAACTGATCAACATATTTCTGCAAGAACTCTAAGTGTTTATGTACAAGAGGGTTACTAATTAGGTCACTCTGCTCTTCGTCAAGTGGCACCCGAGCACCTGCAAGATGTTGGCGTAGTCCCATTGCCAGGCTCATTAGGCAGTGATTGCAATCAGTACAGTCTCTGTGCTATGATTGACCCTTTCAGATGCTAATCTCCATCCGTATTGCTGACAGGAAGTCCTATTTCCCAGACATTAAAGTAAGAGGTGGTATAAAGAAGATAGAAAGAAGAGAACACTAGATTTTGAGGTCAACACAAATGGTAGAATATTCTGCCATCTGCTCCAA
The DNA here is from genome assembly GCF_048569485.1 of Anomaloglossus baeobatrachus. Taxonomy (NCBI): domain Eukaryota; kingdom Metazoa; phylum Chordata; class Amphibia; order Anura; family Aromobatidae; genus Anomaloglossus; species Anomaloglossus baeobatrachus. The sequence continues at coordinate 376,639,355 of NC_134357.1, read as the reverse complement.
ATTCTATATGAGCCCTATGATTAAATTGGACACATGCACATAAACGTTCATGATAACAGCGAGTACAGCAAGATCTAGAATAGCAGAATTTTTGTTCCATTGGAAATTCCCAAGTTTACAGTTACAGAATTTTATGATTTCTGGAACAATGACCATCCATGATCTCAGTGCTTAACTTTTAAAGTAGCCTCTGTCAATGTTATGGGCACTGGAAAGTAAAGAGACACTTTCATTACTTAGATAAATAAAAATCCAATATCGCTGTATACCTGGAAGCATCTGCAATGTGAGTAGATTATTAAATTAGTGAGGAGCCAACAATCTCAGGAAAAGCAAACTTTCTCTATGTATTTCCTCACTAGCAAAAATGTGCTAATAATATAAAGATGATGAGAATTTCCTTGAATTCAGAGACTGGACAGCTCCAGCCCATACCAGGGACACCAAATGGCACAATGGGATGCAATATTTCATTTCCATTTCCATAATAATCTCATGGCAACATAATCCACTGATTTTTGGCCTGGGAAAGCCATAGAAATGTAATTTCAAACCGAAATATTGATATTTCATAGTAATGTTTGGTGTGTCTAGAATGGAAAAAGTATGCTCAAAAATATGGTGGTCATATTATTCCACTAGGAGCATTCTGTCGGAAAAAAAGACATAAATTAGACCTATGTTCTTGAATTGCCTTTATGTAGTCATCCTCCTCTCACTTGACAAAGAGGAGGGTGAAAAGCCTGGAAGCACTATGTTATATTTAGAGATGGGCAGACTTGCAGATAACTGGGACTGGCGGGTCCCTGCTAACTTTTTTAAAAAATCTGGTTCTGGTCCAGAATCCGGTACCCATATAAGTCTATGGGAACCAGAATCCGGTGACTAAAAATGTTGCTGGAAGGGATGGGAAGATAGCAGCGCAAGCGGTGTACTCACCGAAGCTTCATGTCATGGCAGGCCGCTGCTTCCACGTCAGGCATTCACTTCGGAGCTGCGTGCATCTAGTTTGCGCACTAAAATTAAAGATAGATGCTAGAATGTACGGCCTCCTTCCAGGTATGACGTAATAGGGGGGTCGAGTTCAAAATGTGGCCCGGTTTAGAATAAACATTCTTTTTCTAAGTTCACGTGGGCATGGAGTTGTTTATAACAGAAGCAAGGGTCTGGGGGTAAGAACCCTAGTTGGGACAGAGGGATAAGCAGATCTCTGCACCAATGATGTTTCCTCCTCTGCTCATCCTGAGCCCTCCTGGTTCATGAGTCACGAAGCAGCAGCCTCATGATGAGCTGTGCCTGTGATGTTTCCTCCTCTGCTCATCCTGAGCCCTCCTGGTTCAGGAGTCATGAAGCAGGGGCTCAGGATGAGCAGCGCCTGCGATATTTCCTCCTCTGCTCATCCTGAGCCTTCCTGGTTCATGAATTATGAAGCAGGAGGCTCAGGATGAGCTGTGTCCACGATGTTTCCTTCTCAGCTCATCCTGAGCCTTCCTGGTTCATGAATCATGAAGCAGGAGGCTCAGGTTGAGCTGCGCCCATGATATTTCTTCCTGTGCTCATCCTAAGCCCTCCTGGTTCATGAATAGATACTGACCCTCAGACAGTACCTGTGAGTGGAAGCAGTCAGACACTTTCATACAGGCTGGGACACATCTGACTGCAACCAATCACAGACGCTGGTGGGCGGGGAAAGCAGTGCATATATATGAGCAATGATGAGCGGCCCAGGGAGGCTGTAGGCGCAGTGTACAGCCGTGCGGGAGCAGCGTACAGCTGCGATGGCGCCTTGGTAAGTATGAAGCGCTCGCTTCATTCTTACTTTCTTTATTTTTCCTTTTATTTTTTTTCATTTTTCAAGTGCCGGATCCGGATTACACACCCAGAATCCTGGGCCCGGGTCTGGCATCCGGGCACCTTTGAAACCGCGCATGATCCGGACTTTTACGGTGCAGGTCCACCCATCACTAGTAGAGATGAGCGAACCGGTCGCGGTTCGGCTCGAGGTCGGTTCGCCGAACAGAGCTCCCGTTCGAGTTCGGTTCGTCGAACGTTCGACGAACCGAACTCGAACCAATAGGCTATAATGGGAGGCAATCACAAACACATAAAAATGCATTATAAATGTACACATACAGTTAATAAACATTGCCATAACACTTACCGGTCCCCCGATCCCTCCTGCACTCTGTCTCCTGCCGCTATTCCATCCGATGATCGCTGAATCCTCCCAGCCAGCAGAGATGCAGGACCTATCGTGACGTCAAAATAGCCATGTGACCAGTCACGTGGCTATTATCTCATTGGCTACAGACTGGTCACATGACTATGACGCGTCATGTAGGACCTGCGAGTGCATCTCTCCGGTACACAGTGCACATTTGTGTATTGCCGTGTACCGGCGACATGCTCTAGCACACGGTCGACTCCCCGTTCCGTTAGGGACCGGCTGACACAGCCGGTCATTAACGGAGATCACCGTTGCCATAGCAACACAGTTAGCGGTGACGTCACCGCTAACCGCGGCTCCGGGAGCACCGTTGCTATAGTAACGCGTCTGTCAGCGTTACCGCTGTTACCACTAGCAGCACTGATCACTCACGGAGTGAAGGCTGCACGCTGCTTCTCGTGCAGCTTTCACGGAGTGAATGCTCCACGGGAAGCAGCGTCTTCCCCCATGCAGCAGTGATGGATCAGAGCTGCATTTGTTGAACGAGAAAGACAGAAGAGCAGGATCGTGGAGGGCTGACAGGGGGTAATAAAGATGGAGTCTCTAATGTGTCTGTGTATTTATTTCTATTAAAGTATTTTTTCTCTGTGTGGTGTCTTTTTTTTAACCCTTTATTGGAGATTCTTAATGGCCGGGTCAAACGTGCCTGACATTAAGAATCTCTGGCTTAATACTGGCTAGTAAAACAAAGCCAGTATTAACTCATGATTACCCAACAAGCCACCCGGCTCCAGGGCTGTTGGAAGAGTTGGATACAGCGCCAGATGATGGCGCTTCTATGAGAGCGCCGTTTTCTGGGACGGCTGCGGACTGAAATTCGCAGCAGAGGCACCCAGAAACCTCGGGCTAACCTGTGCTGCGGATTCCAATCCCCAGCTGCCTAGTTGTACCTGGCTGGACACAAAAATGGGGCGAAGCCCACGTCATTTGTTTTTTAATTATTTCATGAAATAAGTGAAATAATTAAAAAAAAAGGGCTTCCCTATATTTTTGGTTCCCAGCCGGGTACAAATAGGCAACTGGGGGTTGGAGGCAGCCCGTGGCTGCCTGATGTACCTGGCTAGCATACAAAAATATGGCGAAGCCCACGTCATTTTTTTGGTGGGCAAAAAACTTCTGCATACAGTCCTGGATGGAGTATGCTGAGCCTTGTAGTTCTGCAGCTGCTGTCTGCTCTTCTCCATACAGACAGACAGCAGCTGCAGAACTACAAGGCTCAGCATACTCCATCCAGGATTGTATGCAGAAGTTTTTTGCCCCCTGAAAAAATTATGTGGGCTTCGCCATATTTTTGTATGCTAGCCAGGTACAGCAGGCAGGTACGGCTGCCCCCAACCCCCAGTTGCCTATTTGTACCTGGCTGGGAACCAAAAATAAAGGGAAGCCCTTTTTTTATTATTTCATGAATTTCATGAAATAATTAGAAAACAAATGACGTAGGCTTCGCCCCATTTTTGTGTCCAGCCAGGTACAACTAGGCATCTGGGGATTGGAATCCGCAGCACAGGTTGGCCTGAGCTTTCTGGGCCCCACTGCTGCGAATTGCAGTCTGCAGCCGCCTCAGAAAATGGCATTTTCTATGCCCAATTTTATTAAGGTCATGTTTTTCACCTTTTTCGCATGAATGTCACAAAAAAAAAATTTTTTTCTCTTAATAACAAATACATTCAAATGCCTCATATATATTTTTGATGGATATTTTCCTTTCCTCTTTCCACCATTTCACTTTTAAAGTTTATTTTTCATTTCCAACATTTTCCTTTTTATTTATTTCATTCTCTATTATTATCATTAATAATTTTTGTCCCCACCAGTCATCACATTTTCATCTTTTTCTCCATATATTCCCCGGTTTTATTTTTCATCTTTTTGCTTCACAGCATTTTTTCACCATTTCTCTCTCTCTTTTTTCACCATTCTCTCTTTTTTTCTTCTTTTCCTTTTTTCCCTTTTTTTCTTTCCTATCCTTTCTTTCCTCCTTTTTTTCTTTTCTATATATATATATTTTCTCCCCTTTTTTCCTCCTTTTTCGTTTCCCTCTTCTTTTTTTCTTTCTTTTCTTCTTTTTTTCTTTCTTTCTCTTTTTTTTCCTTTTTTTCCTTTTTTCTTTTTTTTCCTCTTTTTTTCTGTCTTCAACATCTAGAACTTTATCCACCTCCTCACATCCTTATCAGCCACGAGGAGAACGATGACGTCATTAGTGAATACGTGGCGTTTTTCTCAACATACATATAGGAGCCTTCAGCCTCTTTTCCGCTATAGTATTCTCTGCACATTTGTCCTGAGGAAGAGGACGGTTATGTCCTTGAAACGCGTAGACCTGTGTAAAGACCTGTGAAAATAAAGAAAAGAGTTTTACTATCTCCACCTGGACTCCTGTGGTTTGGCGCGGTATTCTAATCCTGCATTTCTCCTGCTGATTTAAACCACTCCTGCTGCGGGTCTGCTGCCGTCCACGTCATCTACATGCTTTCAAAGGAGTTGTGACTATCACAACCCTACCAGGTGAGTGTTTCTCCTGACATTCACCACCCTTTGTCTACCGGGTAAGACCCTATTGCGCCTTATCTTTCCACAGTTTTGCCGTGCCTCCATACAGACAGACAGCAGCTGCAGAACTACAAGGCTCAGCATACTCCATCCAGGATTGTATGCAGAAGTTTTTTGCCCCCTGAAAAAATTATGTGGGCTTCGCCATATTTTTGTATGCTAGCCAGGTACAGCAGGCAGGTACGGCTGCCCCCAACCCCCAGTTGCCTATTTGTACCTGGCTGGGAACCAAAAATAAAGGGAAGCCCTTTTTTTATTATTTCATGAATTTCATGAAATAATTAGAAAACAAATGACGTAGGCTTCGCCCCATTTTTGTGTCCAGCCAGGTACAACTAGGCATCTGGGGATTGGAATCCGCAGCACAGGTTGGCCTGAGCTTTCTGGGCCCCACTGCTGCGAATTGCAGTCTGCAGCCGCCTCAGAAAATGGCATTTTCATAGAAGCGCCATCTTCTGGCGCTGTATCCAACTCTTCCAGCACCTGCCTGCTATACCTGGCTAGCATACAAAAATATGGCGAAGCTCACGTCCTTTTTTTGTAGTTTTTTGGCAAAAAAATAAAAAATGCTTCCCTGGATTTTCCATTGCCAGTGAAGGTAACACCAAGCAGTGGGGGTTAGCAGCCAGTAGCTGCTTGGATTACCCTTAGCTAGCAATACAAAAAAAGCAGCGGGAGCCCATATATATTTTTTTTAATTATTTATTTAAATAACTAAAAACAAAATGGGCTTCCCTGTATTTTGATTGCTGGACATCACAGTGCTGTAAAAATAAATCTTTAAAAAAATGACGTAGCGCTCAGCGGTATTTTTGATTCTCAGCGCAGATAAAGCAGACAGCTATGGGTTGCCACCCCCATCTGCCTGCCGTTACCTTGGTTGGCAATCAAAATACAGGGAAGCCCATTAATTTTTTCTATTTAAAAAATAGTTAAAAAAAAATGACGTTGGGTCCCCCCATTTTTGATAGCCAGCTAGGGTAAAGCAGACGGCTGTAGCCTGAAAACCACAGCTGGCAGCTTTACCGTGGTTGGGGATCCAATGTGGAGGTCCCCTCAGGCTCTTTTTTATAATTATTTTATAAATATTAATAATTACACAATAAAAGTAGGGTCCCCCCCAAATTGGATCACCAGCCAAGGTAAAGCGGACAGCTGTGGTCTGGTATTCTCAGGGTGGGAAGGTCCATAGTTATTGGGCCTTCACAGCCTAAAAATAGCAGGCCGCAGGCACCACAGACGTGGCGCATCCACTAGATGCGCCAATCCTGGCGCTTCACCCCAGCTCATCCCGTGCCCTGGTGCAGTGGCAAACGGGTTAATAAATCGGGTTGATACTAGCTGTAAAGTCACCTGAGATCAAGCCCAGCAGTTTGTGATGTCATGGCGTCTATTAGATACCCAACATCATAAACTGTCAGTACTAAAAAAAATAAAATCGACAAAAGAAATTTATTTGAAAAAACAGTCCCCAAAACATTTCCTCTTTCACCAATTTATTGTAAGAAAAAAAATAAAGGGGTCCCACGACGACTCTGGACCGTCTAGAATATGGGGGGGAGACACTCAGGGAACGTATCCCCCATTTTCTAGGAGTGCGGACCCTTCATGTGAGGAGTGTGGGTGCAATGAATCTGCACTCACTCTCCCCGTGTCCACAGCAGCAGAGTCCATGTCGTAATGGTTGCTACCAAAGCTGCAATGCCCTGTTCATGAGGTAAGGGCATGCCTAATCAGGAGAACTACTGTAGAGGAAGCTCTGCTCACTGGTATATAGGTGCTCAGAGGTAATAATAGATAAAATTAGTGAGTAACCTCGGCACTCTAAATCTCCCAGACTAAGTCAGTAAGTCACAACGGATAGTAGTGCAAAATCACTCTTTATTGGTCCGTATTAAGAAAAAAAAAATTTTCATAAGCATATATGTTTTTGTCCAAAACAAGTTACAAATGACGTTTCGGCCTGAGCCTTCGTCAGATTGGACTTATCTGCATGTAATCATGAAAAATGACAATAATCAGTATCACATAAGAGTGAGAGAACAATAACATAAACTCGAACAATGTAGAGGTACAATTGGGATGCAGCAAAAAAAATTGCAACACAGCAAGAAATGAAACACATGATACAAATGTCATAATACAGTACAAGGACAATATAGTAATGACAAATATGGGGTCAGAGTAGGCTTAGACAGCTCTGGTACGAAAGAGATGTCAATCATAAAGTAACATGTGCAGTAGGTGTAGAGCTACACTATGCATGGCAGAGCTAATGGGTAGACCGACCATAGAAAAAGAACGGAGAAAAAGAACGGAGAAAAAGAACGGAGAAAAAGAGGAGAAGAAGTGGAGAAGAAGTGGAGAAAAAGTGGAGAAAAAGTGGAGAAAAGGTGGAGAAAAAGTGGAGAAAAAGTGGAGAAACAGTGGAGAAACAGTGGAGAAACAGTGGAGAAACAGTGGAGAAACAGTGGAGAAGAAGTGGAGAAGAAGTGTTTGTTCATGCCAGATGGGAGATAAATAATATTTTACCGGCGCTGTCATTTACTGTAACGTGATCATCGGTGTACGGTGTATACCTGTGATCACGTGAGCGGGGACCGGAAAAAACGTCCTGAATCATGATCTCCAGGGTCTCAGCTAGCCCTGAAACCCCGGAGATTTTCTGACGCCGGGGGGCGTTATTCACTTATTTCTGCCTGCTGTTTATAAACGGCAGATCAGAATAAGGCTACATTAACACGACCGATCCATTTTTGCGGTCTGCAAAAAACAGTCCGTTTTTTTTCACGGGTGCATCCATGTGGCATCCGTTTCCGTTCCGTAGACGGTCCGTATGTCATCTGTTTGTCATCCGTGTGCCTTCCGTTTTTTTTGTGTACTGCAAAAAAACTGAAGCAGGGTAAATGCATAAATTTACCCAGGATCCATAGCTTCATCCTACATGAGGCGGTCACATGTTCACTCCAGTGCCATTTTCTACTGCTTTTCACAGCGTAGAGCGCTCTGGTGATTTTCTTGTGCTTGTGCACTTCATATCAGTCTTTTCTGTCATTATAATGGCAGAAAGACACATAATGTCCCACTCTCCTGCATTTTGTAATTTTGCACCCTTTGGTGCCTTTCATGTGGCACTAAGGGGTGCTTAGCTTTGTATTTAGCCAAAAAAATGAAAAAAAAAAAAATGATGTAGGGTTCACCCTAGTTTTGTAGCCAGCTAGGGTAAAGCAGACGGCTGCAGCCTGCAGACCACAGCTGGCAACCTCACCTTGGCTGGTAATCCAAAACTGAGGGCACCCCACGCTGTTATTTTAAATTAAATAAATAATTTTAAAAAAAAAACACGTAGGGGTCCCCCCAAAATTGGATCACCAGCCAAGGTAAAGCAGACAGCTGGGGTCTGATATTCTCAGACTAGGGAGGTCCATGGTTATTGGACTCTCCCCAGCCTAAAAATAGCAGGCCGCAGCCGCCTCAGAAGTGGCGCATCCATTAGATGCGCCAATCCTGGTGCTTCGCCCCAGCTCATCCCGCGCCCTGGTGTGGTGGCAAACCGGGTAATATATGGGGTTAATACCAGATGTGTAATGTCACCTGGCATCAAGCCCTGGGGTTGGTGAGGTCAGGCGTCTATCAGATACCCGACATCACCAACCCAGTCAGTAATAAAAAAAAATAGACGACAAACACATTTTTATTTGAAAAAACACTCCCCAAAACATTCCCTCTTTAACCAATTTATTAGAAAGAAAAACAAATCCAGGTCTGGTGTAATCCAAGGGGTTGCCATGACGATCCACACTGTCCCAGTCAATGAAGAGCAGAATGTTCCCCATTGGCTGGGAGAGCAATGCAGTGACCTGAGCTAACATCAATGGGTCAGCCCAGGTCACTGCAGGGCATGACAAGTGCTGCTGTCAGTGATGTACATTACCTGCGCTGATCTCCAGCACACTGACAGCACCTGCCACTGAGTTCAATGACCGCCGCCTTCACAGCCAAGTATCGCGAGAGGCCCGTGACGTCACCGCTAGTCAGTCTCTGGTCGGAAGCGAGAGAAGGTGATGTGACAAGCGGCGGCCATGGAGGACAGTGACAGCGCTGAGGTCGGGATGGCGGGACTTCATCACCGCAGGTAAGCCGAGCGGGACCATGTGTGCAGAGTGTGTGTGCAGAGTGTGTGTGTGCGTGTGTGTGTGTGTGTGTACATGCCGCGGGCAGGAGGGGGCGGAGCGAGCTGAGCGGGGAAGTGTAGGCTTCCTGCACGTAACTAGGATAAACATCGGGTTACTAACCAAAGCGCTTTGGTTGGATACCCGATGTTTATCTTGGTTACCAGCTTGTGGCAGGCTGCTAGCGATGGCTCCTGCACACTGTAGCTGTAAAAAGCCCTGCTTTTTGCTGCTAGAACCGTTCTCGAACGTATCTAGAACTATCGAATTTTAGCAAAAAAGCTCGAGTTCTAGTTCGATCTATAACAGCCCCAAAATCACTCGAACCGCGAACTGGAGAACCGCGAACCGCGCTCAACTCTAATCACCAGCTATAATCTCTAATTCAGGAAAAAGGTATGAGACCCAGGAGAAACAACAATGATTGTAGATCTATCCAAATTTGTAAGTCTGTCTCCTACGGAAGTATCACTATCCGAGCTATTCTGTAAGAACGTTATCTCTTTTATTTTTGTATTGTTTTGCATTGGATGTTTTTCTTTTTATTACTTTATCTTTTTGTAATTTTTCTAAGCATTGTGCCACTTTTGTATGTTACATCTAAAATTGAATGTTTGCTGCTTTCAATATACCCATAACATCGAAGAAGGAAAGTACAGCTCAGCTGTGTTATCCACTGTATGCCAGAGTGCCGGAAGTGTACCTGTTTGGTGTTTGTAAGCTTGATGTGTGTGTACTAGTGAGTTACCCAGGACAGATGTCTTCCTGTCCTAACAAACAGTGAATGGTGGATGCAAAACAGTGTAGTGTGGATGTGTGGACTCGCTGTGGGGTGCACTTAGCTCATTGTTAGCCTATTTCAATAGGTGAAATGATGATTGTGAGAAGCAGAGTCTCTCTTTACGTCGCATCTGAGTCATCCGAGTCATGAGTGCACAATGTTCATGACAGACACATATTTGAATCTATTGCCTGAAATGTTGATCCAGGGCTTAAAGGATTTTTTTTTGCAGTTCTCAGTCCAAATACAGGAGGCTGGTTTCAAACAAACCCTCACAGAAATTAAACTAAAGCTTGTTTCAATACTTGTGCTGTTTCCTCCATTCTGTCTCTATGTATTATTATCTCTGTGTGTCTCTGTATCAGTCTCTGTCTCTGAATGTGTCTCTGTGTGTGTCTGTTTCTGTGTCTCTGTATCAGCCTCTGTGTGTGTGTCTGTGTGTCTCTGTATCAGTCTCTGTGTGTATCTCTGTGTGTATCTGTGTGTCTCTCTGTGTGTGTCTATGTGTGTGTCTCTGTGTGTCTCTGTCTTGGTGTATGTCTCTATGTGTCTCTGTGTGTCTCTGCGTGTCTCTGTCTCTGCGTGTCTCTGTGTGTCTGTCTCTGTGTGTCTCTGTGTGTTTAGGTCTGTGTGTCTATGTCTGTGTGTGTCTGTCTCTGTGTGTCTCTCTCTCTGTGCGTCTCTGTCTCTGTGTATCTCTGTCTCTGTGTGTGTCTGTCTCTACCAATATCATATAACCTCATACATAACCTGTTTTATACTAAGAATGTCCTTTGTTGCCTATATCAACCAATCAGAGCTCCTATTAATGACCTGTAGCTCCCAGCTCCATTGACTTTAATGTAAGCAGGTTTTTTGACGAATAACTGTAAAGTGCAGGGTTAAATTTTCCTCTCAAAACATAGTGTATGACGTTTCCTGAGTCAAATGAGGTGTCTGTGGAAAATTTTGTGATTGTAAATGCGAAGGTGCAGATTCCTTTAATAGACTTATACACACACACACATACACACACACTCAGCTTTATATATTTGCTGAGTGTTACAATTATAGGTGTCAAAGAGGCACATAACATGTTGAAGTTCAAAGTACACAGTTTGTGATAAGTATTAGAATATGTAACATGTATGTGACCACATTACATTGATAAAAATAATTGAAATATTTATTAACTTTTAATTAAATTAAAGGGAACCTGTCAGGTGCAATATGCACCCAGAGCCATGAGCAGTTCTGGGTGCATATTGCTAATCCCTGCCTAACCGTCCCTGTATACACTAGTATAGATAAAGAGATCTTTAGAAAAAGTATTTCTAAAGATTCTTTATAATATGCTGATGAGTGCAGGGACTAGTCATGAGGGCTTTACTTCCCCTGACTAGTCGCCCTCTTAGCATATTAGTACGCCCACAGGGTCATGCTATCATTCTATTCAATGCAGCATCACCAGCGGTGATGCTCGTACCTGTGTCCATGGTGAGCGCTAAGCTGAATGCCCCGGCATTTCTGGTCATATGCAGTATGAAACCGGGTGTACAAGTCCCAGCTTCAGACTGGTCTAGTGCGCATGACCATAAGTGTTCGGCATTCAGCTCATTGATACCACAGACACAGGTGCGCGTATCACTGCTGGTGATGCTGCATTGAATAGCATATTAGTATATTCCTGTGGGCGTACTAACATGATAAGAGGGCAGCTAGTCAGGGGAAGTAACGCCCTTAGGGCTAGTCCCCCGCTCATTAGCATAAAATAAAAGATCTTTAGAAATACTTTTTCTAAAGATCTCTTTATCTATGCTAGTGTATACAGGGATGGTTAGGCAGGGATTAGCAATATGCACCCAGAACTGCTCGTGGTTCTAGGTGCATATTGCACCTGACAGGTTCCTTTTAATAAAAACAATATTTAGAATAAAAATTGTGAAAATAGAGAATAAGAGATTAAATGTGGCATGATTCCCAAAGCAGCGCTGGGAGAACCACGTTTTTTCCTTCTTCAGCTATCAATCTTGTCTTATGGTCCATGCGTTCTGCAGCAACTGTCACACGATTAAACTCTATCATAGTTGTGTGGATTACAACCTCACAAGATAAGCAAGCATTTCACATATTTTGCACGTGTTCACCCAATTAAGACCCTATTGCACTTTTTTGCTCTATAACCTCTAAATAACACACAGCCATTAATTTCAAACCACTGGCAACAAAAAGGAGTATACCCCTAAGTAAAAATGGCCAGATTGAGTTCAAAGTATCAATATTTTGTGTGGTCACCATTATTTTCAAGCCATGCCTGAACTCTCTTGGGCATGAAGTTCACTACAGCTACATAGAAGTCACTGGAATCCTCTTCCACTCCTCCATGACGACATAACAAAGCTAGTGGATGTTAGACATCTCCACCTTCTGTTTGAGAATGCCCCACAGATGCTCAATAGGGCTTAGATCCGGAGACATGCTTGGCCATTCCAGCACCTTTACCCTCAGTTTCTTTACCAAGACAGTGGTCATCTTGGAGGTGTGTTTAAGGTCATTATCATGTTTGAATACTGCCCTGCGGCTCAGTTTCCGAAGGAAGGGGATCATGATCTGCTTCAGTATGTTACAGTAATTGTTGACATTCATGGTTCCATTAATGAACTGTAGCTCCTAACAAAGAGCAGCACTCCTACCACCATGCTTGACTGTAGGCAAGAAACACTTGTCTTTGTTCCAAGGTACCAAGATCCCATGGAGCTGCCTCCTGTCGATTACCTACCAGTGCCTGTCTAATTCAACTTCTTGTGGTTTCAGTGAAATCTCAGTAACCGCTCATGTCCGCTCCTCTGGGTCAGTGAATGGTATCTTGGACCAGTGGACCCACTTCACCCTTGTACGGCTCGCCTGGCATGGCAACTATTTTACATTGTATCAAAGTGTCATATCTTCAGTGTTGTCCCATGAAAAGATATAATAAAATACTTACAAAAAAAATGAGCGGTGTACTCACTTTTGTGATGTACTGTATGTGCACCAGATCTTCCAGAGCAAGATACCATGTTTGTAGCTGCATTGCACTCTGAATAATTGGGATCTATCTCTATTAAATCAAAATTTTCTTTCCTAGACTATTTGCTAAAGGTTGTGTAATCCAGACAGCCCCTACTTTCCATCTCTTTCTTTGTACATCTTGTGCTGATTAATGGCAATGCTGAGACGGTCACTGTCACTGTATTATCTCCAGAATGGTTGTGGAAGAAGCGGGAACAGAATCTGCATGCCTGCCCGATTAAGATTGATTTGAAACTCTTTAAATTACTTCTTGCAATCAAATCTCTTTTTCATTTCAGTGGCTCTGAGACATATTAACATTCTGATCTGTCTCAGCCCAATACTAAGCTCCTGAGCTTCTTCAAGAGCCTGAACCCCTATGACATGAAAGAATGTGAAAACAAATTATGAGTGTATGAAAATATACTACTGACCATAGGTAAATCTTGGTCTACAATATGAATGATGGAGTAGACAGCCGTGCCAGGAGAACCATGATGTGATCCATGTAATGAAAAGGAAAAGTACTGATGAAGTTAAAGGGGTTATCGGGAATTAGAGAAATGGTCTGCATGGCTTTCCAGAAACAGTCACTCACATGTCCATAGGCTGTGTCTGGTATTGCATTGCCCTGAATACAACATTTTTCTAATTCCAGACAAATCCTTTATTAACTTACAAAAAAAGATCAAAGACATGGATGGTTGAGTTTGGTGACTGGTGACGTAGAGCTTGACAGAGCTGTACAGAGCCCTGACCTCAATTCTATCAAAAACAAATTGCAAGTCAGGCCCTCTCATCCAACATCTAATGCAGGGGTCAGGAACCTTTGGCTCGCAAGCCAGATGTGGCTCTTTTGATGGCTGCATCCGGCTCGCAGGCAAATCTTTAATGAAAAAAATAATAACGGGTGTCTTATATCCCGGGTGACGGCTTCTTGTGCGTCCGGAGCCTAACCCTGGCTCTTTCTCGTTCACGTCACTAACGCATGCGCACTTTGTACACAGACCGCTTCCTCCTTTCAATGGCCACGTCATGGGTGCATGCGCTGTATGCGTGCCATCTCCCTAGCAACTCTGGACGCGGACACTTCCGTGAGTGGTCACATGGCTTTTCACTGCACCACTACTATCCAACTATGCCTTTTTTAACTCAGAAGTTTCCCTGATACCTTGGCGCCTTTCACAGCAGCGGACACCGCTGTTATCACTATATAGCACTGATACCAGGCAACTCCACATTTGGCAGCACGGTAGTATGTTCCACTATTCTTGTTATGGTGACTATCCACATGTAATTTTCTCTGATCTTGTCTGGTTACCGTTTTTCATTTTTTTCTATTCTTTTGTCCTGTTGCTCTAAACTTCCCCATTATCTTTGCATCTTGTCATATACCTTCATTTACCCTTTGCACTATACTATGGTTTTTGTTTTTTGCTTAAACATATTGTATGGCTCTTGCGGAATTACATTTTAAAATATGTGGCGTTCATGGCTCTCTCAGCCAAAAAGGTTCCCGACTCCTGATCTAATGCCTATGGATTTAGAATGGGGTAATATACAGTTAGGTCCAGAAATATTTGGACAGTGACACAAGTTTTGTTATTTTAGCTGTTTACAAAAACATGTTCAGAAATACAATTATATATATAATATGGGCTGAAAGTGCACACTCCCAGCTGCAATATGAGAGTTTTCACATCCAAATCGGAGAAAGGGTTTAGGAATCATAGCTCTGTAATGCATAGCTTCCTCTTTTTCAAGGGACCAAAAGTAATTGGACAAGGGACTCTAAGGGCTGCAATTAACTCTGAAGGCGTCTCCCTCATTAACCTGTAATCAATGAAGTAGTTAAAAGGTCTGGGGTTGATTACAGGTGTGTGGTTTTGCATTTGGAAGCTGTTGCTGTGACCAGACAACATGCGGTCTAAGGAACTCTCAATTGAGGTGAAGCAGAACATCCTGAGGCTGAAAAAAAGGAAAAAATCCATCAGAGAGATAGCAGACATGCTTGGAGTAGCAAAATCAACAGTCGGGTACATTCTGAGAAAAAAGGAATTGACTGGTGAGCTTGGGAACTCAAAAAGGCCTGGGCGTCCACGGATGACAACAGTCGTGGATGATCGCCGCATACTTTCTTTGGTGAAGAAGAACCTGTTCACAACATCAACTGAAGTCCAGAACACTCTCAGTGAAGTAGGTGTATCTGTCTCTAAGTCAACTGTAAAGAGAAGACTCTATGAAAGTAAATACAAAGGGTTCACATCTAGATGCAAACCATTCATCAATTCCAAAAAAAGACAGGCCAGAGTTAAATTTGCTGAAAAACACCTCATGAAGCCAGCTCAGTTCTGGAAAAGTATTCTATGGACAGATGAGACAAAGATCAACCTGTACCAGAATGATGGGAAGAAAAAAGTTTGGAGAAGAAAGGGAACGGCACATGATCCAAGGCACACCACATCCTCTGTAAAACATGGTGGAGGCAACGTGATGGCATGGGCATGCATGGCTTTTCAATGGCACTGGGTCACTTGTGTTTATTGATGACATAACAGCAGACAAGAGTAGCCGGATGAATTCTGAAGTGTACCGGGATATACTTTCAGCCCAGATTCAGCCAAATGCCGCAAAGTTGATCGGACGGCGCTTCATAGTACAGATGGACAATGACCCCAAGCATACAGCCAAAGCTACCCAGGAGTTCATGAGTGCTAAAAAGTGGAACATTCTGCAATGGGAGAGTCAATCACCAGATCTTAACCCAATTGAGCATGCATTTCACTTGCTCAAATCCAGACTTAAGACGGAAAGACCCACAAACAAGCAAGACCTGAAATCTGCGGCTGTAAAGGCCTGGCAAAGCATTAAGAAGGAGGAAACCCAGCGTTTGGTGATGTGCATGGGTTCCAGACTTAAGGCAGTGATTGCCTCCAAAGGATTCGCAACAAAATATTGAAAATAAAAATATTTTGTTTGGGTTTGGTTTATTTGTCCAATTACTTTTGACCTCCTAAAATGTGGAGTGTTTGTAAAGAAATGTGTACAATTCCTACAATTTCTATCAGATATTTTTGTTCAAACCTTCAAATTAAACGTTACAATCTGCACTTGAATTCTGTTGTAGAGGTTTCATTTCAAATCCAATGTGGTGGCATGCAGAGCCCAACTCGCGAAAATTGTGTCACTGTCCAAATATTTCTGGACCTAACTGTAAATGCTCTTATAGGTGTAATGTGTCACAAATGCCCCAATACCTTTGTCCACAGAGAGCATAAAGACAAATATTGTGAATCAAAGGAAGTCTGCAGAGCATTGGCCCAATATCCTGAGCAGACACCATCAGTGGTCTAATACTTCATCTTCTACACAGAGCTAACGTGGCTGTAAATGATAGATACTCTTCAGGAACACTTTAATTTGTTATTCATTCAGACTGGAGAGTCTTATTACAGCAGTGTGAATAGATTATGATTGCAAATCAAGGAGATGATCCAGTGTCTACAAGGAGTCAGTCTGTACCTTGTCTGGTGATAACTGTAAGGTACAAAGCGTAGTGCATCAAGAGAACTGTAGACAGATATTGTGACAGTAACATATACAGCACTGTGCAAAGGTTTCAGGCCAGTATGCAAAGAATTCTGTGAAGTAACGTTTTCAAGAATAGAAGTGTTAATAGTTTATTTCTATAACTTAACAAAATACCTAGTGAATGAACAAAAGAAAAATCTAAATCAAATCAATATTTAGTGTGACCATCTTTTGCCTTCAAAATCGCATTGATTTTTCTAGATACACTTGAACAAAGTTTGAAGGAACTTGGCAGGTTAGTTTTTCCAAACATCTTGGAGAACTAACTGGAGATCTTCTGTTAGTGCAGGCTTGTGTAAATCCTCCTGTCTCTTTATGTAATCTCAGGCTGACTTGGTAATGTTGAGAGAAGGGCTCTGTGGGGATTATATCAGCTCTTGCATGACTCCTTGTTCTTCTTTATGATAAAGATAGTTCTTAATGAAATTGATTGCATGTTTTGGATTGTTGTCCTACTGCAGAGTAAATTTGGAGCCAATCAGATACCTCCTTTATTGATTTACAAGTATCTGACTGTATTTCTCAGCACTGAGTATGAAGCGAGATGCAGGATGGTAGTTCTGGACGAGTTCTGCGTCCCAGCACACTATATGAAATTGAGTCATGGCGGGATGTGTGGACTTGTGTCATAGAGGTGATACGTCTTTGCAAGCCGCATGTGTCGCGGGTGGAGGGGACGCGCTCGCCACGCTCGGGTCCGGGGCTTCTGCTGCTGCTGCTCGGTGGCTCGAGCGGTGGACCGGACCCGGGGACTCGAGCAGCGCTCCTCACCCGTGAGTAAAATGGGGATGGTTTGTTTAGGGAGATAGTTCGTGACGCCACCCACGGGTCGTGGTGATTATTAGCACCACCGCTGCTGGTGACGGGGATCCCGGGAAGGATGGTAGGAAGCAGCTAGGATGTTGTCCTCTCCGTGGGTAGGGGTTGGTGATCCCGGGGCCCGGTGGTGTAACGGGGAGGCTAGATGGCTGGGGTGCAGGGTTGTAGGGGCAGCGCGGCGCGGTGCCGGATGGCACTGGTGTACTCACTCAGGTAGTCAATGACAGAGTCTCTGGTAAACCAAACGGCTGGATGGACGGGTCCCGCAGCCGGCCGCAGTGTCTTTCCCCTGACCCCGGGTTGGTATTGTGAGTCCTTTCCTGCACCTTCTTGTACGCTCCTCCTGTGCTCCGGTTTCCAGCTTGCTCCCCGGTTCGGTACCGGACGGGCCATCACCCTGTCCCGGCTACCTACGGTTCCACCAAGACTGTCTTCCCGGCTCCTGCAGACGGCCACTACCGTCTGACTGACTGGCTACATGAGGGCCCTAGGCTCCAACCTAGGCAGTCTGCGTCTGCCTCTCTGCACACCTCCTCTCTCTTCCTCTGCCTGGACTTGTCTGAACTTGTTTTCTGCCTCAGGCCAGCTAGACTCCTCGGTAGGTGTGCCCATCTCCCTGACTCCGCCCACCTGGTGTGTCTGTCTGAACCCGAGGGAAGAAATCAGGTCTCACTGGGGATGACTGCTGTGTACTGCTGGGGGTGGTGGTGTGTGTGTGTTGTTACCTGTGACCCCTGGCTAGTCCAGGGCGTCACACATGATGCCCTTGAGTTCGTGTGGCCAGGACCAGGTGTTAACCAGTTCATTGATAGAAACCACCAATTCTTAAAAAATGTTGTTTTACTCAATAGCAGTGTGATTACATTTATGTATATAAGATTGTGGGACATGTCTTGACATTGATGTCTTTCATTAATACAGAGCATCTCTACACACAGTTTCTTTACTTCTTCCATGTCTTCTATTTCAACCTCCACTTATCTCACTTGTTCTATCGCAACCGAGCACAGGACAGTCCATCCAACCTAGTACACAGTACAGTTCATAAAAGTCATATTCTCCTCCTGCGGTTCCATGTTTTCTCCCTCTTAAAAGGGAACCAATGACCAGGATTTTCGTATATAACCTAAAGCCAGTGCTATGGCTAGTTTCACACTTGCGTTGGACGGGATCCGTAGCATTGCGTTGTGTGACGGATGCAACGGATGCGTTGCATATAGTGGCACAACAGATGCTACGGATCGTACAAAATAACACAATCCGTTATAGGTTTTTTTTCCTTGACTTTATACATCTGGGCATGCACAGTTGTGTAAAGACGGATGCGTTAACGGAATCCGTCAAATGACGGATTCTAACGGAATCCGCCACCATAGGCGTCCATTATAAAAACAACGGACGCCGACGGAATCCTGCAGGTTGCGTTTTTTTGAAGTGCAGAAAAATGCTACATGCAGCGTTTCATCCGCCCGACGGTCACTGACGGTCAGCGTCAAAACAACTGATGCGCCGCGAGGCAGATGCAATGCAAGACCATCCGTTGCTATCCGTAGCTAATAGAAGTCTATGAGGCATATAACGGTTTCCTGCAATGGTTACCGTAATTCCTCAAGGCTGCGGATAGCAACGGAAGCCGTCCAACGCAAGTGTGAAAGTAGCCTATACTGGCACTATCAGCGAAAGGGGAGCCAGCACGATCTGAGAGTAGCATGCATCATGTAAAAAGTGCAAATTCACAGCTTTATTCCAACTGTACTTTAATACAAAATGAGATTTTTAGCAAATACTTGATCAATTCTTTGAGCCACCTCTGCCACTTCACGGCAAATCTCAATAGGGTGGTCCTACTCTATGTTATGTATTTCACATGCCATGCGGCCTCCTAGATAAATAAATTAAAAGCAGAAACATATTGAAGCACACATACCTGTAACCTATATATAACCGCTTCCATGTCGCAAAAAGAGGCAACTGCGGATAAAAGGCAGCCCAGGTCCCAGTGTACGCAGCAGACACCACACACGCCAGGACAATATCAGAACTGACCTTCACAGTGCCAGAGCAGCAACCATAAATCAAGGCGGATCAGATCCAAGTATAGTGCTTCATTAGCATTGTCTGTGGAAAAAGGGTGAGGTAACTGAATGTAAACAGTCAGCAACAGGAGGAATATATTGCAAACCAAGTCAGGCGTGCATGGCAGGGTGATGGTCAGGCACCAGACCAATGGGTCTGATCCGCCTTAATTTATGATTGCTGGTCTGGCACTGTGAAGGTCAGTTCTGATATTGTCCTGGCGTGTGTGGTGTCTGCTGTGCACATGGGGACCTGGACTGCCTTTTATGCACGGTTGCCTTTTTTTGCGACATGGAATCGGCTATATATAGGTTACAGGTATGTGTGCTTCAATATAGTTCTGCTTTTAATTTATTCATCTAGGAGGCCGCATGGCACATAAAATACATAATATAGAGTAGGACCACCCCATTGAGATTTGCTGAGAAATAGCAGGGGTTGCTCAAAGAATTGATCAATTATTTGCTAAAAATCTCATTTTGTATTATAGTACAGATGGAATAAATCCGTGAATTTGCACTTTTTATATGATGCATGCCACTCTCAGATTGTGGTGGTGTGGCGCCCTGGACAAGCCAGGACGTCACAGGTACAGCAACAACACACCCCATACCCCAGTTAGGAACACCAGAGTCACACACAAATCCTTGTTGCCTCCCTCCAGGGGCTGATGTCCACACCAGGTGGGGTGGAGCCAGGCAGTTGGCCCCACCCACCGAGGAGTTCACAGTCCTGGAGGCGGGAAAAGAGAAGGGTTGGAGTAGTCGTTGTTGGAGAGTGAGGAAGTGGTAGTGGAGCAGACTGGCCATGTCCGGGTACGTGGCCCGGGCACAGAAACAGCAAGGTTGGCAGACGGTGGTGACCGTCTGCAGGTGAGGCCGATTGACGCACAACCGTAAGGACCGGGGATGGGTGGTGGCCCGCCAGTACCGGACCGGGGAGCGAAGAGACGTCAGCACAATTCGGCAGGGCCTACGGACCCCGACCAGGCTTGGAGTCGCCGTTAAACCGGTCAAATCCGTCAGCGACGGGAACCTCCGGGGTTTCCAAGCAGCAAAGACCCGACTGAAGGCAACCGCTCAACCGTGAAGGGAAATACAGCTACCGCCACAGCTAGAGTTCCCAGGGCCAGAGCCTGCGGGCAAAAGGGGCTCCTCTGGCAAATACACCGCTGGGGAGCGGGTTACCGGTGGGAAGCCATCGGAGCCAAAAACACACCGCAGGTGCAGGGAGAGACAGTCACCGCCAACCTACCAGGAGTGACCATCGCAGCCGTCTGTGGGACCCGTCCATCCAGCCGTTTGTTTTACCAGAGACTCCGTATACGTTATTGGTGAGTACCACCGTGCCGTCTGGCACCGCGCTGCCCCACGACCCTGCACCTCCCCAACTCCTGCCATCCACCCCTCCAGTCGCTATCACCGGGCCCCGGGACCACCAAACCCCCTACCCACGGAGGGGAGAGAAACATCGCAGCTGCTCCCTGTCATCGCTCCCGGGATCCCTGTCCAGAGCAGCGGTGGTGTCCCATCATCACCACAAACCGTGGGTGGCGTCACGGACTACATCCGCAAACCAAACCACCCCCTTTCACTCACCGGCGAGGAGCGCCGCTCGAGTCCCCGGATCCGGCCCACCGCTCGAGACACCGAGCAGCAGCAGCGCCGGACCCGAGCATGGTGAGCGCAGCGCCCTCCCCGCCCACGACAACTTGGCGTCGCGAACAGGATCGTACCGCTCTGCCGTCTGGTAGAGGTGCGCCTTGTGTCCCGCCGGAGGTGTCTGGCCGAAAAATTTCAGAAGCCGCCATCTTGGGCGCGAAAAGTTCCCCGCTCGACCGTCTTCCCGAGCAGTGGAGGCGCGAAAGCCGAAGCTCCGCCCCTGAAGAGGAGGTGCCGGAAAGAAACCAAGGGGGGACAGAAACAAGATGTCTGCGCCCGACGGAGCCACTGGAGGAGCGGTGGATGTGGCCGCAAAAGTGCCGGTAGATGGAAATGGGCCCGGCCGTGCTCTGGCCGCAGCTGCGGAAGGGGCTGCGGCCCCCGCCCTTGCTCAGGTGATTCCGTTCTCCTTGCCCTATGTGCCCGGAGCTACCTGGCTGCCGCAGTACGACGGGAAACCTGACACTTTGCAGGTCTTCCGGAAGAAGCTTAGCCCGCTCCTAGAACTGTACCCCCTGACTGATAAGCAGCATGCAGCAGTAGTGCTGGGGCGGCTAACCGGCACGGCTGAGCAGGAGACGGAGACCTGGGCCGAGGGGGGACCGATCCTCCATGGCCACTATCTTCGAAAAGCTACAGATTGCCTTTGAGACTCGCACCGGAGCTGAGCTGCGAATGCAGTTTTACCAGTGCCGACAGCGGCCTACCGACAGTATTAGAGACTATGCCTTGCGTCTGCAAACTGCTCTCCGTACGCTGAAGTGGGTGGATACCATCAATGATGCTGACAGTAACAAAATGCTGGTGGAGCAGTTCGTGCAGGGGATGAGATCCCCAGAGGACCGCAAACAGCTTCGGCTGTGGGCCTTAGAGTACCCTGATGTGGACTTTGCCGTGTTGAAAGAACGAGCCATTAAAGCTCTGCAGCTCCTGGCGTCCGATGTCCCTGGAGCGGCCCCGTGGCCAGCTGAGATGGCTCCCATCGTGTTAGCCCCTTCTCCCCCAGCTCCTGCAGCGCCTGCAACTTCCGGCGGAATGATGGAGGAACTGGCTGCCCAAGTTCGTCGCATGGATGGAGACCTCGCCAAAATCCTCGCCGCACTTCAGCCTCCAACGAGACCCAGGCCCCTGGGGGTGTACAGCTTGCCGACTGCCCAGAGGACGTCCCCTGGATGCAGCGGAGGAGGGCTAATGATCCACGGTATGGACCTCCGATCTGTTACAGGTGTAGCAAGCCCGGCCACTACTCCCGACGGTGTTCGTTAAACGAGCAACCCCTGGGGCCAAGGGCCAATCCTCAGGAGTAGAACCCAGTGGCCCCCCCGACTGGGGGGACCGGTTCATCGGGGCCCGCCCCATCATCCCTCTGGCTGTGGACGGCGTCCCGCTGATGGCGCTCCTGGACACTGGATCTCAGGTAACCACGATGCCATATACACTGTATCACCGGTATTGGGGGGATGATGAACTTCCCCCTCCAGACGGCAGCATGACATTGATAGCCGCTGATGGCCTCCCCTTGACCCAAGTGGGGTAAAAAAGAGTGGCTATGACTGTGGGGCGGACCGAGCTGCAGCACCAAGGAATGATCGAGATAATGACCCCAGCGATCATAACCCGAAGGTAGTGCTAGGAACGAATGTAATGGAGCATTGCATGAGTGAGGTGCTGACCCTACTACATCAGATGGCCGCCACCGCAGCAGGAGGCCGACAGAGGGCTGTGCAGCGCGAGATTTGGGCCTTGATGTATCGGCAGCAAGTAAACTCTGCGGGAGGAGAGATTGGGGGAGTGAGAGTGATGGATGTGGCCCCTTTAATTGTGCCTCCCCGGAGCGAGATGATGATTTGGTGTAGGGCAGCGGTAGGTCCCCAGGGGCGTGATTACCCAGCCATGGTAGAGCCCATGCTCTCCGAACATTGGCCCACTGTAATGGCCGCCCGGGGAGTGGTAGACGTTAAGAAGGGGAGAGTGCCCGTGAGGGTGTTAAACTGTGGGGAGGAAGAGGTTAGGCTTCCCCGGTACGCTACCCTTGCCAAGCTGCTTACCCTGGACCCCCACGCCATCCAAGAGGCTGTGTCCCCGACCTCCCCGCCTGCCGCCAGTCACCACATGTCCCCTGAACGGTTAGATGAGTGGTGTCGAGAGTTACACGTAGGCACTGACGATACCCCCACACATCACAGAGATGGGGTATACCGGGTAGTGCAGGAATATGAGCAAGTTTTCAGAAAACACCCGCTGGATTTTGGGCGGGTTAGAGGGGTCCAACACTACATCCCCACCGGCAAACACCCCCCCATTAAGGAGAGGTATAGACCTATCCCACCCGCACACTATCAATGAGCCGAAGACATGTTGAAGAACATGAAAGAGGCAGGGGTTATTCGGGATAGCTGCAGTCCCTGAGCAGCTCCGCTGGTGCTGGTCAAGAAAAAGGATGGCACCATGAGAATGTGTGTGGATTACCGGAAGATTAACCAGATAACGCATAAAGATGCCTACCCTCTGCCCCGTATTGAAGAATCTCTAGCCGCGCTGAGAACCACTAACTACTTCTCTACCCTTGACCTCACCAGCGGGTATTGGCAGGTGGCCGTGGCACCCGAAGACCGTGAGAAGACCGCCTTCGCTACTCCCATGGGACTCTGCGAGTTCAACAGCATGCCGTTCGGGCTGTGCAACGCCCCTGGAACCTTCCAACGGCTAATGGAATGCTGTCTGGGACATCTGAATTTTGAGACCGTCTTGTTGTACCTGGACGATGTAATCGTGTACTCACAGACGTATGAAGCCCACCTGGAGCACCTAGCTGAGGTGTTCGCGTCCCTTGCCAAGTATGGGATGTAGTTGAAACCCTCCAAGTGTCACCTGTTGAAGCCCCGGGTGCAGTACCTCGGACATGTGGTGGGCGCGGAAGGTGTCGCCCCAGATCCAGAGAAGATCACTGCCATACAAGACTGGCCGAGACCGACCACGGTGAGGGAGGTGAGACAGTTCCTGGGTCTGGTGGGCTACTACCGCCGCTTCATCAAATGGTACACGAAAATGGCTGCCCCCATGCAAGACCTCCTCGTTGGACAAACCAAGGGTGGTGGTAGGCCGTCCTGGAGCCCCGTTGGCGTGGGGGAAAGAGCATGAAGAGTCCTTCCGCCAGCTGAAGACGGCTTTGACCGGCGAAGAAATCCTAGCGTACCCCGACTACAGCCTCCCATTCATCCTCTACACCGATGCCAGCAATGAAGGCTTGGGGGCGGTATTATCCCAGGTCCAAGACGGAAGGGAGAAAGTGATCGCTTATGCTAGCCGAAAACTCCGACCTACGGAAAGGAACCCTGAGAACTACAGCTCTTTCAAGCTCGAGCTCTTAGCACTGGTGTGGGCTATCACCGAGCGGTTCCGCCATTACCTAGCAGCTGCCAAGTTCACCGCTTACAGACAATAACCCATTGACCCATCTGGATACAGCTAAGCTGGGTGCATTGGAGCAGCGATGGGTGGCCAGGCTAGCCAATTACGACTTCACCATCAAATACCAGGCCGGCCGTACAAATGCTAATGCCGATGCACTCTCCCGGATGCCCCACCTGTCGGAAGAGGGGCCGGATGATGATGACCTCGAAGAGATCGAGTTGCCTGCGTTTCACCGGCCACTAGTTGAGAAGTTGCGTGTCCATCAGCAACAGGCGAACCTAGATCTGCTGCCCAGCCAAGGGTGGCAAGAAGCTCAGGACCAGGCACCTGCTGTCCGCTTGGTCAAAACCCTGGTGGAACGGGGCTCTACTGGGATAGACCCTGCCGCTCCTGCCGAGGCCCAACGCCTGTGGCGGGAACGAACCCGGCTGTACCTGCACCAAGGGAAGTTGTACCGGGAGTTAATCAACCCGAAGACCCACGAGAAGGTTCGCCAGCTGGTGATTCCCCAGGCTAACGTGCCCACTGTCTTGCAGGCATACCATGACGGGGCCGGGCACTTTGGATGGAAGAAGCTGGAAATGCTGTTGAGGGAGCGGTTCTATTGGAGTGGAATGCGGGAATCTGTGGAGGCCTGGTGCCGAGAGTGCGGTCCCTGCGCACTGAGAAGAAGGGACGAGGCCAGCCAGAAGGCCCCTCTACGCCCAATCATTACCCATCAACCGCTGGAACTGGTTGCCCTCGACCATGCGAAGCTCACGCCTAGCCGGAGTGGGTATACTTATGCCCTAACCATTGTGGACCACTATTCAAGATTCATGGTGGTTGTTCCAGTTAAGGACCTGACCGGCCGTACCGCCGCTAGAGCATTTCAGGCCCATTTCTGTCGGCCACACGGATACCCAGAGAAGGTGCTCACTGACCGGGGCCCGGCCTTTGAAGCGGAGGTGTTCCAAGAATTCTGCCAGTTATACGGTTGCAAGAAAATTCGGACCACGCCTTACCATGCCCAAACCAATAGCATGTGTGAAAAGATGAACCACTTGGTCCTGGGCCTCCTCAAGACGCTACCGTTGGAAGAGCGGAATCTGTGGCCGGAGAAGCTACCTGACCTGGTCGACATGTACAACAACATCCCTTCCAGCTCTACGAAATGCACACCGGCGTACCTGATGAGAGCTCGGCCCGGTCGACTGCCAGTGGACCTAGAAATGGGTTTGGAGGCCCCAGAAGCACTCCCTTCGACTGCAGGATGGGACGCTCGGCGAAGAGCGCAGTACCGACAGGTCCAGGACTATGTGGAAAAGAACTTGTGTCAGAGTCGGAGGCAGCAGGAGCAGTGCTTCAACAAGAAGGCGCCTGCAGGTCCCTTTCAGCCTGGGGATGTAGTCTTGAAGCGAAAGCGAAGGACCCATAAGCTGGACGATCAGTGGGAGAAGACCCCGTATGTAATACAACCCACCGATTGGGAGAATGGGAAAGCCTACCAGATCAGCCGTGATCAGGGGAAGACTTTGGCCACGGTTTCCCGAGACCACCTGAAGAGGTGCCCACCACCATTGAGGACGGCGACTGAAGCCCCGGCCACCGAACCGGCAGAGGAGAAGGAAAAAGGGGTAATCCACACCATGATGGGCGATTTCCCGGCCGATTGGCCTACACAGAGCGACGCAGTGATTCTTCCAGTATTACTGTTCCTACAACCCGTGGAGGAAAAAGAGATGGAAGTGGCCGTTAGTGACCCAGCGCCCAGGGATGTGCCTGTACCCAGCTCCCCTATGCCTCTGCCTGCCCCACATGATAGCCGGGGGGAGGAACCAGCTGTGTCCTCTGCCTCACTGCCTACCACCACTGACATTGGGCCACGTAGGTCCACACGCCCCAACCTAGGTCGACCCCCGCTTAGGTACAGGGAGACTACCATTTAGGGGTGTGATCTGTTGAATGTATGAATAAGTAACCGAATGATAAGAAAAATAATCAGCCGAACTGTTATCTGATTTGCAACCGTGATTGAAACGGCCGTTGCCGGCAACCAGTCCCCGTTGGGACTTTCTGCACCGTTTGCGTAAGAAACTGCTTACGGACAAGCCCGAGAACTTGCAGGGCAACCACAAACTAGTGGCATGTAAATAAAAATGTTGGCTTATACCGTTATCGCCTCCGGAGAGGCTGATTTGGAGGATGGGTCTGGAGGAAATGGATGGCCCAGGCCCGCCACTACCATAACCGGTGGCGATCCTCCGGGGGTCAGGGGTCCCCCATGGATGTGGGTCCCCTGAAAGAGACCGTACCCGCTCGGGCAATTTGGTTCTGGACTGGGGCAAGGGGTGCTGCCCACTTCTTAGGGGCAGCATCAGGGCCAGGTTGTTTGGGCGGGGGAAGAGCGGAAGCCGTTTGTTTAATAAAATTGACTACCGTTTAGTAACGTTAAAAGTACCGTGCCTCCCGTTATGGGAAGTTTATACAGTAATGCTTGTGTTTAATGTTTTTATATGTTTTTCTACTTCTTTACAGTTAACAAAAATAAAACCGGTGATGGACGGGCAGCCCGCGGACAGTCTGCGTTTTACCAAGGGGGAATGTGGCGCCCTGGACAAGCCAGGACGTCACAGGTACAGCAACAACACACCCCTCACCCCGGTTAGGAACACCAGAGTCACACACAAATCCTTGTTGCCTCCCTCCAGGGGCTGATGTCCACACCAGGTGGGGTGGAGCCAGGCGGTTGGCCCCACCCACCGAGGAGTTCACAGTCCTGGAGGCGGGAAAAGAGAAGGGTTGGAGTAGTCATTGTTGGAGAGTGAAGAAGTGGTAGTGGAGCAGACTGGCCGTGTCCGGGTACGTGGACCGGGCACAGAAACAGCAAGATTGGCAGACGGTGGTGACTGTCTGCAGGTGAGGCCGATTGACGCACAACCGTAAGGACCGGGGACGGGCGGTGGTCCGCCGGTACCGGACCAGGACCGGGCAGCGAAGAGACGCCAGCACCATTCGGCAGGGCCTACGGACCCCGACCAGGCTTGGAGTCGCCGTTAAACCGGTCAAATCCGTCAGCGACGGGAACCTCCGGGGTTTCCCAGCAGCAAAGACCCGACTGAAGGCAACTGCTCAACCGTGAAGGGAAATACAGCTACCGCCACAGCTAGAGTTCCCAGGGCCAGAGCCTGCGGGCAAAAGGGGCTCCTCTGGCAAATACACCGCTGGGGAGCGGGTTACCGGTGGGAAGCCATCGGAGCCAAAAACACACCGCAGGTGCAGGGAGAGACAGTCACCGCCAACCTACCGGGAGTGACCATCGCAGCCGTCTGTGGGACCCGTCCATCCAGCCGTTTGTTTTACCAGAGACTCCGTATACGTTATTGGTGAGTACCACCGTGCCGTCTGGCACCGCGCTGCCCCACGACCCTGCACCTCCCCAACTCCTGCCATCCACCCCTCCAGTCGCTATCACGGGTCCACCAAACCCCCTACCCACGGAGGGGAGAGAAACATCTCAGCTGCTCCCTGTCATCGCTCCCGGGATCCCCGTCCAGAGCAGCGGTGGTGTTCCATTATCACCACAAACCGTGGGTGGCGTCACGGACTACATCCCCAAACCAAACCACCCCCTTTCACTCACGGGCGAGGAGCGCCGCTCGAGTCCCAGGATCCGGCCCACCGCTCGAGTCACCGAGCAGCATACCTTTAGTGGTCAGTTCGGATGTTTAGGTTTAGAAACACAAGAAAGTAAAGTTTATCAATTCATCAGCTTCTTGAGTGACAGCAGCTGAAGATCAGATAATATCTGGGGGGAGGTATTCATAGTTATCCCCTCCCCGTGTTAAAATTAGCATAAGTAGTATACCATTGACTTAATTTTTGACTAGCAAGACTTTTGTGAGGTCATACCCATGTGACCAGAAGGGGCAGTGCCTCAGCCAACAAAGCTGATAACAGGAAGCAACATTTTCCTGTTGGCTGAGGCCCTGCCCCTTCTGGTCAGATGGGTATAACCTCACACAGGTCTTGCAAGTGAAAAAATGTATCTTTTGTATAATACTAATGCTAATTCTAACAGGGGGAGGGGATAACTATGAATACTTCCCCCTGCTATTATCTGATCCTTAGCTGTTGTCACTAAAGAAGCTGGAGATTTTATAAACTTTACTTTCTTGGATTTCAAAACCTAAACATCTGAGCTGACCACTAAAGGTATGTAGAGAATCAGACTGAGTTAGGTTATATACGAAAATCCTGGTGATTGGTTCCATGGGCATAACGACTGCAGTCGCAGGGGTCGCCACTGCGACCAGGCCCGGGGCTTCAAATGGCCCGTTCTGGACCTCAGCACTTGGTTCAGCTGGATGTGAAACCGAATACCACATCCAGCTGAAATGCATTGCAGCTCTGATCCCCGTCTGGACCCTATGCTGCAAACTGCGGCGGAACATGGTCACTGCAGCCGCTCTGGGGATAACACATGTCCCAGATATTTACAAAATGCATATGCACGTCTCTCTCCGCCCATAATCCCGCCCACCTCTTTCCAGTGAAGCCGGTGGAGAGGTGGGCGGGCTTATGGGCAGGGAGAGCAGTAATAGCAGCACAGTGATCACCTGCCCGCGGCTTTGTGTATCTGCTGGGCGATTGTCTGCTGCTATTAAAGAGAGCGATTTCACTACTCTCCTGCCTATGTGGACATCAGTGGATCGCCCACTGGGCCCCTGACAGTCTCTCCTCTAGCATGCTGCTATGTATGTTCCATGTAAGTTCCGCCCCTCACGTCCATCAGAAGAGGGGACAAAGCTGATCGTTGCCTCCTCCTCAGCAAAGCCAGCCCCGCCCACACAAGTAAGCCCCGCCCACCTGCACGGAGCTGCTATGGAGTCTCAGGCCTGTGCAGTGAATGCTGCAGAAATATGAGAGACTTCTGAGTAGATTGTAACCCTCCCTCCTGCATGTCATCGCTCTGTAGTCGGCACTAGCAGGAGGGGAGGCTTCAGAGGACACAATGCGACCTGAAGTGAGTACTGGAGCTCCCTGAATGATGTCTGTAGCCCCACTCCCCTCTTCTAGCCTCCTATTTGCCCCTCACAGCTGCACTTGCGCTGCCCCTGCAGCGGTCGAACCGCTCGGATCCGGGGGTTGCTGCTGTAGCTCGAGGGTCTCCAGACCCGGGGGCTCATGGCCACTTCAAATGAAAAGGGGGTATTTACAGGGGATAAGAGTTTGTGACGAAACCCGTGGTTCGCGGTAAGGCGAATACCGCCACTGCCGATGGGAGTACCCGGGGGAGATGGAGTGGGACAGCCAGATGACGTTCCCTCCACGGGTAGGGGAGGCCACGGGACTCTGAATGATGGAGGTGGTGGGGAGTGTGGTGCAGATTGGAAGCAGGGGAGGGCTGCGTACTCACTCACGTAGTGTTGGCAGTGCTGCGACCGCAAAGCAGACTCTGACACAAAGGTAAACCAAGTCTCTGGGTGCCGCTGCCCTCTTGAGGGAGGCCGTCCGGGTGTCCGTCTGTCTCCTTTGGTACTGCCGGATGGTCCGGAGCTAGCCTCCGTGCACTAATTTTAGAATGCTTTGGTGGCCCATTGGCTTAAAGCTGTCCGGGGTTCGCTCCCTACGTGTTGGTAGTGGAGCTGTGCTCTCAGGGGCTCACGCTTGGAATTTTTGCAGGCTGCATGGATTGGAAAGCCCTATCCCCCTCGTTGTGCTAGTACCCCCGATCTCTGAGCTTTTTGGGTACAGTACGTGAAGACACTATCCTCCACAGGCTAATTGCTGGGTTGCCTGAAGCTACTCCCCGACCTAGGGTCCTGTACCCACCGTGCTTTCGGTCCCAGACCAGTTATCAGGCGTGGGATGCTGTCCGTCCTCCAAGACAGGGTCTAAGGCACCCAGCCTCAATACCCTGCGATCGGGTCTCCGACTCCTCAGGGAAAAGACCACCGTCTGCGACCCAACCAACTACATACAGGGATCCACTACTCCCTCAGCCCCTCACTTCTCGAGGGCTAATACTCTTCTCACTTACTTCCCTCCCACCAGCCTACCTGACCCCTAGGTGGGCGGCCCTATTCCAGCAAAGCAGCCCACTGGTGTGTCTGACAGGGTGTGGTGTGAGGTGGGGTTGGGATTTGGAGGCGGATGGAGGCAGTACCATAGGTTGGGAACCCAGAACCAAGAGAGGTTGAGTCCTGCACCACAGAATAAAGAGGGTGCAGTACCCTGTGACACACTGACTAGTTCAGGGGCGCCACACACTCTCTTGCCCCCTCTCCCACAGATGCACTCTCTTGCTCCAATCCCCACTCCTCTCTTCTCCCTTCACCTATCCTCCTATTTGCCCCTCACAAATGCATTCTCTTGCCCCCTCCCCATTCCCCTCCTCTCTTCCACCTATCCTATTTGCCCTCACAGTTGAACTCTCCTGCCCTCTCCCCCACAGATTCACTCTCCTGCTCCCTCCCCCACAGCTGCACTCTCCTGCCCCTCCCCCACTGTCCTGTAGCTGATGATGCCTCATTGCTGTCCTGTGATGGTGGCCGGGTCTCCTCATCTTCATGGTTTGCTGCCAGACATCCAACTTCTCTTTGTGTATACAGTGTGTTTGAAAATGCAGACATATTCAGTATATAATATAAATATATAGCAAATATAGTGTGCATGTCTGCATTTGTGTGAATAAGTGACTGTGTGCATGCAACATTTTAGTGATAAAATTCAGACATTAAAAAGCATAAATAATACTAAAAGCACCCAAAAAAAACGCTTAAAAATGGCAAAACTCATGTACCATTAAAAAAACAAATGAATATGCAAAATGAATAAATCTATAATGTTATTTTTAGCACAAATATGTACAGAAAAAAAGGTGAATGGGGCAATATACTGTACAAGGATGGGAACATATACGAGGATGGGGGACAAAGATACAAGCATGGGATGGGAAAACCTGGATCCTGAAGGAATAAGGCTCTTTCCCTCGGGACTCAGCTTCTGCATGCTTTGCTATACATTTGTCCCTGAACTCCACTTTCCCATGATCTACTAAACATCTTTCCCTCAACACCCATCTTTCCCATGTTCTATAACACATCTTTCCCTCAGCATGAAGCTTTCCCATGCTCTGCTATACATTTTTCCTTCAGTACCCAGCTTTCCCATGCTCTGCTATCAAGGGCAAGCTGGGTGCTGAGGTAAAGATGTACAGCAGAACATCGGAAAGCTGGGTGCTGAGGGAAAGATGTATAGCAGAACATGGGAAAGCTGGGTGCTGAAGGAAAGAGGGATATCGGGGATTCGGGGGACCGCCGGCCCCAGTCTCTGATTCACATAGATGTGCGTAGGAGGCTGTGCATACAGCTAAAATACATTGCTGCACGGAAACACGTCGGGTCCCTGTACTTTGATATGCCGGCCGTCGATTAAGGTCATGAATATTGCTCCCCACGCACACGATCCTGGCCATGGGAAGCAGAGAATATGCTGATAGCTGACGCTGCTGTATGTGGCCGTGCATGTGTGGCGCCCCTCATGCTTCAGTTGCCACAGGGTACTGCACCTCACTTAAGGTGCAGTATTCATTCTGGGTGCGGAGGAGGTTATTCGCCGGTGCGTGTCACATTTCATACAACATACAGCTTAGTAGCCAACCACTGGGACTGGGGGTGGCCATCAGGGGAACGGCACTTTCCACTCACTGGTCAGCACCTGGGAGTGGAGCTACACTGGGGGGGAAGTAGGAGCAACCTTCACACATAGTCAGTCAAGTCAGGAGCTGGGTCCAGACAACACCACATCTAAGGAGAAGCAAGAGGAGCACGGGGCCCGAGGCTTGGAGCAGAAAGCTCAGCCCGGGCTTTCTACACCTAAAGGGGGTCCAGGGTCCGCGGAGCCGGCAGCAAGCACCCGAGACCCGTTCCACAGTCCAGGATTGGCATGGAGGGATTTCTGTTAGGAGGGACACAACACCGGCGGTGAGCTCTGAACTATCCGTGAATAACTGGAGCCCATCACGGCGGAAACCGGCACTCTAAGGGTGACAACATTCCAGTGAGTTAAAGAACCTTCACCGCAGCCTGTGTCATCCCCATCTTTGCCGGTGCCGTCGTCCCAGCGCTTTGGCGCCATAGA
Source organism: Anomaloglossus baeobatrachus (assembly GCF_048569485.1). NCBI lineage: Eukaryota > Metazoa > Chordata > Amphibia > Anura > Aromobatidae > Anomaloglossus > Anomaloglossus baeobatrachus. Next base: position 376,606,910 of record NC_134357.1, on the reverse strand, counting down.
CTACTACCACCATCATCCTTCCTGGGGCCAAGCTCTACCTGTGGAGAGCTGCAACATCTGAGCTGCATTACCATCCGCCCCAGAAATGAGAGAGACTTTCCGAAGCGGCGGCTTCCATCATAGCCACGCACCACAGGTGGCATCACTAAAGACAACTACCCCCATCATCTCCAACCCCTTCATCTTTATTGACACCGATGGGGTCACGAAACCGGGCCAGGCCACTTCGATATCCCAAACCAATTCCACCGGCCCAGTAATGAGTAAAATCCAGGCCCCGTTGGCGCGTCACATGACACTGACATCATGTGCTTCGCCGCTTACTTGCTGGTCAGTTCCCAGCATCGCAGGAGGACACTGGGGGAGCGCAGGGTAGGTGAGTACCATGGCCACCAGTCGCACAGGGCCCATTCCAGCAGACAGCAGATGGGGCGCCACAGAGAGCAGCAGTTCACTGTCATTTGCTGCTCCTGTGGTGCACAGGCTCCAGCACAGGGCGCCCTCCCCTCCTCTGTGTCCTGTCTGTTCTGTCCCCACTTAAAGGCGATTGAAGGCGCGTAGTTGTGAGATGTTGTGAGAATCTTACCTTCGTTTTTCCTATAGGTGAGGCAGACTTGACCAGAGCGCTCCAGAGTTAAACATGCACATGCTGAGATGAAACAATGGTGGTTTATTTTCTCCAAAGGTTAGGACATGCAGAGTACAGTAGTCCAAGTACCTGGCATTGTGGTTCTCTTGTGATGCTTGATTCTGAAGCCACTAAGGTCAGAAGACTTTGCTTCTAGCAGCTCCAATAAGGGATGTTTTTCTCACAAACTCTGGCTGGAACTGAATATGCCAGGAAATGATGTAAGAGGAGCAGCATACACTCCAATGGGCTGGACAAAAGAAACAGAGGAGCCGAAAGGTCTGACCAGTAGATGGCAGCAGAGACAAGCATGAAAAACATTAAATAACAGTTTTAACCAAAACAATTAGGAACAGCACACTCCCTGTCTGAAATTCACTTTGGGGATTTCACTATTGAGTCCATAATACAACCTGAAAGGAAAGGCACGTTAAATGCAAAAACAAGCTCAATTGAGTCCAAAAACAAGAAAGATGGCTCAAAGTTTAGGTCTGGTGGCGCTCATCCCGTAGGGACGCTCTCTATGGGCAACAGCAGAACAAGTTCGTGGATTGGCCTTGCAAAGGTCTTCGTCTCACCTTTCCTGATGACCTTTAGCTCCACCTTCCGAACACTGCCATCTTGACTAGGCAGTATCCTAATAATCAGTCCCATAGGCCAGTCAGTCCTTTCTGTGGTCTGGTCTTTCATGTATGCAACCGCTGCTATAGCTTCTGTGGAGGCGTCTGAGAAGATGTGGAGTTCCTTCTTTATGCTAGAGATGAGGGAGATTTTTATATAACATCTTGGGATGTGAATGTTGTTCAACCCAAACAACGACTGTTTCCAAGCTTCCCATTTTTGCTGTTTGTCAGAAGGGAGTGGGGTATCCCAGTCCTTGACGGTTTCAGAGAATCGTCTCAGCAAGGATTTGCCTTGTATAGTGATAGGCGCCACAAATCCCAGCGGGTCGAGTAAGCTGTTCACTATAGAGAGGACACCACGTTTTGTGAATGGCTTGTCTGAGCAACTTACTTGAAATCCGAAGGAGTCGGCTGCAAGATCCCATCTGATGCCCAGGCTCTTCTGCACGGGTGGACTGTCTAGCGCCAAGTCAATGTCCTTGAACCCAGGGGCGTGATCACCCGACTCGAAGGCTCTCATTACGGTCAGGCTATTTGAAGCAATTTTGTGTAACCTGAGTTTTGCCTGGGACAGCATGCCTTGAGTCCTTTTGAGCAAATCAATGGCTTCTTCCTTGGTGGGTAGTGATTTGATCCCATCATCTACATAAAAGTCTTTCTCAAAAAAGTCTCTGGCATCTGTTCCATACTCAGACTCTCCCTCTAATGCGGTTCTCTAGAGGCCATAGTTTGCAACTGCGGGTGAAGGGCTGTTTCCAAATACGTGGACCCTCATACGATATTCCACCATCTCTTTATTGGTGTCATTGTCCTTGTACCACAGAAATCTGAGGAACTTCCGGTGGTCCTCTCTGACTAGGAAACAGTGGAACATCTGTTCAATATCGGCAGTGATGGCGACAAGCTCTTTTCTGAACCTCAGCAATACTCCTACCAAGTTGTTTGTTAGGTTAGGTCCTGTGAGGAGAACATCGTTAAGGGATACGCCTTCATGTTTGGCGCTGGAGTCGAAGACAACCCTGATTTGATTCAGTTTTCGTGGGTGGTATACGCCGAATGAAGGCAGATACCAGCAATCTTCGTTCATCTTCAAGAATGGAGCAGGTTGTGCGTGGTTGTTGCGGAATATTTTGTCCATAAAGGCAACAATATGTTCTCTCATTTCAGGTTTGCTGTTCATAGAACGCTGAAGACAGTTAAATCTGGTCTGAGCTTGATCTCGGTTGTTTGGGAGTTTTACCCTGGTAGATCGGAATGGTAATGGAGAGACCCAGTGGTTGGTTTTGTCTTTAGAAAACTCACAGTCCATTATTCCGATGAATTCTCTGTCCTCTACTGACAAGGCTACTTTATCGTCGTCCTTGGTTGTGAGAAAGACTGATCTTCCCAAGTTGTCGATATGCAGAGAAGAAGCGATGTCAGGTAGCTGTATTGTGTCTGGAGACTTCTCTTTCACTCCATAGTGATGAGGACATGGCTTTAGGCAGGTTGTGCGCCCATCTCCATGCATGTAAGTCTTGAAGGAATCAATTTCTGAATAATCAGCGCACACATTTCCTATGACTACCCATCCCAAGTCCAGTCTCTGGGCGTATGGTGCATAGTCAGGCCCATTACACTGTTGTCGCACCTTGTGTACCCTTAGATTGTCTCTGCCGAGCAGGAATAAAATCTTTGCGTTATTGTCCAAAGGTGGGATAACACTAGCGAGGTGTCTTAGATGTGGTTGATGAAATGCAGCTTCTGGGATAGGAATTTCATTCCTGTGGCTGGGTATTTGGTCACATTCAACGAGCGTTGGTAGAAGTATTTCAGTCTTCCCATTGATAGGAGAAGCAATGAATCCCTGGGCTCTTCTGCCACTAGTCTCTATGCAACCCGAGCAGGTGTTCAAGGTGTAGGTTTCTGATGGTCCATTAATTCCGAAGGCTTCAAAGAATTTGGTTCCAGCTAGGGACCGGTTGCTTTGGTCATCTATGATGGCATACACCTTCATTGCCTTTTCTGGATGTCACTCGGGATAAACCTTGATGAGGCATATTCTGTCACAACATTTCTGCATTTGGCCCTCTCCACATACCTCTGAGCATGAGCAGGAGATGGCTGTGGTATGATTCTTGGACTCCCCGCCATGACTTGGAGTGGGAGCGGTGGTGACTGCAGCCGGTGTGTCTCTAGCTAGCTGGTTTGGGTGCATGGCTGAAACGTGATTTTCGCTATGACACTCCTCACACTTGACGATGGATTTACAGTCCTTGGCCATGTGCTCAAGTGATGCGCAGAATTTGAAACAGATCCCAAGCTCTGTGATGACTTTCTTGCGCTCCTGTAAGGTTTTGGATCTAAACCCTCTGCACTTGTCCAGTGAGTATGGTTTTTTATGGATGGGACATTCTCTATTGAAAGACTTATCTCGTAATGAGATGGTGTACTGTTTATCTGTGGGTGCTGCAGGTGATGGTAGCTCAGTCTTCCTGACACTCACAGTGTTCTTAATGTCTCTACGTTTGTGTATGGCACCTTCATACCTTGATGATGATGTTGTTGCAGCTGCCGAAGTGTTGAACTCTAGGAAGTCAAGGCTGGGGTCGTTCCTCATCTGGGCCTGCTCGTCGATGAACTTGCAGAAGTGAATAAATGGGGGAAAGGTGACGTCATGCACTCTTTTGTACCTTGAGACTGACATTGCCCATTTCTCCTGCAGACTGTATGGCAGCTTCACCACGATTGGGTTCACTCCATGGCCTGTATCCAGGTAGCACAGCCCAGACAGACGAGGATCTCTTTTGGCGAGCTCCAGCTCCATGAGCAGATCACTTAGGTCTTGAAGCTTGTGGACTTCTTTAAGGTTGATCTTTGGGATGTCCTGCAGTCTCTTGAATAGGGCTTTCTCTATTGCTTCTGCGCTGCCAAAGGTGCTGTTACGAACCGGCGGCGCCATAGCCGCAAGCAGCCTGCTGCGGTTCCTGTTGCGCCCAGGCGCCGGCTGCCGTTCTTGGCCGTGCCTCGGGTCGTCCAGTTGGCTGTTCCTTCCACCACGTCTAAGTGTGGAGAGGCGGCTAGTGCGCATGCGTGCGCTGATTTACCCCAGCCAGAGTTTAAGCCCGGTGTTTTGCCTAGTGAGCATGCTCAGCCTGATTGTGTTATGTCTGAGACTAAGTCCTCAGTTCAGGCTACTGAGCATGCCCCCACAATTAACCCTAACAGCCTCTTTGCACAGGTACTTGGACTTCGTGCTGTGTCTAAGTGCTGGGATGTGCCTACTGAGCATGCTCAAACTGATAGTCTGCTTTCTGAGCCTGTTGCTCAGGCTACTGGGCATGCTCAGGCACTTAGTGCACCAGAGGCTAGGTCCGGTAAGGACCTCACTGAGCATGTCCGTGAGGTAGCAGGCCCTGATAGGGCAGAGGGTGTCAGGTGTCCTGATGACGTGGCAACTCTGGACTGGCTCGCAGAGGCCCGCCCCTATGATCTGGCACCTCAGTATTGGTCGTCAGACGATGACTGGTGAAGTGTTTGGGGCGTGGCTGCCATGAGGTCATCAATGACGTGGCGGTTCCGGATAGGTCGCATGTGACGTCACTGATGACATGGCACTCTGCTATTGGACCTTGGTGGTTCCACCCTGGGTTTGGGGCGGACCCAGGTTATAAAAGGGGCTGGAGACAACATGGAGGTGCGCAGTCTTCACTTTTGCTCAGTCAGAGCACACCTCCATGTTAGAGCCTCATTGCGGCATAAGCCTATGTTGGGAAGCGGTAGGTAGGGTTAGGCGAACGGTGCCTGTCACGCCAAGATTCGTGGCTCGGCACATCAGGGTAAGGCGCCGTGCTTCCCTCCTGCCGTTACAGTCTTGCTATAGCAGCCCAGTGGCGTTAACTGGGCTGCGGCTGCTGTGCTTCCTGTCCGATTGTGCCCCCTACGCACACGGACAACGCACCTGCTGCGCTACCTGTTCGATTGTGCCTCCTACGCACACGGACAACGCACCTGCTGCGCCACCTGTCCGATTGTGCCCCCTACGCACACGGACAACGCACCTGCTGCGCCACCTGTCCGGTTGTGCCCCCTACGCGCACGGACAGCATACCCCAGGACCCCTGTGGAGTTAACAGGGTGTTCCTTATTCTCCTCGGCTTCCCGGTCAACGCTACTGGTGTACCCATCTGGCCTGACGTGTCCTACACACACGTGGCCAGTCGAGAGGTGGCCAGAAACTCTAATCAGAGGACCGCTCGGCCTGACGTGTCCTACACACGTGGTCGACAGGGCGCTTTCATGGCGGTCTTCCGGTAAACGCTACCTGGTTACCACCCGGCCTGACGTGTTTCCTGCACACGTGGTTGGTGTAGCGCTAGGTGCACCAAAACGCTAATCGGGTTGTCGTCCGGTCTGACGTGTCCCAACACACGTGACCGGTTCCCAGAGTTCCTGGGTTATCTCAGAGCCATCCAGCTCTATAGTCTCCGCCTAACCCTCAGGTACCAGCAGCTCCTTTGTCATCTGGAGCACGGTGGGCCCCGACTGGCGATTAGGATATATACCCCCTGGTCCTAATCTGCCGGTCCCCCCGTAACAGGTGCGTTCCAGTCTTTGCCATGTGTCACGGGGTGTACAGCAGAGCAAGGAGAGACAACAGGCCGAGGATGATCCAACAGGTTTACTAACAGGAATACAGGAACAGCACACGACAAGTCCAAATAAAACAGATTCGGGGCACCTCCTGATAATCCAAAGTGCCAGATCACGACGTAATAGTCCTTTTCAGAGTCCGAGAAATCCCACACAATCCACTGGACGGCGAGATCTGTCCGCAGAATCAGATCTCGCTCCCTTCCTCTTCAAAACTCAGCTCCCAACTGCACTTAGAAACAGGAGTGTATTGTCTGAGCTTGTGGGCCCGCCCCTCGAGGGTATGGGTCTATGCAATGGTTGGGCCCACTAGAAGATTCTAGAAGGTTGGCTCCGAGATGTCTACAGGTTTGTGTAGTTGGCGTTATCCACTGCTTACGAAACAATGGGAAGTTCCCCTGGCTGTGTGGACAAGAGATAATTGCATTATGGGCCCAGAGACACAGGAGATTGGGGGAAGGTATGGTTACTTACATCCCAAGACATTTCAAAGTGTTCAGTAAGTACAACCAAAGGAAAGTTACATCACATCCTGACATAGTATTACAGCAAATACAGTGAGAAGGTAAAATACATCACATGGCATCATATACAAAAAATATGGGATGGAGAAAAGCACATACATCATGACACCATGTAGCAGCGAGACCTGCTTCTGCTTGTCCCACATAGACGGTTCTGAGGCTCTTGATACGGTTTGTAGAGCCTGGGCCCAACCACTTGATCAGGAGGTCGAGCTCCTGTTCTGCAGTTAAGTTGAGATTGGCGATGGCTGCCTTGAAAGTTGCTTTCCAGGCCCTGTAGCTCTCTGCATGATCATCAAATTTCGTGAGACTAGTGTTGATTAGCTCTCTGCTCACCATGAACCTGGCAAATTCAGACATGTCTGATTTCTCACCACTTGTTGCCACGACGACTCGTGATGCCCCTGGGGCGTATGGGCTGCCTGGCGGGAATGGATGAGATGTTCCCAGGTAGAATGACGTTGCTGCAGGGTTGAGCTGTGGTTTAGCCTCTGTAGATTCTGATGACCGCTGCTTGAGCTGTGGAAGTGGGTCAGGAAACACTTGGTTGCCATCTTGCCGTGGTGACTGTGTTTGAGAGGGCACCTCTTGGTGACTGGTATTAATTTGCTCGGGAGCTTTAGGTGGTACTGGCACTGGTAGAGGTAAGTTGGAGGTTTCGGTGTTGTCGGCTTGGACGGTACTGCAAACCGGGGTTGCTACAGGTAACTGATTCAGTACATAGTCTCCTGTGCGATCAACTGGATTGTCTGCTTCCAGTGGTGGCGAGTGAGCTGGATCAGGACCTTGGATCAATGCTTGCTCAAGTAGTCTCACTTTAGCTAGCGCAACTTCCTCTTCCATCTGTGACCGAAGAATCATTATCCAAGCCTCCGCTTCTGCCCTTTTGGCTTCTGCTTTAGCGGCTTCTGATTTGCATGGGCTTCTGCTTTAGCGGCTTCTGCTCTTGCAAGAGCTTCTGCTTCTGCCTTTTTGGCTTCTGCTTTAGCAGCTTCTGCTTTTGCAAGGGCTTCTGCTTTAGCAGATTCTGCTTTTGCAAGGGCTTCTGCTTTAGCGGTTTCTGCTTTTGCAAAGGCTTCTGCTTCTGCCCTTTTGGCTTCTTCCTCTACTCTTTCTGTGAAGGAACGTCTCACCTTGGATTCCTTTGCTCTTATGCGGGCCTCTAGTATCCTGTCGCTCAGGGCTGAGCTTCTTGAGGATGATGACCCGGATGACCGAGAGGAACGTCTAGATGAGGTTGATCGGTGTGATCTAGTTTCTTCCTGGTGAGAGATATGGTGTTCGGCCTTGTCTATGGCATCTTGTACCTTGGCATCTCTTTCCTTGTCCACCTCTTCTGCCTTGCTCAGGTCTGAAAGAGCTTCATCAATTTTAGAGTCTTTTAGAAAGGTAATGTACCTTGTTGACAGTCTCTTCTATCTTTCATGAGCTGTGCTCAGCCGTTCCAGAGCGGCTTGTAAGCATGCGGCATCACCTGATGAGGATTCAAGTCTTGACATGTAATAGGTGACTCGTTCCCACTGTTCTTCCAGGTGTTCAAATAGCTCATCATTCATAGTGTGATAGTTTTCAGTGGCCTTTATTGTGGGTTTGGAAGAGCGCTTCGGTCGGACAACTTGGTCTGCTGGGAGCGCCTCCTGGGCTTCATAGTGGACAGTATCGGATTGTATTTGCTCTGTTTCAGCAGTGGGAAACTGTCCAAGGTCTTTTTCGGCCATTTTGATTTAAGGTGTACTGTCTCTTTAAGAAACTTGACTTTTGAATAGGGGTCCGAAAATCGTTGTGCAGCTCTGAAAGGGCTCCCTGATGAGATTCCCAATGTGTCTTTAGCAAAACTTGGGGTTCGCGATCTAGTAATATGCAGTAATGAGGTGTAATATACTGCAAGTCTATAGAAGGGGTATGGCAAGAGGGAAACAGCAGGTGCATAAACTGTCCCTTTACAATGCAGGCAGAGGTGATACAGGACATGGCAGATGGGAGAGCTTCCCCTTAGGCTTGTCCAGGCATGAACTGTTGCAGGCAGACTAGTGCACAAGGCTTGTTGCTAGGCAGATTACAAGGGAAGTTACAGGGTTCTTCGGGATCTATAGCCAGGGTATTGAGCTGTTAAGCAGTCTTCTGACTGATTGGGCTCTCAAGGAAGTTTTTTGACTTTGGGCTGTTAAGCAGTCTCCTGACTGTTCTGTCCCCACTTAAAGGCGATTGAAGGCGCGTAGTTGTGAGATGTTGTGAGAATCTTACCTTCATTTTCCTATAGGTGAGGCAGACATGACCAGAGCGCTCCAGAGTTAAACATGCACATGCTGAGATGAAACAATGGTGGTTTATTTTCTCCAAAGGTTAGGACATGCCGAGTACAGTAGTCCAAGTACCTCGCATTGTGGTTCTCTTGTGATGCTTGATTCTGAAGCCACTAAGGTCAGAAGACTTTGCTTCTAGCAGCTCCAATAAGGGATGTTTTTCTCACAAACTCTGGCTGGAACTGAATATGCTAGGAAATTATGTAGGAGGAGCAGCAGACACTCCCATGGGCTGGACAAAAGAAACAGAGGAGCCGAAAGGTCTGACCAGTAGATGGCAGCAGAGACAAGCATGAAAAACATTAAATAACAGTTTTAACCAAAACAATTAGGAACAGCACACTGTCTACTCCCAACTTCACCACGGAGTGAGGGGGGAGGGGCGCCTGCACTGCTGCAGCCGGAGAAGCTGCTTCTAAAGACCCTCTGAACTCCAGGAGGCCAAGAAGGAGGTGAGTATAATGTGAATCATGCATTATGTGCTGGCTGTATATGTTATGTATAAGATATGTTTGTCCTCTATAATGTGCAATATGTAGCTGTCTGTGTACACTGTGTATACTATGTGTCTGTCTGTGTATACTGTCTGTCTGTGTGTGTATACTGTCTGTCTGTCTATACTATGTCTGTCTATACTATCTGTCTGTCTGTGTATACGGTCTGTCTGTGTATACTATCTGTCTGTCTGTGTATACTGTCTGTCTGTGTATATTGTCTGTATGTCTATACTATCTGTCTGCCTATACTATCGGTCTGTCTGTGTATACTGTCTGTGTGTATATTATCTGTCTGTGTATACAGTATGTCTGTGTATACTATCTGTCTTTCTGTGTATACTGTCTGTCTGTCTATACTATCTGTCTGTCTGTGTATACTGCCTGTCTGTCTGTATATCCTATCTATCCATCCATCCTGTCTGTCTGTACATCTATGTATCTATACATCCATCCTATCGATCTATACAAAATTCCATATGCCTCATTATGAAAGTGAACACATAGTACAATTGTTTATTTTTTTTTACTGTGTGTGGCGCGGTGGGGGGCTGCATACCAGGATGACTGGGCTACATATCGTGATGGGGGCTATATACTAGGATGAGGGGCTACAGTCAGGGCCAGAAATATTTGGACAGTGACACAAGTTTTGTTATTTTAGCTGTTTACAAAAACATGTTCAGAAATACAATTATAATATAATATGGTCTGAAAGTGCACACTCCCAACTGCAATATGAGAGTTTTCACATCCAAATCGGAGAAAGGGTTTAGGAATCATAGCTCTGTAATGCATAGCCTCCTCTTTTTCAAGGGACCAAAAGTAATTGGACAAGGGACTCTAAGGGCTGCAATTAACTCTGAAGGCATCTCCATCGTTAACCTGTAATCAATGAAGTAGTTAAAAGGTCTGGGGTTGATTACAGGTGTGTGGTTTTGCATTTGGAAGCTGTTGCTGTGACCAGACAACATGCGGTCTAAGGAACTCTCAATTGAGGTGAAGCAGAACATCCTGAGGCTGAAAAAAAAAGAAAAAATCCATCAGAGAAATAGCAGACATGCTTGGAGTAGCAAAATCAACAGTCGGGTACATTCTGAGAAAAAAGGAATTGACTGGTGAGCTTGGGAACTCAAAAAGGCCTGGGCGTCCACGGATGACAACAGTGGTGGATGATCGCCGCATACTTTCTTTGGTGAAGAAGAACCCGTTCACAACATCAACTGAAGTCCAGAACACTCTCAGTGAAGTAGGTGTATCTGTCTCTAAGTCAACAGTAAAGAGAAGACTCCATGAAAGTAAATACAAAGGGTTCACATCTAGATGCAAACCATTCATCAATTCCAAAAATAGACAGGCCAGAGATAAATTTGCTGAAAAACACCTCATGAAGCCAGCTCAGTTCTGGAAAAGTATTCCATGGACAGATGAGACAAAGATCAACCTGTACCAGAATGATGGGAAGAAAAAAGTTTGGAGAAGAAAGGGAACGGCACATGATCCAAGGCACAACACATCCTCTGTAAAACATGGTGGAGGCAACGTGATGGCATGGGCATGCATGGCTTTCAATGGCACTGGGTCACTTGTGTTTATTGATGACATAACAGCAGACAAGAGTAGCCGGATGAATTCTGAAGTGTACCGGGATATACTTTCAGCCCAGATTCAGCCAAATGCCGTAAAGTTGATCGGACGGCGCTTCATAGTACAAATGGACAATGACCCCAAGCATACAGCCAAAGCTACCCAGGAGTTCATGAGTGCAAAAAAGTGGAACATTCTGCAATGGCCAAGTCAATCACCAGATCTTAACCCAATTGAGCATGCATTTCACTTGCTCAAATCCAGACTTAAGACGGAAAGACCCACAAACAAGCAAGACCTGAAGGCTGCGGCTGTAAAGGCCTGGCAAAGCATTAAGAAGGAGGAAACCCAGCGTTTGGTGATGTCCATGGGTTCCAGACTTAAGGCAGTGATTTCCTCCAAAGGATTCGCAACAAAATATTGAAAATAAAAATATTTTGTTTGGGTTTGGTTTATTTGTCCAATTACTTTTGACCTCCTAAAATGTGGAGTGTTTGTAAAGAAATGTGTACAATTCCTACAATTTCTATCAGATAGTTTTGTTCAAACCTTCAAATTAAACGTTACAATCTGCACTTGAATTCTGTTGTAGAGGTTTCATTTCAAATCCAATGTGGTGGCATGCAGAGCCCAACTCGCGAAAATTGTGTCACTGTCCAAATATTTCTGGACCTAACTGTATATACCAGGATGGGGAGCTATATACCAGGATGGAGGCTATATACCTGGATGAGGGGCTATATACCAGAATGGGGCCATATATACCAAGAGGGACCATATATACCAGAATGGGCAATGATGGGGACATACAGTACAGACCAAAAGCTTGGACACACCTTCTCATCTCTAGAACAACTGTTAAGAGGAGACTTTGTGCAGCAGGCCTTCATGATAAAATAGCTGCTAGGAAACCACTGCTAAGAACAGGCAACAAGCAGAAGAGACTTGTTTGAGCTAAAGAACACAAGGAATGGACATTAGACCAGTGGAAATCTGTGCTTTGGTCTGATGAGTCCAAATTTGAGATCTTTGGATCCAACCACCGTGTCTTTGTAGAAAAGGTGAACGGATGGACTCTACATGGCTGTCTCCCACCGTGAAGCATGGAGGAGGAGGTGTGATGGTGTGGGGGTGCTTTACTGGTGACACTGTTGGGGATTTATTCAAAATTGAAGGCATACTGAACCAGCATGCCTACCACAGCATCTTGCAGCGGCGTGCTATTCCATCCAGTTTGCGGTATTTCCATCCAGGTTAGTTGGACCATCATTTATTTTTCAACAGGACAATAACCCCAAACACACCTCTAGGCTGTGTAAGGGCTGTTTGACTAAGAAGGAGAGTGATGGGGTGCTACGCCAGATGACCTGGTTTCCACAGTCACCAGACCTGAACCCAATCGAGATGGTTTGGAGTGAGCTGGACCGCAGAGTGAAGGCAAAAGGGCCAACAAGTGCTAAGCATCTCTGGGAACTCCTTCAAGACTGTTGGAAAACCATTTCCGGTGACTACCTCTTGATGCTCATCAAGAGAATGCTAAGAGTGTGCAAAGTAGTACTGAAAGCAAAAGGTGGCTACTTTGAAGAACCTAGAATATAAGACATATTTTCAGTTGTTTCACACTTTTTTTTTTAAGTATTTCCGTTTTGTTGCCACTGCCTAAAAACATTGCATGCTGCGTCCTTTCCAGCAGCAGGACACATAAATTTTGCCGGCTCCGTGCACGACAGATGCAACGCAAGGGCATCAGGCACAATCCGGCGCTAATACAATTCAATGAGGAAAAGAACGGATCCAACTTTATCCATTTTTCGCCGGATTGTGCCTGATGGCAAAAAACTGATGTATGAAATCAGCCTTAGGCCTGAAACACACATCCGTGAAACACGTGCGTGTTTGGTCCGTTTCCGTGTATACTGGAGACACGGCCAAACGTGCACCAATGTTATTGTATGATTAAGCTCCACGTCCGTTTTTGATGCATGTCCGTTTGTCCGTGTCCGTGATCCGTACCTGTGTGCGTTTTGCACGGCAGCATGTCCGTTTTCTGCACGCAACACGCAGCACGGACCCAATGAAAGTCAATGGGTCTGTGCGCACGTCCGAGTGACACGGACGCATCTCTGTTTGCTCCCTGTACGTTTTGTGCTTTTTTCATGTGATGTCGGTCTTTTTTCTTTTTCTGTTTTGTTCTCTCCCTCAGTTCGTCGGTCGGTCTCTATGTCTGTCGGTCGGTCTCTCTGTCTTATCTGTCCCTCTAGCTGTCTGTCGGTCAGTCCCCCCCCCTCTCTCATACTTACCGTGGAGCTGACCGGAGCGGCGGTGAGTACCGCGATCAGCTGAGCTGTCACTGAGGTTAACCGCGGCCACCGCTGGATCCAGGTAACCTCAGTGACAGCTCAGCTGATCGCGCTATTGCCTTCATTAGCTGCGTGGAGGTGACAGGAGCGGCGGTGTATTCTGCAGCTCCTGTCACCTGCATGTAGCAGAGCTGGAGGTCCGTGGATTACGCCGGACATGGAGGGCTTTGTCGGGGTTAATAAATTGGTGATGAGGGACTTTGTTAGTGTTTTTTATTTCTAATAAAGGATTTTTCGGGTGTGTGTGTGTTTTTAAACTGTAATTCACAGATTAATCATGGAAGGTATCTCGGGGAGACGCCTGACATGATTAATCTAGGACTTATTGGCAGCTATGGGCTGCCAATAACTCCTTATTACCCCGATTTGCCAACGTACCAGGGCAAATCGGGAAGAGCCGGGTACTGTCCCAGAACTGTGGCATATAATGTATGCGGCAATTCTGGGCGGCTGCTGACTGATATTGTTAGGCTGGGGGGCTCCCCATAACGTGGAGCTCCCCATCCTGAGAATACCAGCCTTCAGCCGTATGGCTTTATCTGGCTGGTATTAAATTTGGGGGGAACCGCACGCCGTTTTTTTTTAATTATTTATTTATTTATTTCTATACTCTATAGTGACACGCCCACCGGCTGCTGTGATTGGGTGCAGTGAGACACCTGTCACTCAGCGTGGGGGCGTGTCTCACTGCAACCAATCATAGGCGCCGGTGGGCGGGGAAAGCAGGGAATACGAGATTGTTTAATGAGCGGCCGGCTTTTTCAAATTAGAAAAAGCCGCTGGAGCAGTGTGAATGCCGTGCAGCGCCGGTGATCGGGGATCGGTGAGTATGAGAGAGGGGGGGACACTTCAGTCACTCGGGGGATTAGCGGTCACCGGTGAATCCTTCACCGGTGACCGCTAATCAGTACACGGCACAGACAGAGCCGCAGCATGACAATGAAGTCGGGTGAAGTTCACCCGAGTTCATTCTCATCCCGCTACTCTGTCTGCCGACATGTAGTAAACGACATTTTGCATCACACACGGATATTCCACACGGACAACACAAACACATGTCAGTTAAGTTTCACACGCGCACACGGACATTTCACACGCACATACGGCTAGCATACGGGATACATACGCAGGCCACACATACCATAAAAACGGACCTAAAAAACGGAAAACGGACCCGAAAAACGGCCCGTTTTACACGGACGTGGTTTTCACGGATGTGTGTTTTAGGCCTTAGCCGGTGAAAAAAACAAATAATTGCGGGAAAAAAATAATGGGGTCATGAGATTGCTTTTTCCCCTCTTGCCTAGTCTCTGTGTGTCGTCCGTATCATCCATTTGGCATGCATTTTGCAGTCTACTTTCACATCAGCGTTTTTTTTTTGCCTGTAGACAAAAAACCGCAAACCGCATATGACCGGATCTTGTGGATTAAATGTGCAACGAATGAAATCGCAATTGTTATTTTACTGGATCCTTCTGCAGTGGGACACAGAAATCATCGGCCGGCACTGGAGTCAGCTGAACTCCTGATCTCACAGCCCACACACGCTGCGATGAATGCAGTGAATGCAGGTCTCCTCCTGCTTCTCTCAAAATGAAAATTATAACAATGAGAGAAGCAGGAGGAGATGTCATCAGCAGATGACCCCCAGTCAGCAAATCACTGGTGAGCGATCACATGACCTCTCATATTGGCAAATTAAATGCTAACAGTGTATATTACACATTTTGGGGGTTTGACCAGTCAACGTGCAGAATGTCAAACCCAGGGGAGATTCCGGTCAGTCTAGGGCAGCAGAGCAGGGAGAAGCCATTGGGCACCAGCCTCCCGGGCACCTCATCCTGACTGCATCATCCTCGGCCAGAGATAAAATGTGTTTTATCTGAAATGTGGAAGCATCAGAGTAAAATATACACGACTGCAATAATGGAGCCGGTGTCTGATTCCTTCCACTCGGGGGTAGTGCAGGAGGAATCCCCTGTCAGATTCCTTACCTGGTAGCAAAATAACAGTGGAGTCTCATATGTTACATGGCGTCACTGCTGTCTGCACATCATATGTAATGGTTCACACGGGGCATATTTTTTTTTTTACCACAAATATGCTGTGTTTTTGTCCCAAGAGTGCACCAAAAACGCACCGCGGCAAAAACGCATAAAAAAACGCAATGTGTTTTTGACACGTTTTTACCACGTTTTGCCCAATGCGTTTTTTAAGTCTAATCTATTGACTGGAAGGGTTCAAAAATGAAAACGCAAAAATAATTGACCTGCTGCATCTTCAAAAACGCAGCCAAGATGCAGCCAACAAAAGATGCCCAGTGTGGACAGCAAAAGAGAAATCCCATAGACTTTGCTGGGAGGAGGAAATGCATGCATTTGGTGCATCTTTGTGACCTCAAAAATGCAACAAAAGATGTCCTGTGTGAACTTAGCCTAAGGGGTACTTTGCACGCTGCGACATCGCAAGCCAATACTGCGATGCCGAGCGCGATAGTCCCCGCCCCCGTCGCAGATGCGATATCCTTGTGATAGCTGCCGTAGCGAACATTATCGCTACGGCAGCTTCACATGGACTCACCTGCCCTGGGACGTCGCTCTGGCCGGCGACCCGCCTCCTTATTAAGGGGGCGGGTCGTACGGCGTCACTGCCACGTCACACGGCAGGCGGCCAATAGGAGCGGAGGGGCGGATATGAGCGGGATGTAAACATCCCGCCCACCTCCTTCCTTCCGCATATCCTATGGGAGCCGCGGTCACGCCGGTAGGAGATGTTCCTCGCTCCTGCGGCTTCACACACAGCGATGTGTGCTGCCGCAGGAGCGAGGAACAACATTGGACCGTCGCGTCAGCGTAATTATGGATTACGCCGACGCTACACCGATGATACGATTACGACGCTTTTGCGCTCGTTAATCGTATCATCTAGGCTTTACACACTACGATGTCGCCTGCGATGCCGGATGTGCGTCACTTTCAATTTGACCCCACCGACATCGCACCTGTGATGTCGTAGTGTGCAAAGTACCCCTTAGTGTCGTTATGAAGGCCATTCTATTAATGTAATGCATTGTCAGCAGCTGAGGTGTATTATGAGGTTCTGCAGCAGCTGACGTGTATTACGCGGTTCTGCAGCAGCTGAGGTGTATTATGAGATTCTGCAGCTGCTGAGGTGTGTATGATGAGGTCCTGCAGCAGCTGAGGTGTGTATGATGAGGTTCTGTAGTAGCTGAGGTGTGTATTGTAGGGTTCTGCAGCAGCTGAGGTGAATTATGAGATTTTGCAGCAGCTGAGATGTGTATAATGAGGTTCTGTAGCATCTGAGGTGTGTATTTTGAGGTTCTACAGCAGCTGAGGTGTGCATTATGAAGTTCTGCAGAATATTACATTATTTGGCGTGGATTTATCTTACCAATTTTCCAACAAAATTATTTGCAGCATTGCCAAATGGGGTGAGCCCAGTCTGGTTAATAAAGGGATTACAGTATATATGTCATAGTTCTTCCATACACTGTGCCCCTCCCTCATGGTGTGTATGTGGTACTGCACCTCAGTCTGTTCAGGTCATTTTAGCTGAGAGGCAGTGACACATATAACCTGAGGACTCTTTATTATGTATAAAGCAGAGAATTTTTCTAATTTCTTACATTCCCTTTTAACATCTGTATTTTGGACTTTTTGGTCCGGCATACACACAGCATCGGCCGCCGACTTCATGGTGCCTTGTCTGGTATCATCTGGTACGTTTATTCTCAGGATCCCACCAATGGGACCACGACCTGCGCCGCTCTAAGTGTATGAGAACTTATATCATCTCTCCACGAAGAGCGGCAGCACCTCATTCTCCAGATACATGTGCGCCGCATTGGGGGGATCCATATGTACCATCCATAATGTAATATCCAGGCATACAGAATTTACGAAATGAGAAGACCCCAATAAGAATAATTTCAGATGTGGTGGAATTAATGTGGATTTGAGAAGCAGATTCTCCAGCACAAATCTGGAGGACTTTATTGAACATTTGAAGAAATCAATTTTCTTAGGATATAAAAAAAATGGCCTCTGGTCCTCATTTGTTTCCTGGAAACTGGGTTTTATGTAAGTCTCTTAGTTAATGTTTCTTATTCAGGCATCGTGCAACAGAGCAAATAAAGAATCTATTTTAAACCTGAAAAAAAAAATTAAAAAAAAAATCAGTAGAGGGGGGCACCAAAGGGCAGTTTTGCACAGGGCACCGTTCAGGCTAAGGCCGGCCCTGTCATCAACCCTGAACTACACAAAAAATCCAATACTACCGTACTGACTTTTTGGTTTCTGAAATGTTGCATCCATAAACTTCAATGTAAATCATGGACAAATTTTGACCCACATGAGATAAATGTTACTTATCAGGCAACCCCTTGAATCACATAAAGTTTCTACTGTAGATACTGTGTACAGTTTTCTACAATGTCACACTAAGGGTTAACAAATCTTTCCATGAATAAAATCTAAATGAGACTCACACCAATTGCATGGAGGGATTTATTCTGTTGGGGATAAACAGAGGCTAGGAGGATAGCCAGTCACTCATTAGGATACATCTGAGCTCTGCTTAATCATACAGTATATGCATTAGATAAAGCTATAGTGATCTGCTCTTATTTACTGTAGATAAATGCAAGCTGCATATACACTTTTCTGCATATTGGTTTGGTATATACAGTATACACGGCTCACAAAATTAAAGGGAACACTCAAATAACACATCCTAGATCAGAATTATTGAAATATTCTCATTGAATACTTTGTTCTGTACAAAGTTGAATGTGCTGACAATAAAATCATTCAAAAATTATCAATGGAAATGTTTTAACCAATGGAGGCCTGGATTTGAAGACACACACAAAATTAAAGTGGAAACAAGTCAAAATGAAAATCAAAACAAGATTAATCAAGTCAAAATGAGGCTCAGTATTATGTGTGGCCTCCACGTGCCTATGTATAACCTCCCTACAATGCCTGGGCATGCTCCTGATGAGGTGGTCTCCTGAGGGATCTCCTCCCAGACCTGAACTAAAGCATCCGCCAACTCCTCGACAGTCTGGGGTGCAACATGACGTTGGTGGATGGAGAGAGACATGATGTGCCAGATGTGCTCAATTGGATTCAGGTCTGGGGAACGGGCGGGCCAGTCCACAACTTCAATGCCTTCATCTTGCAGGAACTGCTGACACACTACAGCCACATGAGGTCTGGCATTGTCCTGCATTAGCAGGAACCCAGGGCCAACCGCACCAGCATAAGGTCTCACAAGGGGTCTGATGATCTCATCTCGGTACCTAATGGCAGTCAGGTTACCTCTGGCGAGCACATGTAGGGCTGTGCGGCTCTCCAAAGAAATGCCACCCCACACCATTACTGACCCACTGCCAAACTGGTCATGCTGAAAGATGTTGCAGGCAGCAGATCGCTTTCCACGGCGTCTCCAGACTCTGTCACGTCTTTCACATGTGCTCAGTTTGAACCAGCTTTCACCTGTGAAGTGCACAGGGCACCATCGGCGAATTTGCCAATCCTGTTGTTCTGTGCCTAATGCCAAGCGTCCTGCACAGTATTGGGTGTGACGCCCTGGCCTATGAGGTCGTCACAGGGTATTGTGCAATCTGCCCTTCCGTGCAATATCCACCTCCTCCTTGGTTACGGGTCCCTAACCATTGGTGTTGCCAAAACCGCTAATCAAAATCTAGGAACACTCTGCACCACACCCACCAGACACACCAGTGGACGGCCTGAGTGGAATAGGGTTGCCCACTTTGGGGGGTTTGTTAAGGGGAGGTCAGGAGTGTCAAGAGTAGGCCAGTGTAGTGTTGGAGGTGAAGGAGAGAGGAGGTCAGAAGCTGGGCTCCTTGGAAGTACTAGGTAGCAGACGTTGGTCTGGGCCTGGTAACAGCTGGACCCCCGGTCGCAGGGGATCGTGACAAGGGGAAAGGTATTGTCATGAAGGACAGCCGGCGAGCTTGTAACATCACCGGACTGGGACCAGGGCACGACGGGATACATGGACCCTAGGTCAGGGAGTAGCTTCAGGTGTGGCGCCCTGTAAAAGCCAGGGGCCACAGAGAACAACACCCACACACCCCACACTCCCGGTCAGGCACACCGAAGTCAGACACAAACCCTTGTTGCCTTCCTCCAGGGGCTGATGATCACACCAGGGGGGTGGGCCAGGCGGATGGTCCCGCCCACCGAGGAGTTCACAGCCCTGGAGGCGGGAAAACCAGGCAGATTAGGTTTTGAGTGGAAAGTGAGAGGAAGGAAAAAGTGGCAGTTAAGCAGCCTGAAGTTGGTCCGGGTGTGTGGCCCGGACGGATCAGCAAGGTTGGCAGACGGTGGTGACCGTCTGCAGGAGTGGCCTATCGGAGACTACCGTAAGGACCATGGACGGGCGGTGGCCCGGCGGTACTGGACCAGTACACAAAGAGAAGTCAGCACCATCTGGCAGGGGCTTACGGACCCCGGCAAGGCTAGGAGTCGCCGTGAATTTGCCGAATTCGTTAGTGAAGGGAACCTCCTGGGTTTCCCAACAGCCAAGTCCCGACAGAAGGCAACAGTCCAACCAAAAGAGGGAGACACCGCCACCGCCAAGGCAACCGTTTCCCAGGGCCAGAGCCTGCGGGCAAAAGGGGCTCCTCCTGCTCATACCCAGGCTGGGGAGCGGGTTACCGGTGGGAACCCATTGGAACCATCTACCGTACATAGGTGCAGGGAAAGGCAGTCATCACCAACCTGCCGGGAGAAACAACACCGCAGCCGTCTGTGGGACCCGTCCATCCAGCCGTGTGTTTTACCGAGAACTGTGTCCTCATCATTGGCTGAGTGAGTACCACCGTGCCGTGCGGCACAGCGCTGCCCCCGCGACCCTGCACTTCTCCAGGCCCCGTAACCCGCCTGCAATCCATCCGTACCCCCATCACCGGGCCCCGGGACAACCAACCCCCTACCCATGGAGGGGAGAACTAACAACAAAGCTGCTCCCTGTCACCGCTCCTGGGATCCCCGTCCAGAGCAGCGGTGGTGTCACCAATATCACCACAACCGTGGGTGGCGTCACGGACAATAACCAAATCCCCCACAATCAAAATCCCTTTTCACTCACGGGCGAGGAACGCCACTCGAGTCCCCGGGATCCGACCTACCGCTCGAGCCACCACCGAGCAGCCGCAGCTGCAGCAGCTGGACCTGAGCAGTGGGAGAGCACAGCGTCCCCTCCTCAGCCCACGACACAGGCAACCGGACAATTTACCCGACGAGAATGGAGCCTTCAAGATCCGCTCTCCACCCACTCTAAAATTGGGGTACTAGCGCAACGAGGGGGATAGGACTTTCCACTAAAATGGTCAAGGAAATCCCAAGTGTGAACCCTGAGAGCAAGCTCCCTCAGTTAGCCACACTGGGGCGCGGGACCCGATTAGTTTCAAGCTATAGGGGCCAACTAAGAAGAGAACAAGGTGCCAAGGGAAAGGTCACAGATCATCAGGCAACACCAGCAGAAACAGGACCCAAACGTGCTCCCCCTCAGCGGCAGTGGTGTCCAGAACTTTGGTTTACTAAGATGTCAGTGTCAGCGTTAATTAGACTGAGTGAGTACGCAAGTGACCCATATCTCCCCAACGGCACCTCCCTGTCACCATTACTGAGTCCCGGGCATCCCCCCTACCCGTGGAGGGGTTAAACACCTGGCTGACCAATCCATCACCACCGGGTACTCCCCAGCTGCAGCGGTGGTACTCCACCTTACCACACACCACGGGTGGCATCACGAACTGTAAGTACACTATCCCCTGTAGATACCCCCTTAATTCGAGTGGCCACAGGACCCCTGGGTCCGGACTCCCCTCGAGCCACCGCGGATCTGGATCCGAGCAGCCCGGCTGCTGACATGGGGGTGGCACATCTCGAAATTCCTGGCGTCGCAAACAGGATACAAGCAGGACCCACTTACCTGGGTGACGTGCACCTTGAAAACTGAAAGCCGCGAGTCAAGATCCCGTTCCCGCCATTTCCGCTATCTTTTCGCGCCAAAAACGCCATTTTCCCTGCGAAAGCGCGCAAAGCAGAAGCCCCGCCCTTCGTTCTGAGTGTGAGGACGAAACTGGAAGTTCCCAGAGGGCCACAGCATCGAGAGGAGTGCTGAGTGAAAACCGAGGTGGCGCGCGAGAATGTCGGCGCCAGATGATGGAAGTGTGGCAGCGCTGCCTCCACCCGACCAGGGTAACGCTGGTGCGGCGGACGCCGCTCCGGCAGCAGGAGCGGTGGCACCAGGACCCGCGGCGGTTGCGCCAATAATGCCGATAACCTTGCCCAACGTGCCGGGCGCCGCCTGGCTTCCACAGTATGATGGCCAACCAGATGCGCTGCAGGGATTCAGGAGGAAGATATGTAACGTTCTCGATATGTATGCCCTGACCGGAAGGCAGCGGGCGTCCGTGGTACTGGGGCAGCTGAGTGGCGCTGCCAAACTGGAAGTGGAGACATGGACTGAGGAGGATCGGGTCTCGGTACCCGCCATCTTTAAGAGATTGGGAGCTGCATTTGAGACCCGCGCTGAGGCTGAGCTGAGGATGAGGTTCTACAGCTGCAAACAACGGCCCCAAGACAGCATTAGGGATTACGCCTTAAAGGGAACCTGTCATCAGAAATTTCGCCCAAAAGCTAAAAGATTCCCCCTCTGCAGCTCCTGGGCTGCATTCTAGGAAGGTCCCTGTTATTATTGTGCCCCATGTGAGACCAAAATAAAGCCTTTATAAAGTTCTACCTTTTTGTATGCAGCTTCTGTAAATGTGTCACGGGGGCGGGCTTTCTGGCGTCCGTTATTCTGCCTCCTGGTCCTGTATGCCGCCCCCATCGCTCCTTTCCATATCTGATGCACCGCCCACTGCTCCAGCCATCCCCGCGCATGCCCAGTGCCAGTCTCACAGGACTGAGCAGTGTGACCGCTGGTGACATGTGCGCAGGCAAGTGATTATGGGCGGGACTGTGACTGTTATCAGCAAGTACCCGCCCATAATCTCGTGAGCGCGCAAACCTCTCCAGCATTCACACTGAGCTCAGTGTAGATGCTAGACTGTATGGGCTGCTTCCAGGGATGACGTCCCTTTGTCATGTGATAGGGGCGTGTTCAAAATACTATCACATGACAAAGGGACGTCATCCCTGGAAGCAGCCCATACAGTCTAGCATCTACACTGAGCTCAGTGTGAATGCTGGAGAGGTTTGCACGCTCACGAGATTATGGGCGGGTACTTGCTGATAACAATCACAGCCCCGCCCATAATCACTTGCCTGCGCACATGTCACCAGCGGTCACACTGCTCAGTCCTGTGAGACTGGCACTGGGCATGCGCGGGGATGGCTGGAGCAGTGGGCGGTGCATCAGATATGGAAAGGAGCGATGGGGGCGGCATACAGGACCAGGAGGCAGAATAACGGACGGCAGAAAGCCCGCCCCCGTGACACATTTACAGAAGCTGCATACAAAAAGGTAGAACTTTATAAAGGCTTTATTTTGGTCTCACATGGGGCACAATAATAACAGGGACCTTCCTAGAATGCAGCCCAGGAGCTGCAGAGGGGGAATCTTTTAGCTTTTGGGCGAAATTTCTGATGACAGGTTCCCTTTAAAGTTACAAGCGGCACTGCGAACCCTGAGACTGACCAACGATATTGGAGAGCCAGAGGGGAACAAGATGCTGGTGGAACAGTTCCTGCAAGGCTTAGGGTCAGTGGAGGACCGCAAGCAGCTCCGGCTGTGGGTCCTGGAACATCCGGCTTTGGACTTTGCTACCCTAAAGGAGCGGGCCATCAAAGCCCTGCAGCCCCCGGAGGGCTCCTGACTGTCCACTCTCGTCTTGGCAAGCTGGTACATCCCCGTTACAGGTGAAGCCCCCTGCCTTAGCACTACCAGAGCCGGCTCCTCTAATGACACCCAGGAGCGGAACAAGTGATTTGTCTGCCCAAGTACAGCAACTGAGTAACGACATCGCAAGGATTCTGGAGGCGATGCAGCTCAAGTCAAAGATCGCACCGTCGAGGGAAATCCAGCTGGCCGACTGCCCGGAAGACGTCCCCTGGATGAGGAAGAGGACCTCGGCGTATAAAGGACGGAACAGTGACCGGTATGGACCACCTGTTTGTTATAAGTGTAACAAGACTGGCCACTACGCACGGAGCTGTCCTTTAAACGGACAACCTCTGGGGCCAAGGGCCAATTTCCAGGATGGGGGACGACCCATCGTTTCCATCACCCTGGAAGGGATCCCGACCTCTACACTCCTTGATACCGGCTCCCAGGTAACAACTATTCCATATGTACTGTATAAAAAGTTTTGGCTTGACGATGAACTTACCCCGCCAGATGACAGCATTACCATCTACACCATCAACGGGCTACCAGTGACTCAAATCGGGTTCAAGGAGGTGACCATTAAAGTGGGCCGGGTAGAATTGATGAGGCAAGGCCTCATAGTGGTACAGAATGACCCTAGTGATAGGAATCCTAAGATTATTTTAGGCACGAATGTCATTGAAAATTGTATGGGGGAAGTATTGATTTTGCTTCAACAGCTGTCTCAGACTACAGGAGCAGGGCAGCAGAGAGTCCTGCAACGTGAGATAGGTGGTGTACGGGTGATGGATGTGGTCCCTCTTATAGTGGCCCCACAAAGTGAAATAATGATATGGTGCAGGGCAGCTGTAGGCTCCCGTGGACAAGATTACCAGGCAGTGGTAGAGCCCCTGCCCTCAGAGCATTGGCCCACCGTGTTTACAGCCAGGGGAGTAATCGACATCCGGAAGGGGAAAGTGCCCGTGCGAGTGTTGAATTGTGGGGAAGAGGAGGTCACACTACCCAGATATGCCACCATAGCCAAGCTGTTCGTAGTCCATGCAGATGAGATCCATTTAGCGGGTTCCTCAAACAAGCCTAGTCAGTGCCCCGGTGACAGCCTCCAGGGACCGGTAGAGAAGTGGTGTCAGGAATTACACATGGGCACCAATTCTACACCTGCACATCATAAACAAGGGGTCTACAGGGTTGTCCAGGAGTATGAGCAGGTCTTTAGTAAACACCCATTGGATTTTGGGCGGATAAAAGGGGTACAACAACACATACCCACTGGCACTCACCCACCTATCAAGGAGAGGTCTAGGCCCATACCACCTGCCCATTACCAATGTGCCAAAGATATGCTCAGAAGCATGAAGGAAGCAGGAGTAATCCGCGACAGTTGCAGCCCCTGGGCCGCCCCACTGGTACTTGTGAGGAAAAAGGATGGCACCATGAGAATGTGTGTAAACTACCGACAAATTAATAAGATCACACAGAAGGACGCCTACCCCTTGCCCCGTATTGAGGAAGCGTTAGCTGCCCTGAAGTCTGCTACTTACTTTTCTACTCTTGATCTCACCAGCGGGTATTGGCAGGTGGCTGTCGCCAAGGAAGACTGGGAGAAAACTGCATTCGCTACCCCGATGGGACTGTGTGAATTCAACAGTACGCCATTCGGGCTGTGCAACGCACCGGGGATGTTCCAGAGGCTGATGGAGTGCTGCTTGGGTCACTGCAACTTCAAAACGGTCTTGCTGTATCTGGATGATGTCATTGTCTACTCCAAGACGTATGAGGCACATCTGGAACACCTGGCAGAGGTGTTTGACGCCCTGTCCAAATACGGGATGAAGCTCAAGCCATCCAAGTGCCACCTGCTGAAGCCGAAGGTACAGTACTTGGGGCATGTGGTTAGTGCCGAAGGTGTGGCACCGGACCCCCAGAAAATCACAGCTATACAGAACTGGCCAAGGCTCACCACTGTCAGGGAAGTGCGGCAGTTCCTGGGCCTGAAGGGATACTACCGAAGGTTCGTCAAGGGGTATACACAGATGGCGGCTCCCTTGCAGGATCTTCTGGTGGGTCAACCTGTGCATGGCAAGTCCTCAGGACCTCCGTTCCGGTGGGGTAAGGAACAAGAAGATTCCTTTGAGCGGATGAAGTCTGTCCTAACGGGGGACGAACTCCTGGAATATCCCGACTACTGTCTCCCGTTTATACTGTATATGGATGCCAGTAACGTGGGGCTTGGAGCAGTCCTGTCCCAGGTGCAGAAGGGCAAGGAGAAGGTGATAGCCTACGCTAGTCGGAAGCTGAGGCCCACAGAGAGGAACCCGGAGAATTATAGCTCTTTCAAGCTAGAGTTCCTGGCACTCATATGAGCCGTGACAGAAAGGTTTAAGCACTACCTTGCTGCTGCCAAGTTTACTGTATACATGGACAATAATCCGTTGATTCATCTGGATACGGCAAAGCTGGGAGCCTTGGAACAGGGCTGGGTCACAAGGTTGGCAGATTACTATTTTGTTATAAAGTACAGGGCTGGTTGCAAGAACACCAACGCTGATGCACTGTCCAGGATGCCCCATCTGTTCGATCATGAGAGGGATGAAGATGACCTGGAAGAGATTGAATTGCCTGCGTTCCATCAACCCACTTCTGTGGAGCGGCCTCGACCATGTACCCATCAGCAAGAAATGACCTGTGACCTATTGCCTCAACATGGCTGGCAGGAAGCCCAGGATAGGGACCCGGCAATCAGATTAGTCAAGGCATTGCTGGCCAGAGCTGACGCACGTCTTAAACCAGGCGCCCCAGAGGAGGCCAGAAAACTGTGGCAAGACCAGAGTCGGCTTTATATTCACCAAGGCAAGATGTGCAAGAGCTTGACCAACCCCAAGACCCATGAGAGGATCTGCCAGATCGTGATACCCCGGGCGTATGTCCCGGTGGTGTTGGAGGTGTACCATGATGGAGCTGGACACTTTGGGTGGAAGAAGCTGGAGATGTTGCTGAGAAGTAGCTTCTACTGGATAGGAATGAGGGATACAATAGAAGCCTGGTGTAGGAATTGCGGCCCTTATGCCTTGAGAAGGCAGGATGGCACCAGTCAGCGAGCACCACTTCAGCCGATTGTCACCAAGCAGCCCCTGGAGATTGTGGAGCAGGGTTAGGTTATAAAAAATAACCCAAGCTCTGAAATCTCATGGAACACTGTCTAATGAATCATCTAAAAATGGAAGTATGGTACACCTGCAAACCTACCAAAATAAGGTCATTAACCTACACTGAGTATGAAAATTAATATAAAACAATAATGAGCAGAATTTAATTTGGCCTGTTGGCTCAGTCCCCCACAACATTCACAGTATGTCCCCTTGGGAGAATTAATTACCATCCCTTCACTAGGTGATTTCACATTGCAACTTACTAATAGCCTGATTAATTTAATAGTGCTATGGTATACTCAGTTTAGGCTGCATTCACAGATCTGTGTGTCCCAGACTCAGGTATCCTGTACTCAAGTTTGGGTAAAGAGGTCCATGGCTAGTCTGTGAATCACGTTTCACGACACACATGGATGTATAAATGCGGCCGTAAACTATGCATTATTGTGTGTTAGTAACAAACTGTGTCTAAGCCTAAAGCGGGCTTACATGCTGCGACATCTCTAGCGATGTCGCGACCAATAGCACCCGTCCACGTCGGTGGCGCATCACGGGGTGATCGCTCTCGTAGCGAACAATATCGCTACTGCAGCGTCACACGCAAATTACCTGTTCACCGACGTTGCTGTAGCCGCCGAACAATCTCTCCTTTAAGGGGGGTGTAATACTAGTGTATGAACTGAGGATTTCGATTGCGTTAGGGCAATGACAACCAGAGACAGGTTCTTGGTGCAAAGACGTTTATAATATGCAACCAACAATATGTACACAGAACAGAGCATAAACACAGTAGAACAAACACAGTAAATACCTGCCAGGTTCGGAGCAAAGGGGAATTCCCGGGGCCGCGCACCGGACTCCCCCAGGGAGACCACCAGGAGCGAACCCCTATACAGGGATTGTCTGGCGATCACCCCAGAAGGCCTAAATGCGCAGCAGCCGGGACACGAAAGGGCAACAGGTATAGTCCAAAAATGTCCGTACGTGATGTGAGTCCTAGGGTGGATATGAAACGGAAGGAACCGGGCAGAAGTGCCGACCAGAGATGGCAGACGGAGTCCGGGCACAGCTTGATGAGACCAGGTGAAGTCCAGAGCCGGTGTCGGGTGTTTCAACAGGATCCAAATAGCAATCAGGAACCAAGAGCAGCAGGGCAGGAGTAGACAGGAAGCAGTATACTCAGGCAACTAGACTAAGCTTAAGGGCGGGCTTTTAAACAGATGAACAGGAAGTAGGGCAACAGAACAGAAAACTCCATGTTAACAAAGGGCAAGATCCTTCAGAAGAAAACTGGAAATCCCAGAACTTTGACAGGGGGGGTTAGTTCGGCGACACAGCGGCGTCACTAAGCGGCCGCCCAATAGAAGCAGAGATGAAGGGGCGGAGATGAGCGGTCGGAACATCCCGCCCACCTCCTTCCTTCCTCATTGCTGGCGGCCACAGATATGATGTTGTTCCTTGTTCCTGCGGTGTCACACATAGCGATGTGTGCTGCCGCAGGCACGACAAACAACCTGCGTTCCAAACGAGGAATGATTTTTTAAAAATGAACGACGTTTACACGACGAATGATTTGACACCTTTTTGCGATCGGTACTGATCGCAAAAAGGTGTCACACACAACGACATTGCTAACGAGGCCGGATGTGCGTCACCAACACCGTGACCCCGACGATATCTGGTTAGCGATATCATTGTGTGTAAATGGGCCTTAAGGTTACGTTTACACAACCATATTTTTGGTCTGAGTGTTGTATGTGTAAAACACTGATCTCACACGGATATACTTGGACCAGTGTTATTCATTTGGGCTGTTCAGGTGACAAGTTTTTCATACGCGCATCAAAGCAAGCACTAATCCTCTGCATTTTAGACAAGATTCGCCCCTTCAAGTCTATAGGTCCAAAAAAAAAACAATCGGATCCCATACCAATCATTCGTATAGCATCCCATTTTTAGAGACACATTGCAATTATTGACAAGGGTAACTGAATTTGGTCTTGAAAATGTTATTAACTTGCTAAATTAAAAACTAATGACATATGATGCAAAACATAGACATATGGATTGCATACTGATGATAAAACAGGTAAAAAACATATTTTTTCCTGAATGAAATCTCAATGATTTATTTATACAATCATAGCCATAGCAGGTCAAAGGATCTTTGGTAAACCCTGTCTATCTTAGCCCATTGACATCATGCTGGAGCATTGTTGGGAAAGAGTGAGTCCGCTCCTTTTGTCTAACCACCTAGATGCCACAGTTATGTTTGTTTGCCACATCTACGGGGTTACAAATTAAATTGCAGAGCCCTGTGACCCCTGCTGTAGAGTTTTTAGATCCGCAGCACCACCCGGTGCCAGTGAATAGTTAAAGCAGTCATTGTAGATAATAGAGATGTTTAGAGATAACAGATGTATAGAAATGGCTGAATTCTATTTTAATTCAATTTTTTTAAAAATTAACAACTAACAAGTTATACAGAGCACTCTACATTGGCAAGCAAAAAAAGTTCAAAAGTATAACAGCAAGATCATATATATACAGAATATAGTAAGATAAGTAAAAGATTTTAGTGGCTTAAGACCTTAATCAAGTGAACGTAATGCACATGAATATATATTTGTGAAAGGGAACTTGTCACCAGGTTTTTCCCTTATGAACTGCTGCTCACCACCGCCGTCAGTGAGTCCTTATATACAGCATTCTAGTATACTGTATATAAGTGCCCAGGACGCTCTGTATAATTTAAAAAAACAACTTTATTATACTTATTTAGGGGATGGTCCGGTCCGATGGGTGCTGCTGTTCTCGGTCCAGCACCACCTCCATCTTGTGCGATCGCCGTCCTCCTGTCCAGCCTCATTTGCATGACGCGTCCTGTGTCATTTACACAGAGGTCTCCATGCGCTCCTGCACATGTGCATGTGGCGCCCTGGACTAGCCAGGTCATCACAGGTACTACAACACGACACCCCCCACCCCGAGATAGGCACATCAGTCAGACACAAAATCCTTGTTGCCTCCCTCCAGGGGCTGATGTCCACACCAAATGGGGTGGAGCCAGGCGGTTGGCCCCACCCACTGAGGAGTTCACGGTCCTGGAGGCGGGAGAAGGAAGGCAGTTGAGTTCAGAACAGTTAGGGAAGTGAAAGAGTGAGGAGTAAAGTAGTAGTAGAGGAGCAAACTGACTGTGTCCGGGTACGTGGCCCGGGCACTTAAAGCAAGGTTGGCAGACGGTGGTGGCCATATGCAGGAGAGGCAGATCAACGCGGAACCGTAGGACCGGGGACGGGCGGTGGCCCGCCGGTACCGAACCGGGGAGCGAAGTGAAGCCAGCACAAACCAGCAGGGCCTGCGGACCCCGACCAGGCTTGGAGTCGCTGTTAAATAGGTCAAATCCGTCAGTGACCGGAACCCCAGGGGTTTCCTAACAGCCAAGACCTGATTGAAGGCAACCGTCCAACCAGCAAAAGGAAATACAGCTACCGCCACAGCTAGAGTTCCAAGGGCCAGAGCCTGCGGGCAAAAGGGCTCCTCCGGCACATTTACACGCTGGGGAGCAGGTTACCGGTGGGAAGCCATTGGGACCGAACATACACAAAGGTGCAGGGAAAGGCAGCCACCACCAACCGTCCAGGAGAAACTACTGCAGCCGGCTGCGGGACCCGTCCATCCAGCCGTTTGGTTTACCAGAGACTTTGCATCCATTTGTGGCTGAGTGAGTACTACCGTGCCATCTGGCACTGCACTGCACAGTCCAAGCGACCCTGCACCTTGCCAACCCTGCCTCCCCGTCACCTCACCGGGCCCCGGGACCACCAACCCCCTACCCACGGAGGGGAGAGAAACATCCCAGCTGCTCCCTGCCATCGCTCCCGGGATCCCCGTCAATAGCAGCGGTGGTGCCCAACCTCACCACAACCCGTGGGTGGCATCACGGACCAAATCCCTAAACCAAACTACCCCCTTTCACTCACGGGCGAGGAGCGCCGCTCAAGTCCCCGGATCCGGCCCACCACTCAAACCACCGAGCAGCAGCAGCGCCGGACCCGAGCGTGGTGAGCGCAGCGTCCCGCCGCCCGTGAAAACTTGGCGTCATGAACAGGATCTTACCGTTCTACCGGCTGGTAGAAGTGCGCCTTGTGTCCCGCCGGCGGTGTCCGGCTAAAAAATTTCAGAATCCGCCATCTTGGGCGCGAAGATTTTCCCGCTCGAGCGTCTCCTCGAGCAGTGGAGGCGCGAAAGCCGAAGCCCCGCCCCTGAAGAGGAGGTGCGGAGAAAGGACCAAGGGGGGGGCGGTAACAAGATGTCTGCGCCTGACGGAGAGATGTCCGTGTCTGGCGGAGGAGCGCTGGCTGCAGGAGCGGCAGTGCTTAGCGGTTGCATGTAATTAGCGCCGCAGAAGTGCAGGGATGCCAGGACTCTGCCGGAACACGTTCCTGGACCCAGCAGCAAGACGTGCCAGGAGCTCCAGGCCACGGTCCACTCCATGATGGCGGAGTGGACGTCGGAGAAGAAGGACCTGGCTGCAACTGTGTGGGCATGCGAAGTGGAGGTGGTTTCCGAGGAGCCGGTAAGCGACCCACGCCCCTATGTCCCTGAGGGAACGGCCGCTGCGTCTGAGGGGCCCGGCCTGCTGCCATTCACTATGCCACCTCCCTCACTGCCCATGCCCGCGGCCACCGCCCTGACCGACCCGTTACCACTGTTACCGGTAGCGGAGCCCGTAGCGTCTGTTGGAGAGGGCCCAGACCTGCGGCCCCCGGGCCTTACCTTTACCACCGCCCTGGCACCCGTCCCGGCTTCCATCCTGGCCGTGACGGAGATGACGACAGATCCGGCAGTCCGCCCAGCCGCAACAGAGGTGATACTCGACCTGACGCCAGCACCGCAAGCCACGCTGACCGCTTCCAGACACCCGGCCTCAGATGAGGCACCGCGGGGACGTAGCTGCCAAGCGGCAGAGCAGGCCACATCACAGTGGGGCCCCTCACTACTGGAGGTGCCGGTCGTAGCCGGCACGGAGGGACTCCGGCTGGGCCCGTCCCCCACACCTGCTGATCAGGAGCGGCGGCCATGGCAGCTGTGCCCTAAGACTGCTGCTTGGAGAAAAAGGATGCGACAGCGGTCCTTCCGTTGCACCGTTGTCCCCGTTGGGACCACCAGTGCCGTTGCCCTGTTGGGGGAGTGGATGATAAGACTAATCAAACCGAGAGAATGACCTGATTGACACCGTGATTGATCTGGCCGTTGCCGGCAAGTAGTCCCCGTAGGGACCCTTTGCTACCGTTGCATGAGGAACTCTTCATGGACATGCCTGAGAACTTGCAGGGCACCCACAAACTGGTGGAAATGTAAATATGTTAGGCATGTTTCCGTTGCCGCCTCCGGAGAGGCTGATTTGGAGGATGGGCCTGGACGAAAGAGATGGCCCAGGCCCGCCACTACCGCAACCTTTGGTGATCCTCCGGGGTCAGGGGTCCCCCATGGACGTGGGGTCCCCTGAAGTGACAGTCGTGTGCGAGACACCGTACCCGTTCCCGCTCGGGCAGCCTGGATCTGGACTGGGGTCAAGGGGTGCTGCCCACTTCTTAGGGGCAGCATCAGGGCGAGGTTGATTGGGTGGGAGAGCGGAAGCCGACCGTTATTAATAAAAATGTGTTTGTAACGTTAAAGTACCGTGCCTCCCGTTAAGGGAAGATTTATAAATATGCTTTTGTTGAATGTTTTCTACCTTTTGCAGTTGAAAAATAAAACCGGTGATGGACGGGCAGCCCGCGGACGGTCTGCATTTAACCAAGCGGGAATGTGGCGCCCTGGACTAGCCAGGTCGTCACAGGTACTACAACACGACACCCCCCACCCCGAGATAGGCACATCAGTCAGACACAAAATCCTTGTTGCCTCCCTCCAGGGGCTGATGTCCACACCAGGTGGGGTGGAGCCAGGCGGTTGACCCCACCCACTGAGGAGTTCACGGTCCTGGAGGCGGGAGAAGGAAGGCAGTTGAGTTCAGAACAGTTAGGGAAGTGGAAGAGTGAGGAGTAAAGTAGTAGTAGAGGAGCAAACTGACTGTGTCCGGGTACGTGGCCCGGGCACTTAGAGCAAGGTTGGCAGACGGTGGTGGCCGTCTGCAGGAGAGGCAGATCAACGCGGAACCGTAGGACCGGGGACGGGCGGTGGCCTGCGGACCCCGACCAGGCTTGGAGTCGCTGTTAAATAAGTCAAATCCCTTCAGTGACCGGAACCCCAGGGGTTTCCTAACAGCCAAGACCCGATTGAAGGCAACCGTCCAACCAGCAAAAGGAAATACAGCTACCGCCACAGCTAGAGTTCCAAGGGCCAGAGCCTGCGGGCAAAAGGGCTCCTCTGGCACATATACACGCTGGGGAGCGGGTTACCGGTGGGAAGCCATCAGGACCGAACATACACAAAGGTGCAGGGAAAGGCAGCCACCACCAACCATCCGGGAGAAACTACAGCAGCTGCGGGACCCGTCCATCCAGCCGTTTGGTTTACCAGAGACTTTGCATCCATTTGTGGCTGAGTGAGTACTACCGTGCCATCCGGCACCGCGCTGTGCAGTCCAAGCGACCCTGCACCTTGCCAACCCTGCCTCCCCGTCACCTCACCGGGCCCCGGGACCACCAACCCCCTACCCACGGAGGGGAGAGAAACATTCCAGCTGCTCCCTGCCATCGCTCCCAGGATCCCCATTAATAGCAGCGGTGGTGCCAAACCTCACCACAACCCGTGGGTGGCATCACGGACCAAATCCCCAAACCAAACTTCCCCCTTTCACTCACGGGCAAGGAGCGCCGCTCGAGTCCCCGGATCCGGCCCACCGCTCGAGCCACCGAGCAGCAGCAGCAGCAGCGCCGGACCCGAGCGTGGTGAGCGCAGCACCCCGCCGCCCGCGACACGCACTTTGATCTGCCCGGCTCAGGGTAGAGCAAAGTACTGTAATGCGCAGATGCAAGGAAAGATCAAAGACCGCTCGCTCATGTGCACTACAGTATTCTGATCTGCCCTCAGCCGGGCGGATCTGAGTGCGCATGCGCAGTAGCGCAATAGTGACTTCTGTGTGAATGACGCAGGACACGTCATGCACACGGGGCTGGGCAGGATAACAGCGATCGCACAAGATGGAGGATGCGCCGGACTTAGAGCAGCGACACCAATCGGACCGGATTGCCTCCTAGGTGAGTATAATAGAGGTGTTTTATTTACATTATACAGAGTGACCTGTGCACTTATACTCCTATACAGTATTCTGGAATGCTGTATTTAAGGGCTCCCTGGTGGTGTTTGTGTAGCGCCCCTGAAGCCATCATGGAGCTACAAGGTACTGCATCCCCACCAGGATGTAGGGCCTTCCCCATAGGGACCCAGAAGACCAGTGCCAGTAACACACAAACACACAAAAATGTCTGGTTTTCCCCAACATACCCCATAGAATGGTACCAGGCTAGGGTTGGACCAATGGATGGCCGCCTAGAGGTGGAGGCAATCCAGTCCACTAGTTGACCAGGTGGGAGGGGCAGACAGTGAACGATGGAGAGTCAGACGGAGATAGTAGTCGAGCAGTGACAGTGTAAGTGAGCAGACGCTCTGACAGGAGTGAACAGTGACCTGGGGGCCCAGGCGTTTAGTTGCCAGTGGAGTACAGTGGAGTACTCCCGGAACTAAGCACCAACGGTGTACAGGACCCTATGTCAGACAGAAGCTCCAGGCAGGCCTGATAACACCTGGATAGTGCGGGGACCATCAAGGACCTCACTGACCTTGAAGTTCGGGACTCAGTAGCAACGGGAGAACCAGGGACAGGACCAGAGACTCCAACCCCACAGGGTTCATGCTACCGTCATATGGACTGCAGTGGAAAACCACCAGGAGGGGACCCTAGCTGCTCTACGCCACAGGGACCCACCAACCAAACGACAGGTGCAGGGGAAGAAGGCACCAGGTTACTAAACTGGCACTGGGACTAAAGGGACCTGAAGGTGAAACCAGCTGGCCTCGGGTGACCAGTTACCACCAGAAAGTGAGTAAAGAACCAGTTGCACTGAAACTCTCTTGTGTGACCTACCTTCTTTTGACACCCGTCACATCACCTACCCTCTGGGGCCTGGCCCTGCTTGCGGAGGGCCTAACATCCAGGCTGCCATTAACACCAGCCTCAGTAGTGAACATTGTGCAGCGGCGGCTCCATTTACATAGCCGCAACACCGCAAGTGGCGTCACATGTGAACATTATTCAAATCCCCTGTAAATACAGTACAGACCAAAAGTTTGGACACACCTTCTCATTCGAAGAGTTTTCTTTATTTTCTTGACTCTGAAAATTGTAGCTTCCCATTGAAGGTATCAAAACTATGAATTAACACATGTAGAATTAAATACTTAACAAAAAAGTGTGAAACAACTGAAAATATGTCTTATATTCTAGGTTCTTCAAAGTAGCCACCTTTTGCTTTCACTACTACTTTGCACACTCTTAGCATTCTCTTGATGAGCATCAAGAGGTAGTCACCGGAAATGGTTTTCCAACAGTCTTGAAAGAGTTCCAAGAGAGGCTTAGCACTTGTTGGCCCTTTTGCCTTCACTCTGCGGTCCAGCTCACCCCAAACCATCTCGATTGGGTTTAGATCTGGTGACTGTGGAGGCCAGGTCATCTGGCATAACACCCCATCACTTTCCTTCTTAGTCAAATAGCCCTTACACAGCCTGGAGGTGTGTTTGGGGTCATTGTCCTGTTGAAAAATAAATGATGGTCCAACAAAAACGCAAACTGGATGGAATAGCATGCCGCTGCAAGATGCTGTGGTAGCCATGTTGGTTGCCTTCAATTTTGAATAAATCCCCAACAGTGTCACCAGCAAAGCACCCCCACACCATCACACCTCCTCCTCCATGCTTCACGGTGGGAACCAGGCATGTAGAGTCCATCCAACAACCAAGACACGGTGGTTGGGTCCAAAGTTCTCAAATTTGGACTCATTAGACCAAAGCACAGATTTCCACTGGTCTAATGTCCATTCCTTTTGTTTTTTAGCCCAAACAAGTCTCTTCTGTTTGTTGTCTGTCCTTAGCAGTGGTTTCCTAGCAGCTATTTTACCATGAAGGCCTGCTGCACAAAGTCTCCTCTTAATAGTTGTTCTAGAGATGTCTGCTGCTAGAACTTTGTGTGGCATTGACCTGGTCTCTAATCTGAGCTGCTGTTAACCTGCGATTTCTGAGGCTGGTGACTCAGATAAACTTATCCTCCACAGCAGAGGTGACTCTTCATCTTCCTTTCCTGGGGCGGTCCTCATGTGAGCCAGTTTCATTGTAGCATTTGATGCTTTTTGGCACTGCACTTGGAGACACTTTCAAGGTTTTCCCAATTTTTCGGACTGACAGACCTTAATTTCTTAAAGTAATGATGGCCACTCGTTTTTCTTTGCTTACCGTAGCTGCTTTTTTCTTACCATAATACAAATTCTAACTGTCTATTTAGTAGGACTATCAGCTGTGTTTCCACCAGACTTTTGCACAACACAACTGATGGTCCCAACCCCATTAATAAGGCACTTATTCAACCTGGCAGGGCACACCTGTGAAGTGCAAACCATTTCTGGTGACTACCTCCTGAAGCTCATCAAGAGAATGCCAAGAGTGTGCAAAGCAGTAATTAAAGCAAAAGGTGGCTACTTTGAAGAACCTAGAATATAAGACACATTTTCAGTTGTTTCCCACTTTTTTGTTAAGTATTTAATTCCACATGTGTTAATTCATAGTTTTGATGCCTTCAATGTGAATCTACAATTTTCAGAGTCATGAAAATAAAGAAAACTCTTTGAATGAGAAGGTGTGTCCAAACTTTTGGTCTGTACTGTATTCCCTCTTTTCAAAAAGCACCCAGGGCACGGAACCGGGCAACGTCCACCAAAGTGATATTCCCCAGTTACACACCGCCCGAGCCCGAGTACCCCATAACCCTGGGCGACACATTTGCAGCTCATAAGATAAAAACCTGGTGACAAGTTCCTTTAAACTGTAGACCAGGTAAGGACAAAATCCTGGACACATTGCTAATAAATGCATATAAGCATATACTGTAAGCTAAACAGCCAGCATATAAATAGAATATGGTAGAAGACACATGGAGGGGTGTTGAGGAGAACTGTAAAGGGTGCTTAACACGCTGCGACATCGCTAGCGATAGCTAGCGATGTCGTGCGCGATAGCACCTGCCCCCGTCGTTCCTGCGACATTTGGTGATCGCTGCCGTAGCGAACATTATCGCTATGGCAGCATCACACGCACATACCTTTTCAGCGACGTCGCTGTGACCGCCGAACAATCCCTCCTTCAAGGGGAAGGTGCGTTCGGGTCATAGCGACGTCACTGCGGCGTCACTAATTGGCCGCTCAATAGCAGAGGAGGGGTGGGGATGAGTGACCGGAACATGCTGCCCACCTCCTTCCTTCCTCATTGCCGGTGGACGCAGGTAAGGAGATGTTCGTCGTTCCTTCGGCGTGACACATAGCGATGTGTGAAGCCTCAGGAACGACGAACAACCAGCGGCATGCACCACCAATGATAATATGAAAAGGGGCGACGTGTCAACGATCAACGATTTTTTACGTTTTTGCGATCGTTGATTGTCGCCCCTTGGTGACACACGCTGCGATGTCGCTAACGGCGCCGGATGTGCGTCACTAAAGACGTGACCCCGACGATATATCGTTAGCGATGTCGCAGCGTGTAAAGCACCCTTTAGAGGCATGAATCCCTGACCACAATGAGGCTTAAAATCTGAAGCTGAAGCCTTAGCTTAGAATATAAATATAAAGAATTCTGAGAAAAATCCAAACCAGTAAATTCCAAAAAACTTGCAAATCAGGATTCTTGTGAAATCAATGAGTAGATAAAAGAAATGACCTACCAGTGTAGACAACAACGTTGACTTATTATGAAATTCCAGGCCTTGAATATTTAATCCATCCAAATCAAAAGACAACAAATGGAGGATCACAGGGTATGTGCCATTCCAGCTAATGGATGATGTGTAAAGAAGGGTACCTTACACAGATGAGAAGGCAGACTGAAGAGAAGCACAATGGGTTGTCTGACTAAGACTATAGGGTACTTTACACGCTGCGATATCGGTACCGATATCGCTAGCGAGCGTACCTGCCCCTGTCGGTTGTGCGACACGGGCACATTGCTGCCTATGGCGCACAACATCGCTAGGACCTGTTACACGAACTTACCTTCCCTGCGACGTCGCTGTGGCCGGCGAACCGCCTCCTTTCTAAGGGGGAGGTGCGTTTGGCGTCACAGCGACGTCACACGGCAGCCGTCCAATAGAAGCGGAGGAGCAGAGATGAGAGGGCGGAACATGCCGCCCACCTCCTTCCTTCCTCATTGCCGGTGGTGCCGGCAGGTAAGGAGATGATCATTGCTCCTGCGGTGTCACACATATCGATGTGTGCTGCCGCAGGAACGACGAACAACATCGTACCTGCAGCAGCAACGATATTAAGGAAATGAACGACGTGTCAACGAGCAACAATTTTTCACGTTTTTGCGCTCGTTGATCGTCGCTCATTGGTGTCACACGCTGTGATGTCGCTAACGGCACCGGATGTGCGTCACTAACGACGTGACCCCGACGATATATTGTTAGCGATGTCGCAGCATGTAAAGCACTCACTAAAGCAGCATGTTAGCACTCACCATGGGCCTGATGAAGGAATATTTATGGTATGAGGAAGTCCCACCAAAGCCTACAGAAATAGGGCATCTCAGTAAGGATCTGGAGCCCTTGGGTAAGTCCTTGGGTTGGTCCATGTAAAATCTGACGGTAGAACAGGACCAGCAGTAGGGTGAAATATAGCTTGATTTTGTTAACAATGAGCAACTAAAATCTGTTTTAAAGTCATGGTTGGTACATGGTTGGTTGCTGATACACTGACTAGGATCATATTAAGGCAGCAAACATAAGATTTTGTGGAAAAAAGTTCTAGTTTTATTGCTATAAAATGGCATTCTAGCAAATCTTTTATTTAGGAAAAATCATTTTTTATAACAATTTTACATTTAATCTGCATAAAAGATTTACTATGCAAATATTGTCTTGATTTATCTAGCATTGAATTAAAATTAAGTAATATTTTCTTCTCCAATCATCATAAAAGCTACATAGTTAGGGCTAAGCTGTTCAGTGGAATGAATGGCTTTATCCGACATCTACTACACCTATGAGTCTCCACACTTCCAACTCTACATAAGAATTAAGTTTATTATGTTTATATCATTGAGCTTCTCACAGTAACCAATTTATCTTCTCTCAAGTTGTTAAAAGGTCATCAGAAAATGTGCAGTTTTTTTGTAAAATGTAGTTAAATTATTATTTTGTTTTATTATTTTACATATTACTAGTGATGAGCGAGTATAATCGTTACTATTCGCTACTTGCACAAATAGTATGGTATTCGAGGTATTTGTTATATTGCGAGTTTTTGTGTACTTGCCTCGCAATATTTGTATGTCCTGCCAAGCCTTTTGGCGCCTGATTTGCAGCCACTAAGCATGCTGGGCTTCTTAACCAACCAATCACAGTAATGCCGCAGCATCTTGGTTGTGGGATTAATGTGATTAACTGGTCGTGCAGCGTCATAGGGTCTATAAAAGCCCTTCCACTGCCATTTTGCGCACATTGCATCCGGAGCCAGCATTGTATGAGTATAGGGATAGAGCGAGCAGCTGCTAGGGAGAGTGTAGGCCTGTTAAGAACACAAAAAGCCCATTTCAGGGCTACCTACAGTGTATAGGTCATTGTAACGTACGGAGGCACAGATTTTTGAGGAGGGACAGAGTTTAAAGCAGTGTGTCACTACCTCCATCATACCATCCAGAATACAATAGCTCTTTTAAGACCTGAAACCACTGAACAAGGTCACAGCAGGGAGGCAGAAATTGTGGCTTAGTCATTAGTTCATCAAACCTGAGGTTAGTAATTGAGAGGAGTCTGTGAGACCCCTTCCTCATTACTAACCCTGTAAGTCAAAAGAAAAAAATGAAAAACACAGAGACAAATCCTTTATTTTATTTTTTTTTAAAAAAACTCCTCTTTCTCCAATTTATTAACCCTCAAAACTCCCTTGCAGGTCCAACAATTCACAGACACGATGTCTCATGATGATCCTGGCTCTGCTGCATCTGAGGTCGCAGTGCGCGTTCACATTAGAAAACGTGACCGAGCACTGCAGCATCAGGGACACACTGATGGAGCTGCAGCTGTGAGTGGTTATGCCACTGAGTTCACCTGACATAACAGCTGGCAGTTCCCATGGCACCCCAGCTATGGCCTCATGTAAAGTCATTGAACTCAATCCACAGAAATATCTGCAACCAATTACTGAACATGTGCACATAGCCTAATCTGGTAATCCAGCCTGAAGTTCAATGACTTCACCTGAGGTGAGGTCACTGAGTTAATGAGTTTACTTCAGGTCAGTTCACCCAGGTCACAGCTGGGGTACTATGGAAACCCAGCTATGACCTGAGGTAAAGTCATAGAACTCAATTATGTATTACCAAATTAGGCGATGTGAGCACATTGATTATTTGGTTAGACATTTCTGCACCAAATCTGCAGCTCCTGGTAAAGAAAAATGCACCGAAACCACAGTAAAATGCATGTAATATTAGTGTAATTTTTTTGCCAGGGGATGCAGATTTGGTGCAGAAATTTCTGCAATCAAATACTGAACGTGTGCACATAGCCTAATTTGGTAATCCAGCATTGTGTTCAATGACTTTACCTAAGGTCACAGCTTGGTTTCCATGGTACCCCAGCTGTGACCTCGGTGAATTGACCTTAGGTGAATTCATTGAACTCAGTGACCTCACCTCAGGTGAAGTCGTTGAACTCCATGCTGGATTACCAGATTAGGCTATGTGCACACGTTCAGTATTCGGTTGCAGACATGTCTGTGGACATCTGGGGGCTGGTATTCTCAGGCTGGGGAGGCCCGTGCTTAAAAAAACAAAACAAATAATGGGCTCATAGACCCCTCCCCATTACTAACCTCGGGCTTGGTTACAGCTGCTATTTTTTGACAATTTACAGCTGTCATTAACTCTTTATCTTACCCCAATTGCTACTGGACTGTGGGAATTAAGATGAGATGGGTAAAGTGCTGGAATTGGCGCCTCTAATGGATGCAACAATTGGAGGACGGCTGTGGGATGCTATTTTTATGCTGGGGGTGCCCAATAACCATGGGCCTCCCCAGCTCGAGAATACCAGCCCCCAGTTGTAAGCTTTATCTTGGCCCTGCAACATTTTTTCCAATAATTTATTTTTACACTCTAATTCTGGGACCCAGACAACTTGTGTGGAGGTAACTAATCATAGACGAGGGCACAAAGGGCGGACGAGAACAGCAGGACTTCAGTCAATCACAAACACTGTGACAGAGGGTGCACAGGTGAAGCAGTGCATATTCATGAACTTTAATGATCAGAACAGGAAGCAGTGTGACAGTCGTGGGGAATCTCAGTAAGTATAATTCTCCTGCTTTAATCCCCATAATACTCTGACATTTTTCCCAGTAACCAGCTGTGAGTCAGAAATGCATCCAGACATCATCTTCATGCTGTTTCTATTCAGTTTCATCACTTTTCCATCCATTGCAGCATTTTTACAGCCCTCTCAGACCTACTTCCAAGCTCCACCAGAAAATTATTTGAGTTTCCTATTGACTTGCATTAGCTTTGTTATTAGGTAAGAATACACGAATAATAGAAATTATTCAGCACAAAGAATCCGAGCCTGAATATTTGACTATTTGCACATCCCTAAAAATTAGCTCTTCCTGCAGGGCGTAGAATATGTGCACAACGCTGAAAAGAATGGATACGGT
This sequence comes from Anomaloglossus baeobatrachus, assembly GCF_048569485.1. NCBI lineage: Eukaryota > Metazoa > Chordata > Amphibia > Anura > Aromobatidae > Anomaloglossus > Anomaloglossus baeobatrachus. Next base: position 376,565,798 of record NC_134357.1, on the reverse strand, counting down.
ATATCAATTTCTATTTAAAAAAATGACTTGCTGTTCATATGTTCAGTCTTTGAGTTAGGGGTACTTTACACATTGCGACATCGCTACCGATATATCGTCGGGGTCACGGTTGTTGTGACGCACATGTGGTGCCGGTAGCGACGTCGCAATGTGTAAATCCTAGGAGCGACGATAAACGAGCGGAAAACAGTCAAAAATCGCTATTCTGTGTCACGTTGTTCATTTTCATAATATCGCTCCAGCTGTAGATACGATGTTGTTTGTTGTTCCTGCAGCACCACACATCGCTGTGTGTGAAGCCACAGCAACGACAAACATCTCTTACCTCTCTCCACCGTCAATGCGGAAGGAAGAAGATAGGCGGGATGTTATGTCCCGCTCATCTCCGCCCCTCCGCTTCTATTGGCCGGCTGCTTAGTGACGTCGCGGTGACATCGCGGTGACGCCGAACGCACCTCCCCTTTGAAGGAGGGATTGTTCGGCGGTCACCGCGACATCGCCGACAAGCTTTGTGCGTGTGAAGCTGCCGTAGCGATAATGTTCATTACGGCAGCGATCACCAGATATCGCATGTGCGAAGGGGACGGGTGCTATCACGCTCGACATCGCTAGCCAATGCTAGCGATGTCGCAACGTGGAAAGTGGAAAGTACCCCTTAGTTTTAACAGCTTCAGATTCTTAATATGCCAAAGGAATAAAGGAAATTAACAGCCATTTTTTCAGGCATCTTCCAATCTATACTTTATTATATGTCAGTGGAAAGGCTCAAAAGATACCGTACACGAAAGTTGTCAATATATGAGAGCTTTGCTAACTTTTTGCTTGGAAAAAAAATAGCGGTTACTTCATGGTTGAGAGGAGCGAAATATAACGTCTGAAAAACGCCAGTAAAAAATGACGAAAAATACTTGAAAAATGGTCAAAAATATTAATAGATTGCCCAGGCAATCATCATAAAAACATTAAAAAAGACTCTTTGGGGGAAAAAATGCTGCTGTTTCTTAAAGTGTCATTCTCTTGCAAAACTTTCACTGGTTCGCTGCGCCTGTAAAAAAACATTGTGTACATATACTTTTATGGTATGTTCATACTGAAACTTTTGCTGAGTTTTTGGAGTTTTGAATTTTTGAGGATGATTTTGGAGAGATTCTGCTCCAAAAACTGGGCAAAAATATTCAATGTAAACATACTAAAAGGAAACTTTGGCGTCTTTTGTGTCATTTCTTCAGTTATTTCCTGAGTGTTTCTCTAATGGCTGCCAGCAGTTTATTGGGGGGTTTTCCTATGACATTGTTATCTTCACTCCATTGAATAATGAAGAAACCACGTGAGGTTTTGTTCAAAGCAAAAACGATGTAAAACATTCCAAAAGACTTTTGAGATTTCCCATTGACTTTTTACTAATGGAAAATACCAGAATAATGGAGATGTCACTTCTTTTAGATTTTTTGAAACCAGAAGAAGTTAAAAGACATTCTAAAGCCTCAACATATGTACAGAAAGGCACTTTTACATAGAAATGCATATCTTCATTCTTTTGAGTGTTTTCTGAGAGTTTTCCGGTTTCTGCCTGAAAAAGACATATACACATAGGTTTTCCACACTGAACACAGTTAGTGAGTATTCCCTGCCTTATTGCATATTGATGAAAATTTGACAAGCAAAATGGTGTTGTTATCCAGAATTTAAGAAAAAGAATGAGAAGAGACAAAAAGGACAGATATTAATAATTCTATCTGTGTGAAGCTGTGCATAAGACCATTTTATATACTCAATGGTACAGATGAATTTGATGCAGTCACTTTTTTCTTGACCCTCTTCAGAAATTATGTATATATTGGTGACATAGTGGTTGGTAGTAACTTTGATATAGACCTCTGCAGATTGTGATTTCAGAATGCATTGATAGTTGTAATTAACCTGTGAAATGTCCTATTGGATCAGCTTTGTATACAGGTTGTTGCTCTCGCTCCTCAAACCTCATCTGCTTGCATCAGACTGTATATCAGCGCACGTTTCCGAGAGTAAGTCCCAAATCGTAAAGGTGACCCGGGATTAGCCGTCAGCTCAATTTTGCTGTTCTTGGCAGAGGCGCCTCATAAGCATCTGAAAATAGACTGTGGTAATCTGAAATCGAATGGCACAAAAATCAGCGGTAAAGCTGTGAATTTTTGCCTGGGCCGGAGACAGCTTCTTGATTGCCTTCTCAGCTAAGCTGTCAGCGGGGAAGCCTGGGGGGAGTAGATTTTGTTAGGAGAAGGAGAAGAGAATAACCCTCTCGCTATGAAATGCTGCTTACTGCAAGCTGCCTATATTTCCAACAAACTCCTGCATTAAGTGATCCAAAAACAGAATGACATGGAGCATATCCCAAAGGGACAGACGGCAGCGGTCAAACTCAAAATGGAGTTCACATTGATGATAATATACTTGATATTGCCCTTGCGTTACATTGAAGGGTGGCATGTTCCCAGGAGTTTTGTTAGGTCAGGGCTTACGCTTCCCCAGAAATACTATGTCTACACCCACTAGAGAGTAATTCAGCTTCTTTCCCCCAATAAGCAGTGCTGCTTCTGTTCATTGACTGCAGCAGGAATAGCAGTTTAGCCCTATTAACATGAATGAGCTGTCATAACAGACACAGCTAAAAAACACGAGTCGTGCTGCTTTTGGGGAAAAAACAAAAATCCCTTTATACTTTCACTAGAGGGTGAAATGCTGGAACAAATTGAAAAGGCAGCTAATAATAATAATCGGGTTCTTATTATGGGGGATTTCAACTATCCAGACATACAGTGGGACATAGAATCTTCTGGTTGTGTTAAAAGCTGTAAATTCTTATCTACCATTCAAGACCATTTCCTCTCTCAGATGGTAGATGAACCGACGAGGGGAGATAATTTGCTAGATTTGGTCCTTTCAAATGGACGGATACAATTTCAGATCTACAGGTCCGGGAGCACTTGGTCAGCAGCGATCATAATATGGTAAGCTTCAACGTAATATTCAATAGAACATTTCAAAGGGGAAATGCTAAAACCTGGAATTTTAGGAAAGCTGATTTCAACAAATTAAGGGAAGAGCTTAAATGTGTAGATTGGGACAAAGTCATGGTAACTGGGGATACTGAACATAAATGGGGAAAGTTTAAGGATATATTGCTAGAGTCCTGTAAAAAACGTATACCCTCTGGTAATAAAACGTCCCGGAATAAAAAGAAACCACTATGGATAAATAAGACTGTACAAAGTATAATAAAACAAAAACAAAGGGCGTTTAAAATATTGAAGGCTGAGAATACAGAAATAGCATTGCAGGAGTATAAAGATATCAATAGGCAATGCAAAAAAGAAATCAAACAAGCAAAACTAGCTACTGAAACAAAAATCGCCAATGACATTAAAATAAATCCCAAAATCTTTTATAAATACATTAATGCCAAAAGGAAAACAGAGGATAGTATTGGCCCCTTAAAATATAATAAGTTAGTTATAGAGGACAAACAAAAGACTGAGATATTAAATAGGCATTTCTCATCTGTGTTCACAAAGGAACTGACTGTACCAGGCATCATTCAACAAGTGAAAAATCAAAGTCCCCCACCAGATATAATCAATTTAACGCAAGAAGAAGTACGCCTACGTCTGAGTAAATTAAACATTGACAAATCCCCAGGGCCAGATGGCATTCATCCACGAATATTGAGGGAATTGAGCTCCGTAATTGACAGACCGCTGTATCTCATCTTTTTAGACTCGCTTGTAACAGGGTTGGTGCCTCAGGATTGGAGGATTGCTGATGTGGTACCGATATTTAAGAAAGGTAAGAGGGTAGATCCAGGCAACTACCGTCCAGTAAGCCTGACATCAGTAGTATGCAAAGTTTTTGAGGGCATTTTAAGGGATGACATGCAAAAATATCTTGCAGAAAATAATATAATAACTGACAGACAGCATGGATTCATGAAAGATAAGTCGTGTCTAACCAACCTGTTGGGGTTCTATGAGGGGGTAAGTGCAAACCTGGATATTGGTAATGCAGCTGATATGATTTATTTGGACTTTGCAAAGGCATTTGATACTGTACCACATAATAGGCTTATACTAAAGCTCCAGAAGCAAGGACTGGGGGAAACTATATGCAACTGGGTAAGGAATTGGCTAAAAGATAGGAAACAAAGAGTAGTCATAAATGGAACATTCTCTAAATGGGCCATAGTCAGCAGTGGGGTGCCGTAGGGATCTGTGCTAGGACCAATTCTTTTTAATCTCTTTATTAATGACCTTGTGGATGGGATTGATAGTAAAGTGTCAGTCTTTGCTGATGACACCAAACTATGTAGGATATTAAAAACTGACCTTGATAGTATAATACTACAAAAAGATCTGGATAAGATGTCAGAATGGGCAGATACTTGGCAAATGAGATTTAATGTTGATAAATGTAAAGTAATGCACCTAGGACGGAGTAATCCTATAACTGCGTATACATTAAATGAAAGTAAACTCGGGACTACAGAACAGGAGAAGGACTTGGGTATACTCATTACAAATAAGCTGAGCAGCAGCACTCAATGTCAAGCAGCAGCTGCAAAAGCAAACAAGATTCTAGGGTGTATAAAAAGAGAGATTAGATCCCGTGATCCCAACGTATTGTTACCCCTCTATAAATCACTTGTAAGGCCACATCTGGAATATGGGATTCAGTTTTGGGCTCCACATTTTAAAAAGGACATTCAGAAGTTAGAGTCAGTTCAAAGGCAGGCAACTAGACTACTACAAGGAATGGAAGGCCTCCCATATGATGACAGGTTGAAAAAGTTAGATATGTTTAGCTTAGAAAAAAGACGTCTCAGAGGAGATCTCATTTATATGTATAAATATATGTGTGGTCAATATAAAGAACTGGCACATGAATTATTTCTTCCGAAGACAATACTAAGGACCAGGGGGCACTCACTGCGAGTGGAAGAAAAGCGATTCCGACAGCTAAATAGGAAAGGGTTCTTTACAGTTAGAGCAGTCAGACTGTGGAATACCCTACCACAAGAGGTAGTAATGGCAGATACTATAACAGCTTTCAAAAAAGGGCTGGATGATTTCCTCAGTACACACAACATTGTTGGTTATAAATGACTTTGTGACCAAATGTAGAACTGGTGGAGGAAGGTTGAACTAGATGGACCCAGGTCTTTTTTCAACCTTAGTAACTATGTAACTATGTAACTGGATATGCATTATTTAAAGAAGTTTTCCACTACTAATGTGTTACCCTTTCTTTTGTCCTAACTCTTCCGAACTAACACTTTCCTAATATATTTCTGCTCTCTACTCTGCTCATGTAAGTTAGCCTCTAAGAGGGTTGTAAATACCTTTATTGTTGTTGTAGCTTTGATCCTTCTGGCTGCAGACTGGAATCGGACCAACTGAGCAAGACATGTCACTCGTGGGGCAGAGAAGAGAGTGAACTATGATCTGGGCATTCCCACACTAGTAAAGATGCAGTCCCACCCCCTCCAGTGATGTGCCCTGCTCAGTTGGTCAAATTCCGGTCTGCAGCCAGAAGGATCAAAGCTATAATAACAATAAAGGTATTTAAGAGATCTGATGTTAAGCTGATCTTAGAGATCAGCTCACAGCAACACAGTAGATAGCAGAAGCATATTAGGAAAGTGTAAGTTAGGAAGAGTTGGGACAAAATAAATGGGGTCACATTAGTAGAGAAAACCCTCTTCAATGTCCTCCTTCCCTCTCTTCTGCCGCTATGTGGTAGGCAGTGGTAGGATGACTTTAGCTGTAAATAAAACATAACCTTAAGGCTATGTGCGCACGTTGCGTAAATACATGCAGTTACGCTGCGCTTTGTAGTGCAGCGTAACTGCATGCGTCCTGCGTCCCCTGCACAGACTATGGAGATTGTGCAGGGGCCGTGCGCACGTGACGTCTTGGAGCGCAGCGCTTTGGCTGCTGCCCGAAGCGCTGCGTTCTAAGAAGTGACATGTCAATTCTTCCGTGCGCTTTGCCGGCAGCCCCCGCTCTGTCTATGGCAGGAGCTGCAGGCAGAGCGCATGGAATCGGCTTTTTTTTTTTTTCTCTACGGACATTTTCTGCAGCGATTTGAAGCGCACGTGTGCTCTTCAGATCGCTGCAGAAATTTCTGCAGAGACAGTACGCAACGTGCGCACATAGCCTAAGAGTACTCTCAAACTGGCATATAAAAAAATCGGTCCCATTCTCATCCAGAAAAAAGGGACGAGTGAAGTCATGCGAGTGTGCAATTTTTTTCTTACCTAGCATCTGTATAGCATCCGTATGACATGCGTTTTTTTTTCTCACCAACTGTTATTCTACAGTCATTTACAAGACCATATATAGTGTTCTATGCTACAGAATGGTAAACTATCCGTAAAAAACGGACGTAAGATGGATGCCACACGGACATGCATGTGGCGCCCGATTTTTTTTTTTTTTTTCTTGCACCCATTGACTTGGATTGGATTGATATGTCATGTCCAATAGATGAGTGCAGTCGCAGCATGCTGCAATTTTTTATCAGTCTGATTTGAACTGAGGAAAAACTGTAGATCTGCTCTGCCCCATTGACTAACATTGGTCCGAGTGTGACTTTTTCTCACATTGCACTTGTCTGTTTTATAGGTCAATGTGAGAGTACCCTTGCAGTTGAGCAAAAAGATTTGTGGGAATCTGCTTCTACAGCCATGTTGCTAGTCCGTGGCCGCCAGACCAGAGCCTTGTGTACCTCCTCCTACCTCCCGGCTCCTGTTGTCTCTAGTACACTCAGAACAATGCCATCATTGCAGCGCGACTTACATGTCAGACTATTAAGATAGGGGGTTCACAGGGCTCAGTCCAGCAGCCACGGACCACAGATGTGGCTACTGGACCAATGTAAATGGCACAAGCTGAACTTAATAATTGGCTGCACTACTATAAACATGATGTCAACGCTGCAGCCAAAAAGCAGAGGCTAAGGCACCGCTAGAGACTTGCCGGTCTTCTGAATGATAATTAAAGTGAGGTTTGTTTGGGGGGGGAGGGCTACAACAAAATGAGCTGTCAGGTGAAAGTTTTCTAAAAGGGGAAAACCCCTTACATATATTATATAAGGTCAATACATATTGTGCCTTTACTAACACTGGCGCATCATTATCAGGTATATTCACTTGTGGCTAATGTTACAGAAATGTATATGACTGTCGCATTTATCTGAATGTGTGTAACACGTGTATACACGTAGCAAGAACAACCCTATTAAGATGTATGGCATTGATTTTCAGTTGCAGAATCTTGTGCACATTGGAATCTGTCTACATCAAACAATCTCAGTGACAACATTTTGTATTTTATTACTTTATCGTCACCACATTTACACTTTAGATATACAAGTTTTTATTATCCTTTGCTGCCCCCTAGTGACATATTTTTTTGTATTGCAGTAATTTTCCTAATACTGCACATACATTTGCAGATTTTGAATCAACAGCCTCCTTATGAGATATATGGGGCATTTTGATTTTTAGCCCCTGCAAGACATGAAAAAATGAAACTAATATTTTTAGCCTCTATTGAAAATATGAAATAAAAGATCCTTATTTTAATATTTGAAAGAGGATCTTTCACCAGTTTGAGCTTGTCAGACAGGCCACATCATGGAATAGTGGCTGCAGAGATGAGTAAACATATTTTTTCATATTCCATTTTTCCTCTCCATTGCAGAGATATTAACTTGTAAAGTTTAGATTATAATTTATGATAAACCCAAATGGGCATTAGTAGAGATTCTCTATTATGGGTGTGTACTTTGTCCCCTGCATGAGGTTTACAAATTATAAACATCAGCCATCATTTAGAGAAAAAAAAGAATATGCTCCCAGAAGTAGAGCTGAGCGAACCTGAGGTTCAGTTTTCGAACCGAACACCAACTTATAAAATCAAGGCTCGGGTTCGGATGCTTTACGTGCGAGCTCTACTTGTGCGAGTAACGCTGTGCCCAGGTACGCTTAGGCTATGTGCCCACGCTGCGGAAAATGCGCGGATTTTGCCGCGTATTTCTTGCGGAAAAGCCGCGGATTTTCCAGAAATCTGCAGCACAGCTACTACCCAGCCATTTCTATGGCATTTGGGAAATGCTGTGCCCACGCTGCGGATTTTTCCACAGCGGAAATTGTGCGGATTTCCGTGCGGAAAAATCTGCAGCATGTCAATTATTGTTGCGGATTTCTCCGCAGGGTCCCATATACTTACCTGCCTCACCAGAGTCACTTTCTCCGTCCGGTGTACAGGAGCGCGGTGAATCCAGGTACAGGAAGGAAGAGGTGGGCGGAGCCTGCACAAGCTCTGGTCATGTGACAGCCGGAGCTAGTTCAGGCCCGCCCACCTTCTCCTGAAGACGCTGAGAGAGTGACCCGGCTGCCGGAAAGCGAGGTGCTGCATGATGGAGGTAAGTATGAACTCCCCCGATCACTGCAGCACTTGTTCTGCATTGAGGATGCAGTGCCGAAGCCATGATATATCCGCAGGACACTGTCCCCGTGGGCACATAGCCTTAGTGTTCAACCCTGTGCGAGCCGCTTACAGTGTTTGAATGGCGCACACTGGGGGTAACATCAGCACAATTACATGTGTGCAACCCAAAAATCTTTGGGAAAAAGCCCACCCACTCTTCCCCGGAAGTGATCTGCTTATCGCCGGCTGTATGTGGGTGGAGAGTCAAACTGCCAATCAGTGACTTGCTCTGGTGTTTTAGTCAAGCTCGAACCAGGGGAGACTGCTCATTTGCTGCCGGCGAACCGAACCTCCACGGAACTTCTCATCTCTACCCAGAAAGTCAGAAGAACATGCCTTCTTTTATAAGATATGATAGACAGCCCTGAGTTCTGCAGGTAAGGAGTAGTATAGAGCAGATATGAGTGTGATTACAAACACTTCCTAATCTCCTCTTATGACAGTGTTAACGTGGGGGCAGGGCAGAGCTGTGAAAGGAAAGCTACGATTGCAGATGTGTTTGTAATCACATATAGCTCAGCTCTGCTGTTCTGTCCTTCCTTCCTACAATAACTGCAGTGAGAGGGGACCTGGAGAGGTCAAGGCTGTTTGTCATTACATTTCACAGGAGAAGGTCTGTTCTTCTGACATTCTGGGACATGTTCTTTTTTTCCCCTACCCCTAAATGGCACCTCCTACTTATTTTGGGTCAGTATTATGTAGGGGATAAACTACACATCCCCAGAGAAAAAATTCTGGTATCACTCAGTTGGGTGTATCATAAATTATAACCTAAACTCTACAAACTAATATCTCTGCAATAGAGAGAATAAATACAAAAAAATAATATGTTTTACTCAGATCTGCAGCCATTATTTTATGCTGTGGCCAGTTTAATATGCTCAAACTGATGAAAGATCCCCTCTAAAAGGCATCCTAGACTTTCACAAGTATACAGAGACTGAAAACAGACCAGCACAAAAAGGACAAAGAATCAGTTTGAAATGTAAATCTTTAATTAACGCACAATATATACAATAAGAAATACAAAAAATTGTGACTTGTTCTGCAAGTTAACGTAACTAGAGAACCTCATGGAGGGTAGTACTGAGCTCATAATTGAATGGTACACATTAAAAGCCTTTTATACAGCCATTTAAAGGGCTTGTCCAAGCTATACCTCACTTGTATTGAGCGAGGACAAACATATCTGGTCGGAATGTGGAAGTGTGTAAACCTTATATTTGCAATCTCTATGGATTCAGAAATTTGCAGTCACAGAGTGCAGACTTTCATCTCTTTCCTGCACACTCCCTTTAAGGGGAATGTCTCATCATATGTAACCACTTTCATAGAGAAGACCATTGATTATGCTGGGAAACACCGCCATTAAACTTTAATATTGCAGTAGAAATCTAGTATTACATGGCGCTAGATTAAAAAATGGCTTCCCTAATTAAAATTAAACCCCAGTTTATCAATATGCAGCTTCTTTTATGTGCTGCAGAAGTAAAAAGTGCAATCATTATAGGACAGGTATTACAAAATAATTCACTTATAAGATATAAGGTGCTTGGAATTTTTCAGTTGTAACATTTATGAGTAAAGCCTGCTTTACACGTATCAATTTATCGTGCGTTCGTGTGTGCGATCGCACCCGCCCCCATCGTTTGTGCGATACGGGCAATTTGTTGCCTGTGTCGCACAAACTTGGTAACCCCCATCACACGTATTTACCTCCCGAACGATGTCGCTGTGGGCGGCGAACATCCTCTTCCTGAAGGGGGAGGGACGTTCGGCGTCACAGCGACGTCACACAGCGGCCGGCCAATAGAAGCAGAGGGGCGGAGATGAGCATGACGTAAACATACCGCCCACCTCCTTGCTTCCGCATTGCCGGCGGGACGCAGGTAAGCTGGTTCATCGTTCCCGGGGTGTCACACGGAGCGACGTGTGCTGCCTCGGGAATGATGAACAACCGGAGCACAGAAGGACGTTCAATCTTTTGAAAATGAGCGACGTGTCAACGAGCAACGAGTATTTTTGCTCATTCACAGTCGCTCATTTGTGTTACACGCTACGATATGTCAAATGAGGCCGGATGTGCGTCACTAACGGCGTGACCCCGACGACATATCGTTAGATATATATCGTAGCGTGCAAAGCGGCCTTAAGTTGGCAAAGTTTACAACTTAGGCCTCATGAGGACGTCTAGAATTTTTTTTCTTCAAGCAAAAAAATAAATAAAGTAAAGATAAGTCTAATTTGCAGATCAAACTCAACCAGTCAAGTCTATAGTTCAAAGTAAAAAGGATGCACACTGATGGCACCCTAGTTTTGTCCATTTTTCAATGGCAACTGGCTAGGAGAAGCTTGAGAGACTTCCATCAGTTATAATTGTGTATGAGAAAAACTGATAAAACTCTCCTGGTAAAGACTGATTCACTGACCAAGTACTGATGAAAATCGATGGAAATAGTTCTGTTTTTTCATATGCAGGAAAATGAATCTGAATGAAGCCTAACAGTAGATTTTGTAGAATTGCACCACTGCAGACAATTCCATATAGTGCCGAAAAATATTGCGCCATCAAGGGCAGTGCTTATCATGCTTACCATGGGGTAATGCCTGTCAGTGCTAAAGCGCTATGTCACTAATAGCATACAATGTGCAAAAGGTAGAATGATATGAGGTTCTGTAGAAGGGAAGGCTTTGCAAAACCGCTTAAAGTCTTTTTGTTTTTTTCTAGCAACCTCTACAAGATGCCAATATGGCAGCACTAAATGAAATCTGGGAGGGGCACAAAAATGCAATATGGCATTATCCAGACAACATCAATAAAAAGAGATATGGTAGGGCTCAACTGGTGTTTTTGTCAGAAGGAGTAACACTTTATAAGCATAAGATGTAAATCCAGCTGCTGGTTGAGGAGATAGCCAAGGAGTCCAGGGTGTAATGAATGATAGTAGTTTTATTTCAACGCGTTTCGAAGTATCTATAACTCCTTCATCAAACAACAGAAAGTACTGTAGATATCTCGAAGAGCATTGAGAATAAAACCACACATTCATTATACTCTTTGGATATTTTTTTATTCCATACCTACCATCAACGCAGCACGCCCGCATCTCCTACACCTAAGTATGCCAGCAATGGCTCTTTCAACTTTTTACATTTTGACAAAGGAGATAAAATAAAAATAGAACAAATACAGGTGAAGACAAACCTCCATCTATGTAGTAAAAGCATTAGTTAGGCCCAGCTGCCAAGAAATAAAGAATTCTTAATTGATAAACCTTTGAAAATAAATGTTTCACCTAGGAATAGGTCTTTTTTTAGGATTAACAGAACAATAAACACTTAATGAGCAAGAGGCCTTCTTCATTCCAGTCATCATTCGCCTGAAGAAGTACGGTAATCGCTTTAATTTTTTTTTAGTTATCAATAACGAGAATCTTCAAGTAGACGTTCTTCTGCTTTTATAAGACCCCTCATGTATAGTAAGACAACTCAGTCTATAGACATATGTAATATACTGTATGGCCATTTTTATCCAGAGTAAAGCATCATCGGCATACAGTCTTATGGGAAGTAAGATATTTGAAGGACCAAGAGCCAAATTTACTGTGTACCTTCAGAGTTTTGAGTTTATAGACAGATTTAGCATTTTAATTTAAAGTTGTTGAATCCTAGGGGAAAAAAAATACGGTCATCTCCAGTGTCAGGATCTTCTGAGCAGCAAATTGTCCATTTCATCACTCATCTTCTGAATCAGACAGGTTATCTTCATAGTAGGCACCATAATTAAACTGCTCCAATGGGAACGGAACATCTTTCCATTGTTTGTAAGTTTTGCGGCTCTCAGGAGTTTGTAGGACAAAACTCTTGATATTTAAAATGGGAAGAGTCGTAAGTGATCGGTAGATCATTATCATGCCCCAATGTGCCTGCAGGAAGAAATTATTGGACAATGACAAGTCATATTCTTCTGCCATATAATAAAAACACCCTATGCAAGAATCAGCGTTTGTAAGTAGCCATCATAAAAAGAGTGATCTAAAGCACTGCTACCACCTTTATTCAGCACAAGCATTGAGATCGTGTGTCAGACATGCCAGAGACCACTACTGTCAGACTGAGGAAAGTATGCGTCAATCTGGCAGACAGTTATTGCACTGACTCTCACCATACATATGGGAGCCTAATTCAACTGAGAATTTGTGTTTTTAAATAGGAGAAGGACATAAGCGTCTGCAAGACACTCTCGGTGGCACATTATATCCAGGGAGGACAAGTGATCAATTGTTAAAATTCAACATGTCCATCCTTCCTTCTTCCACCTTCTTCCAACATCATCTATCAGAGAAGAATCGTGTGAATCCAAAAAATATTAGATGGTCAGCCACTCTCACCAAAAGCAGCAGGGTTGGTAGCATTATCCTATGTCTGGGGGCCTTTTCTAAGTTAATTTGGAAATAAATGAATTTGTGGCTTACCAGCAGAGACAGGTGCATTGATTCATGGGACTCTGGTTCATCAGCCAGGTAAGTAGTCTATGTCCACATAAGAGGCTCGTGAAGCTCTTACGTGATGTCATTGCAGCGTGACACACAGATAACACCACATCAGCCTAGCTAATAAAAAGCTGCTCCGGAGATCCCGGAAGATAAGAGATTTGTGAGCCTTCCATCCAACGGCTAGATTACTGATCTGGGCAATGCATTGGAGTCTCTTGAATGGATCCGTCCAGCTCTACTTACCAGTTATACACTGTGTGCACAATTATTAAGCAAGAGAGTACTTTGACCACATCATTATTTTAATGTATATTTTACAACTAGTGATGAGCATGCTCGGCACTGCTCGTTACTTGATACAGCATCAGGGTGCTCGGGTACTCGTGGAGCTTAACAGAGTATCGCGGGTGCTCAGAATATTTGTCCGTGAAACAATGACCACAATGCACAGGCTTGCTTCACTGCATGATGGGCAACCCTGGGAGAGCCAATCGCAGTCTCTGAATGGCTCTCCTGGGGGATAAAACAACGTTTTTGAATGCAGTGTGACCAAACAAAAACCCCACCCTTCCTCTTACTGGAAATGTTTTATTTATGGCTGGCTGTATGTGGGCAGACACCTGAGCAGGCCAATCATTAATTTTCCTTAATGGTCATTACTCGTATCTAAGTCGTCCAAGAGTCTGAGCAGCTCGAATGAAGTATCTGTGGCGCCCCTGACCTGGTCAGGCACCACTGAGTACTGCACCCATGCTGGGTCAGTACAAAACAGGTAATCCCAGAGGCTGACTAGGTGACACAGACACTTAGAACCAGGAACACACACAGCTTAGAGGGGACCCCTGGGCAGTCCCAGGGAGGGGGCGTGGCCCTCGCATCCCAGCTAGTGGTGGGTGTGGGACTGGAGACAGGGAGTTGTGCAGAGGCAGCCGAAGGAGCTTGAGGTGTAGAGCAGCATCTGGAGGGCAGAGCAGAGGAGCAGGGCCCTGCTAGACACTGCACCAGTCAGTGGCTGCTGGCGGGGGAGAAAGGGTACTGTAAAGTGCTGCCTGAAATCCACCTAATGCAGAGGTGGCTGAGTAAGGGGACTGTCAGTAGACCCAGCCCGCACTGGGAAACAGGTCCCCACAGCAGGGGTCCATTCAGTTGGCCTGCCAAACCTGCTGGTGAGGGCCCTTTATGTGCCTCACCAACCTACACAGAGTCTGCAGCTACAGCATAAGGAGGACAGAGCCTGGAGCCATCTTAACCTTGGTCCACGCTGCCCGCAAACGGGCCAGAAAGGGGAGAAAGGCAGAAGCGACTTCCCTGGGTGATTTCAGCAATACTACATGTAGGAGTCACCTCAAAACAAGAAGGGCTAAGAAGGCGAGTCAGCAGTCACCCCTACATCAGCAAAAAGGGATACCTAGTTCCTCCTGGTTCATCATAGCATCACCCGGGTTAACTCACCCCTGCCATCTGAAAGTGAGTAAAAACCCTGAAAGACATTGCTGCTTGGGTGTGAGTTCTTTTGCGACCTGTGGTACTACACCCTTACACTGAGCCCTGGGGCCAGCCTCACTCTCGGGAGGCTACAACATCTGACTGCATTTACCATCAGCCCCAGGCGCTCCCTAAACTGCAGTGGCAGTCACCCCTTGACCGCAAATACCGAGAGTGGCGTCACGATCCCCATAGAAGTTAACCTGACCTACCAGAGGCCAGAAGATTCCCTGCACTGTGGTGTCCCCGAACAAGAACAGTGCTCCTGGGGCGGCACATATCAAGCATTCTAGCATTTTAGTCCTCGACCATCACTAATTACAACACCAAGCTGTGTTACGGTTGCTGCGAGCACTGGAGACTATGTCCAGATTTCTTGCTACTGCACATGTGCGAGCGCTGGAGACTAAGTCCAGATTTCTTGCTACTGCACATGTGCGAGCGCTGGAGACTAAGTCCAGATTTCGTGCTACTGCACATGTGCGAGCGCTGGAGACTAAGTCCAGATTTCGTGCTACTGCACATGTGCGAGCGCTGGAGACTAAGTCCAGATTTCTTGCTACTGCACATGTGCGAGCGCCGGAGACTAAGTCCAATCTTGGAGCCATTGCACATGTGTGGGTGACATCATCGCTGACACGAGGTCACATGTCTCTGACACCTTCTATGCCGATTGGTCGCTGGTCATGTGCTTGTGACGTCTTGCTCGGTGATAGGCCAGCATGACGTCACTCCTGTCGTTCTGGCAGCGGATTGGCTCTGGTGTCCTCCATCTTGGATGAGGCACAGAGTCTATATAAGACCCTGACACACGCCGCATGGTGCTCAGTCCTCTTGGTTCATGCATATGAGTAGACGCTCTGTGCGCGTTCCTCTAGGCATTCCTCTGTCTATGCTAGGTGAGCGCTACCGGCAGGGTAGCGTTCTTATACCTTACAGCTTCGGCTGCTGTCCGTATCCTTACCTCTTAGGGGAGCGGACATAGGCAGGTGCCTGAGGCACATGGTCTGGCTGGGCCTTGTGATTCTACTCGTAGGTGGACGTTGCCGCTAGGGTAACGTTCCTTATACTGCGTCTGGCAGTTGTTCGTATCCTCGCACACTAGGGGAGCGAACAGAGGTAGGAGCTTTGTGCGGCTTACGCTGCTGTTTGTCTCTTTTGCACCACTAGAAGAGCGGACCTAGGCAGGTGCCATATCTAGTGGTTCGTGTCCTCGCACACTAGTGGAGCGAACGCAGGTAGGAGCTTTGTGCGGCTTACGCTGCTGTTCGTCTCTTTTGCACCACTAGAAGAGCGGACCTAGGTAGGTGCCATTTCGCACACATTGCCTTTGTCTCTGTGATTGTTAACAGAGATCATTCCACACACCCTCCAAGTAAGGGAGGAATTGCTTTACTTACTTATTATATCCTTCTGTGAGTTAACAGAGGTATTGCACTCTGCCATAGTCTGCAGCAAAGTCTTTGCACGGTGGACCCTGACTGTCTGATACTCCTTTCGGTTCTTATCAGACAGCCCCCCGTAACATTAGGACTGAGCCAAGGGTCTGGCAGTTATGGCAGAATATCAGCAGTTACACCGTTACATACAAGTACTTGAGTCACGGCTCAAGAGTATAGAGGTCAACTCTTCTCGCCTCTCTACGGAGAGGTCCAGAGTAGGCTTTATCATCTCATTACTTCAGGACAAAGCCTTAGAATGGGCGACTCCCCTATGGGAGCGCTCTGATGTGGTTACTCTGAGACATCAAGACTTTCTTGATGCTCTTAAGGCGGTATTCATGGGTCCGCAGGTTACCCATGATGCGGCCCTGAGACTGTTAGATCTATCTCAGGGTTCGTTATCCACTAGTTCTTATGCCATTGCTTTTAGAACTCTGGTGGCAGAACTAGATTGGCCAGAGAAGGTGTTGATTCCTATCTTCTGGAGAGGGTTGGCAGGCTATGTCAAGGATGCCCTTGCTACTCGTGAGGTCCCTGCTTCTCTGGAGGACTTGATCACAGTTGCAACGAGGATCGATGTACGCCATAAGGAACGTAGACTCGAGGTCTCTTCCTCACGCCCTAAGCATCGGGCTATTCCAGTTGTTGAGGGTCCACTACAATCTTCCTCAGCATCTGAAACATCTCCCACTCCTATGGAGTTAGGTCATACGTTCTCCAGACTACGCAAGTCTGGTCCTCCTATATGTTACGTATGTCGTCAGGCTGGGCACTATGCCAACAAGTGTCCTAGTCGTCAGGGAAACTCCCTGGCCTAGTAACCATTAGAGGGGGGTTACTAGAGACGTCTTCTGCACCCTCTAAGTGTTGTATCCCAGGTCAGCTCTCGTTATCTGAGAATACATGGCCTATTATGGCTTTTGTGGATTCCGGAGCTGACGGGATTTTTGTGTCCTCAGGATTTGTAAAGGGACACAATATTCCCTCTATCATGTTAGAGGCGCCTATTCCTGTCCGTGTTGTTAATGGAACTATGTTGTCTGACTCCATTACATTGAGGACAGTTCCCTTGCGCCTTTCCCTGTCTCAGGGTCACATAGAGGAGATTTCTTTTCTTGTTTTGCCTGAGGGTATAGACGACGTCCTTCTGGGTCTTCCATGGCTTCGGACTCATGCTCCTCACATTGACTGGGAGTCTGACAGCATTATTAGTTGGGGTTCGAAATGTCAGTCCCGATGTCTTCCCTTACCACCTAAGGTCGTTGCGGTTGCATCAACTGATCTCTCTCCCATACCTACACCCTATTTGGATTTCGCTGACGTGTTCTCCAAACAGGGTGCTGAGGTTCTTCCACCCCATAGGCCGTATGACTGTGCCATAGACCTTATCCCAGGTTCGGTTCCACCTAAAGGCAGGGTTTACCCCCTGTCGATACCTGAGTCGGAGGCCATGTCGACCTATATAAGAGAGAGTTTAGAGAAGGGGTTCATTCGTAAGTCTGTCTCTCCCGCGGGAGCTGGGTTTTTCTTTGTTCGGAAGAAAGAGGGTGATTTGCGTCCCTGCATAGATTACAGGGGTCTCAACGCAATCACAATAAAGAACAAATACCCATTACCTTTAATTTCGGAGCTCTTTGACAGACTGAGAGGAGCTCAAGTTTTTACGAAGTTGGATCTGCGGGGTGCGTATAACTTGGTACGAATTCGAAAGGGTGACGAATGGAAGACCGCTTTTAACACCCGAGACGGTCACTATGAATACCTCGTCATGCCTTTTGGGTTATGTAATGCACCCGCAGTATTTCAGGACTTCGTAAACGATGTGTTCAGGGATTTACTGTTATCCTCAGTAGTGGTGTATCTGGACGACATCCTGATTTTTTCTCCTGATCTGGAGACTCATCGTCAGGATGTCGTTCGTGTCCTTTCCCGTTTAAGGGAGCACTCATTGTTTGCTAAACTCGAGAAATGTGTATTCGAGCAGTCCTCATTGCCTTTTTTGGGTTACATTATCTCACAAGAGGGTCTGGCTATGGATCCTGCGAAGCTCTCTGCTGTCCTGCAATGGTCCGAACCTCATTCCTTGAAGGCGGTGCAACGCTTCTTAGGATTCATAAATTATTACAGGCAGTTCATACCCCATTTTTCTACTTTGGTGGCCCCTTTGGTGGCCTTGACTAAGAAAGGTGCTAATCCCAAAGCCTGGTCTACTGAGACATCTCAGGCTTTTGAGGCAGTAAAAAGACACTTTTCAACTGCTCCCGTTCTTCAAAGACCCGATGAGAATAAGCCCTTCCTCTTAGAGGTTGATGCCTCTTCAGTGGGTGCTGGTGCGGTCTTGTATCAAAAGAACGGTGCAGGTAGAAAAAGGCCGTGTTTCTTCTTTGCTAAAACCTTTTCACCGGCAGAGAGAAACTATACCATTGGGGATAGGGAACTGCTCGCCTTGAGATTAGCCTTGGAGGAGTGGCGTCACTTGCTGGAAGGAGCGAAACATCCTTTCCAGGTCTATACAGACCATAAGAATCTGACGTACTTACAAACCGCTCAGCGTCTGAATCCTCGCCAAGCCCGCTGGTCCTTGTTTTTCTCCCGCTTTCACTTCTCCATCAACTATCTGTCTGGGAGTAAGAATAACAAGGCAGACGCCCTGTCTCGCTCTATGCTTTCTACCCAGGAAGAGATTGACGAACCTCGTCTTATCCTTCCCTCCAGGGTTTTTCATACGCTCTCCCCTGTGACGTTAGACCAAATCCCACCGGGCAAGACCTTTGTTCCGCCTGATCGACAGAATGATATACTGTCATGGGCCCACACCTCAAAGGTGGGTGGGCATTTTGGTATTAGGCGGACACGAGAGTTACTGGAGAGGTGGTATTGGTGGCCACACTTAGCCAGCCACGTCAAGAGATATGTCGGTTCCTGCTACTCGTGTGCTCGCAACCGTCCATTACGGCAGAGACCGGCTGGGCTCTTGCATCCTTTACCAGTGCCAGATAGACCATGGGAGGTGGTAGGCATGGACTTTGTGGGTGATCTTCCATGTTCACAGGGACATAGATTTGTGTGGGTCATTACGGACCATTTCTCCCGGATGGTTCATCTCGTACCGTTATCGAGAATCCCATCTTCCAGGGTACTAGCCAAACTATTCCTCAAGCATGTCTTTAGGCTTCACGGGATGCCAGATCGTATCATTTGTGATAGAGGCCCGCAATTTACTTCCCGTTTCTGGCGAGATCTTTGTAGCCTTCTGCAAATTGAGTTGAATCTCTCTTCGGCATACCATCCGGAGACTAATGGTTTGGTTGAACGTACCAATCAATCTATGATTATATACCTTCGACACTTTGTTGCTGAGAACCACGATAACTGGTCCTCCCTCCTACCCTGGGCAGAATTTGCCCTTAACAATTCGCTGGCTGAGGCCACTGGGCAGACACCGTTCGTACTCAATAATGGGCAACACCCTAGGGTACCGGTACCGTTTCCCGCTGCTGCACCTCCTCCTCTTGTGGCCGACTGGGCAACTAATGCCAGAGAGGTTTGGGATCGGACTCAAGAGTCGATCCAAGCAGCTAAGGACCGTATGAAGACGGTGTCCGATAGGTTTCGTCGCCCGGCTCCTGTCTTTTCTCCAGGGGACTTTGTGTGGCTCTCTGCAAAACACGTGAGACTTAGAGTGAGCTCTGTCAAATTTGCTCCTCGCTTCCTGGGTCCTTATGAGGTTCTTCGACAGGTAAATCCTGTAGTCTATCAATTGAAGTTACCTGTCCATCTTAGGATTCATGACAAATTCCATGTCTCACTGCTAAAGCCGGCTATTTTACCTCACGCTCGTGAAGTGCACTCTCCTGCCTCTGATTCCTCTCGCTCTAGCTATGAGGTACGAGCCATAGTTGGTTCTAAGATGGTTAGAGGGCGCAGGTTCTTCTTGATAGATTGGGAGGGCTATGGCCCGGAACATCGCTCTTGAGAGCCTGAGGAGGCTGTCCATGCTCCCGACTTAGTTGCCGATTACCTGCGTCGCCGGGTGGGGGGCCCTTGAGGGGGAGGTACTGTTACGGTTGCTGCGAGCACTGGAGACTATGTCCAGATTTCTTGCTACTGCACATGTGCGAGCGCTGGAGACTAAGTCCAGATTTCTTGCTACTGCACATGTGCGAGCGCTGGAGACTAAGTCCAGATTTCGTGCTACTGCACATGTGCGAGCGCTGGAGACTAAGTCCAGATTTCGTGCTACTGCACATGTGCGAGCGCTGGAGACTAAGTCCAGATTTCTTGCTACTGCACATGTGCGAGCGCCGGAGACTAAGTCCAATCTTGGAGCCATTGCACATGTGTGGGTGACATCATCGCTGACACGAGGTCACATGTCTCTGACACCTTCTATGCCGATTGGTCGCTGGTCATGTGCTTGTGACGTCTTGCTCGGTGATAGGCCAGCATGACGTCACTCCTGTCGTTCTGGCAGCGGATTGGCTCTGGTGTCCTCCATCTTGGATGAGGCACAGAGTCTATATAAGACCCTGACACACGCCGCATGGTGCTCAGTCCTCTTGGTTCATGCATATGAGTAGACGCTCTGTGCGCGTTCCTCTAGGCATTCCTCTGTCTATGCTAGGTGAGCGCTACCGGCAGGGTAGCGTTCTTATACCTTACAGCTTCGGCTGCTGTCCGTATCCTTACCTCTTAGGGGAGCGGACATAGGCAGGTGCCTGAGGCACATGGTCTGGCTGGGCCTTGTGATTCTACTCGTAGGTGGACGTTGCCGCTAGGGTAACGTTCCTTATACTGCGTCTGGCAGTTGTTCGTATCCTCGCACACTAGGGGAGCGAACAGAGGTAGGAGCTTTGTGCGGCTTACGCTGCTGTTTGTCTCTTTTGCACCACTAGAAGAGCGGACCTAGGCAGGTGCCATATCTAGTGGTTCGTGTCCTCGCACACTAGTGGAGCGAACGCAGGTAGGAGCTTTGTGCGGCTTACGCTGCTGTTCGTCTCTTTTGCACCACTAGAAGAGCGGACCTAGGTAGGTGCCATTTCGCACACATTGCCTTTGTCTCTGTGATTGTTAACAGAGATCATTCCACACACCCTCCAAGTAAGGGAGGAATTGCTTTACTTACTTATTATATCCTTCTGTGAGTTAACAGAGGTATTGCACTCTGCCATAGTCTGCAGCAAAGTCTTTGCACGGTGGACCCTGACTGTCTGATACTCCTTTCGGTTCTTATCAGACAGCCCCCCGTAACAAGCTGTATAATCTTGAATGCTTGTTGGATGAAGCATATCAGGTGATGTGTATTTGTGTAGTGAGGGTGAGTGTGTGTAAGGGGGTGCAGGGCTCAGCCCACTCCAGACCTGCAAACCGGTTATATACCGTATGCTATTCATGTATATTGTGTGTGTTATTGGTAAACGGCCACTAGGTGGCCACGGTGTGCTCAGCCACTTCCCTGGTGCTTGCTAGGCAGGTAAGGGTTAGTGAAAAGGAGCAATGTGCACAAAAAAGGGAACACAGAGTAAGGCCAGTTTCAGACGTTCGTGTTTAATCAGGTATCAGTCACATGCATGGTTATGGTCATACGTGTGTCACACGTGTGACATCTGTGTTTGCATACGTGTGACAGGTACCAGAGAAAATATGGGACTGTGAAATAAAAACATTTTCCATATTTACCTGCTGTCTCTGGCTCTGCTGCCTTCCACTCACGACCACCGCTCATTATAATCATCGATTATTCACCGCACTCAGGACCTGGAAGCCGGAGCAGCGCAGGGGACAGCGCATGGGTACAGCACCGCCGAGGACAGCATCGCAGAGACAGGTGAGTATTCTGCAAGCACAGTGACATCCAGGAGGTCATTGGAGTTCCCAATGAACTCTGATGACATCCCGATGACCCCCGTGACACCCGCGCTACAGCTTCACGGGTTCATCAGAGTTCATATGGAACTGTGATGACTCCCTGATGCTGTCCGCGCGATACTCCAGCTTCCAGGTTCTCACTACAGACACAGACACACACACACACTGTGTTGTATACTCACCCGGCGATGCGGTCCCCGGCACTGAAATCCCCCGCACTGCTTCGGCTTCCAGCTCCACAGGGCACTGAATATTCAGGGAAATACACAATACCAAAAGAGACGGCCGATCCCGTGCCATATTTCCAATATGGATACAGCCATATACAGAATATTTAGTAAACAAAGAAAGAACAAATCTGTACAACGACTTAATGCAAAAGACTTGAATTTTATTAATACAAAAGCATGATGACAAATAGACAATCTATAAAAAGTAGAGACAGGTGGTATATGCCAGCAGGTGGCGCCCTCACCACATACAAGGCAGATAGGAGCACATAATAAATGAATTCATGAGTACACAGCCAGGGCCTACTCAAAAAGTAGGCAGCCCAAGGCTGGACTGATTACAAGCAAACCAAAAGTGCTCCTATGCAGTTAATCCAGAATGTAATGAACACAATGTACAGGATAAATAGATGCATAGCCCTGAATCAACTGCAGTAATTAGAACATACCTATGGGTGTAGTGAGAGCCCAAAACCCAGACCTATAGGTTTCGGTGTCAATCCTTCTTCCGGGGGTGGTCTCTGATTAAAACAACTGCCCCTTTCATGCTTTTGTATTAATAAAATTCAAGTCTTTTGCATTAAGTTGTTGAATATTCAGGGAGTATAATGAGCAGGGGTCAGGAGCTGGAGGCAGCATGGCCGGAGACAGCACCGCTGGATAGAAGTAAATATAGAAACACTTTATTACAAAGACCCGTATTTTCTCCAGTATGTGTCACACCGATGGCACATGGATCGGATCACATCAGTGTGCGATCCGTGTGACACCCGTGCTGCTGGCGAGAAAATGGACATGCCTGCATGTGTGCGTGCGGTGTCATCAGAGGTCACATGATCCATGTGAAAACACGGACGTGTGAGTAACAGCAAATAATAACATGGGTATGTGTGGCATCTATGTTAAAAACGAATGTCACACGTACCTGAAACAGCAAAGGAAAAAATCCAGCATCATGGAGATTTTGTAGAAATAAAACTTGATTTTATTGTAGCAGAATAAAAACATGCAGACTGTGCAGCGGGCACAGAGGCACAGGTGAAAAGTGTGGGTTATCCAACGCGTTTCGACCAGAGAGTTTTATTCATGGCATGTCATGAATAAGACTCTCTGGTCTACAAAATCTCCATGATGATGGATTTTTTCCTTTGCTGATATCCATTGCCGCCCAGGCCAGGGCGTTTCCTTGCATCAGTGCAGAATCCAGGAGTGAAGAGGGGTGAGCTGACAACCTTTTTTATTCTAACGTACCTGAAACACGGACGTCTGAAACCAGCCTAAGAGACAGGAGAGTCCCTATCGTAGTGGAGTGCCTACACCTGAAGTAGGTATGTGGAATAAAAACTACGAAGACTTGTATCAATTTGGACCCTCTGGGTCAGATCCTGGGGCCCTGGTGAGAGTTGGGCTAACCGAACTACGTCCTAAAAGAGTGAAGTCGGGACGGCCTGCATGGTGGCCACCCCTGGCGTATACCCAAAGAAGCCCCTCACCAGGCTGAAGGTCAGTGGGCTCCGCAGAAGGAGTAGGTCCTGACAGAAGAGTGCCATCCCCAGGCACCCCCATCACGGTGGATAGCTAATCTATGTGGGTGGGAGACGGACCCCTGAAGTACAATATGAATCTGCTCGACAGAATGAAAATGAGTGAGGGGATGAGGGGCTCGAAGGCGTGAGTACCAGGGAAGTGGCTAGCCGGCAAATTAAGTGCAACTCCAGTTGCTATTGGCAACTCCGACGGGGACCCGGAGCAGATGGCTGAATCATTATGGCAAAGTACTATTGTGACCCCTGTAGCTGTCAAAAACTGTGCCCGCCGCTGGCGTGATGTAAAGTGTGCTGGAACTTCATGTAGTAAGGAAACATTCCTGTTTAAGACAGCATGTGTCCGTGAGTGGTGTTTGGGGGCAATGGGGCCTGCTGTAGCTGGCAGCTGGGAAGTGGCCCAGAAGAAGCAAGAACTAGTCCTGGCCTCCGGCATTAAAGTAAGTGTCCTGCACCACAAGTCCCAGCAACCCTTCCCCTGTATTAGAGAGGCGGCTGTGGTACAGAGCGCTGACCCAAGGTTGCGCTGCGGTCAAACAACAGCACCCCGCAGTCCATCTAACATGTGGCCCAAGTATGCAACATCAATTACAGAGGTGTACATAATTATTATGCAGCTTGTTTGGCCAAAAAAAAAGAAATTTAATTGACTCTGAAAAGTCAAATATTGTTATAAGTTTTACAGAGGGATGCAGCAATAAAATTGCTAATATATTGTGCTGTGATCACAGAACCATAAAAGATTTTGTTATAAATAGTCAACAGTATGGTAAAACAACGTGTTGACACAAAAAGAACTAAAAAAACATTTGAGAAAAATTTAACGTGAAGCGATTAAGAACTTCTTCAATGCTGTCATCTTCCAGAACTGAAACCTCTTTGGAGTATCCAGAAGTACAAGGAGCTCAGAGCTCAGAGACGTGGCTGAGGTAAGGAAGGCTGAAACCTGACTTCCACCGAACCAAGCACATGAGTTCAAACGTCAAAATCTGAAGACAGATTTTTCAAAGGTTTTATGGACTGTTGATATGAGCGTGATTATTGATAGATGTCTCCCATGGCTGGATCAGTAATTGGCCCAGCATTCCACTTCAACCAAGACACCAGCCTGGTGGACGTGGGGCACTGCAATGGACTTTAATATTAAAGTTGAGCTACTTGTACTTTTTCTGGTTGTAGATGGACTAAAATTAACTTCCAAACCTACTGTGCTAGTTTTTAGACACTTTCTTTCAGCAGCGGTACAGGACAAATTCTGCATCTCTTTATGAAAACCATGATTTTTATGCAGGACAATGCTCCATCACATGCATCGAAGTGTGCACTGCTTGGCTAGCCAATAAATGACCTAAAGATGATAGAATAATGACATAGCTCTTTCATTACATGACCTAAGCACTTTTCAGAAATTGTGAGCCCTAATTAAATGGGAGATTTACAGTGAAGGGAAACAGTCACCTCTCTGAGCAGTGTCTGGGGGGCTGTGGTTGGTGCTGTCTAACTGAAACTGACAGACCCCGTGGATGGCGCTTATGACTGTTGAAAAGGAAGGCGGTTATATTGCTCACTAATAATTTTTTATAATGTTAGAAAAGTGTTTTGTACATCTTGAGTTGTCTGGTTCTTTAACAGATGAAAAGAAACAACTGAGATTGGAAAAATTACGCTTTTTACCTAGATACATACAAATTCTGCACACTAAAACTGCCTAATAATTCTGCACAGATATTCTCCTAAGACAAAACCTCACATTTAAATAGTCAGGTTTCAGGTTTATTAACCTGTCGGACTGACCGACAGCACCGTAGTTGTTCAATAATAAAATGAATGATCAAAAACACAAAAAGCCTAATACTTTTGTACACAGTGTTGTTTGAAGTGCAGTTAAAACTGGATATCTAATATATAAAGCTGAATGTATGTATGTATCTATGTGTACCGCCCCGCGCTTGGCTGTTGCCGCTGAGCCGCTCGGGTGTGTGTCAATGGCTCGAGCGTCCCTGGACCCGGGGGTCACGTCGCTCTGGAAAGGGGGTTTGTTTTGGTGATCGGGTGGGTGCATGGCCGGGGCCGCTATGGAGATTGTTCGTGACGCCACCCACGGGTCGTGGTGATTGTTGGCACCACTGCTGCTGGTGATGGCGGGGGCTCCCGGGTGGCGGTGTTGTGGCGCAGCTAGGTGTTGACCCCTCCGTGGATAGGGGTTGTGGGTTCCGGGGCCCGCTGGGGTGATGATGGAGCTGCCGGAGGGATGCAGGGCAGGGCGGCGTAGCGCGGCGCTGGGCCTGAGGGCACTGGTGTACTCACTCCGAGAAAACACACTTGAGTCACTGGTAAACCAAAAATGGGATGGTGGTCGGTGCCCGCAGCCGGCTGCGTGGTTCCCCCTACTCGGGTTGGTGGTGACGTCTTTTCTCTGCACCTCCTAGACTGTATGACTACATTTGTCTGAACAACGGTAGTCCGCTCCCCGACTTGTAGGTGCCGGTGGAGCCCTCTTGCCCGCAGGCGCTGGCCTGTGGGATCTTGGTGCCTGGCCGGTGGCTTCCTATCCCCTTCGGTGGGCTGTTGCCGTCTATCGGGACTTTGAGTGGGAATGGACCTAAAGTCCAAGCCGCAATCAGTTGATTCGACTCGGTCCAGTTGCTTCTGGGCCTTGTACGGGGTCTGAGTACCCTTCTCTGGTGCTCCGGTTTTGGTTTGACTCCCCGATTCGGTACCAGCGGGCCACGACCCAGCCCCGGTGCCTTGACGGTTCCGCCAGTTCTACTCCCGGCCTCCTGCAGACGGCCACCACCGTCTGTCTCCTGGCCACAGGCTCCCTAGGCTCCCATCTAGGCCCTGACAGATTTACTCCATAGCTCACACTGCTACCTCCTCTCCTTTCCTCTCCCTAACAGAATCTCTTTGTTTTTCCCCGCCCATCAATCCTCCTCGGTGGGCGTGGCCAACCGCCTGACCCCGCCCCTGGGTGTGGAGATCTGGAACAGATAGGGGTGACTCAGGGTTTTTAGTGACTGGTGTAACTTTTTTGGAGGGCAGGTGTTGTGCGTCGCATAAGTATGTATGTATGTATGTATGTATGTATGTATGTATGTATGTATGTGTGTGTGTGTGTGTGTGTGTGTGTGTGTGTGTGTGTGTATATGTGTGTGTGTGTGTCCGCTAAAGAAATCCGCACTGTCGCATTTACAATCACAATATTTTGCACAGACATCCCATGTGACTCAGGGAACGTCATAGACTATGTTTTGACAAGAAAATGTAACCCCGCGCTTTACAGTTACTCTCCAAAAAACATGCCTCCATTAAAGTGAATGGAGCTGCAAGCTACAGGCTATTAATAGGAGCTATGATTGGTTGTATAGGAACAAAGGACATTCATAGCATAAGAAGCTTATGTGTGAGGTACTATGATGTCGGTGGAGAGACGAATAGAGAGAGAGACAGACTGAGAGACAGACAGGCTCAGACAGAGAAAGAGGCACACAAGGAAAGAGACAGAGACAAACAGACAGATAGGAAAAAAAAAAGCCAGACAGACAGACAGAAAGAGACAGACAGACAGACACATGGCGAAAGAGACAAACAGAGGCAGACAGGTGAAAGAGACAGAGAGAGACAGACAAGGAAAGAGACAGATGGGGAAAGAGACAGAGAGACAGACAAAGACAGATGGGGAAAGAGACAGACGGGGAAGGAGACAGACGGGGAAAGAAACAGACCGGGAAAGGGACAGACGGGGAAAGGGACAGACGGGGAAAGGGACAGACGGTGAAAGGGACAGACGGGGAAAGGGACAGACAGACACAGAGATATAGAGAGACAGACACAGAGACACAAAGAAGAGAGACACAGAGAGACTGATACAGAGACAGATAGGGAAAGAGACAGACAGGGAAAGAGACAGACAGGGAGACAGAAAGAGACAGAGACTGTGAGAGAGACAGTTACTATCCCGGGCAATGCCCGGGTACTACAGTTAGTTTTCTATAAAAGTGAATTCTAGGGCTTTAGAATCATTTATACAGCAGGGGAAAGGTACCACATTCCAACAATGACCGGGGCCATTGGCTACAAATTCAAGATGCAGTAAGTGCAGGAACTAACTACCCCATATGTGGAGAATACACTCCTAAACCTGCACATCATTTTGTACACTTATTACATAGACTTTAGGTTATGCTTTTTACTAGTAGCAAATTTCTTTCATGCTGATTTCTTACATTGCAAAAGCGGCATCTTATTGAACTTCCGGGAGCCCAGTTCTCCATCTTCTTTCTCAAATTAACAGGTCCTGTATATTCTTCGTAGTAGACCCTGTCATGTAATTCTACAATTAACATCAAGTTAAATACGTACAGTATAGGAACCATAGAGCCATGGGATGAGGAATTATATGGTAACACATTGCTGGCTGTAATGCTCACTGTCAGAGATAGTGAAGCAGTGAGCTGAAGTTGACCCATTGGACCACAGGGAGACCCCAGGCCTACGTTTTTGTGAGGTAAAGTCCATGACTGTGGCAGCTGAACCCCAGGGGAGGGGCGGACGCATGAGCAGACAGGACATAGTCTCAAGCGTAGACAGGGATCAGTAGGATAGCTGAGGTGGATGGCACAGGCAGGACGGACAGGCAGAGTCTCAAGCACTAACAGAGCAGAACGGACAGGCAGTCACTAGCAAGGCAGATGGCACAGCCAGAACGGACAGGTAGAGTCTCTAGCACCAACAGGCAGGATGGACAGGCAGAGTCACTAGAAAGGTAGATGGTACGGCCAGGACGGACAGGTAGAGTCTCTAGCACCAACAGGCAGGATGGACAGGCAGAGTCACTAGCAAGGCAGATGGTAAGGCCAGGACGGACACAGTCATAAGTACCGACAAGGCATAATGGACTGGTAGCAGGTACAGGCAGGACGTGACTGGAACCAGGTGCCAACAGGCAGGACGGGCTGGGGCCAGGTACAGACAGGGCCAGAACTGGAACCAGGGCTAAGACCAGGTACAGGCAGGGACAGGGCTGTAACCATGTGCCAACAGGCAGGACTGGCTGGGACCAGGTAAAGGTAGGGACAGGCGTGGAACCAGGTGCCAACAGGCAGGATGGGCTGGGACCAAGTACAGGCAGGGATAGGATGGGCAGGTGACCTGACAACTAGCTAGACAGAGTAAAACTGACTAAGAGAACTGAGGGTGTTGAACAAGTCCCTCTCCTAGTGGGAGCGTGCCTTAAGTACTCAGTACCTCTCAGCGATAAGCTGAGAGGCACTTCCTAGGAGTGGAGCATTGGCCTTTTAAGAAAAGGGCAGCGACACGTGCACAAGCCCTAGGAGCATTCCTGGAGGCCCTGTGCAGTGCGCACAGGCTCCTGGAGATGGGAGGAGAAGACACCCGTGTGGAGGAGAGCAAGGACGCCGGGCAGCATGGAAGGAGTCAGCCGCGGCAGTGAGTGACAGCACATCTCTACAGGAGAGGAGAGCAGTGTTACACTGGGAAACAGGTTCCATGAGTCAAAATACTATATGAAAGTTATAAGGGTAGAGGACTCCATAATGAAAACTGGGGCGTAACCCAAAAATCAGGCATCTAAAACTGTGCCTACCATATCAGAACAATTATAAAAAAATGTAATCACACTTCTGCATTGCCCACTTCTATTACTGGTGTTCTTACAGTTAGGTCCAGAAATATTTGGACAGTGACACAAGTTTTGTTATTTTAGCTGTTTACAAAAACATGTTCAGAAATACAATTATATATATAATATGGGCTGAAAGTGCACACTCCCAGCTGCAATATGAGAGTTTTCACATCCAAATCGGAGAAAGGGTTTAGGAATCATAGCTCTGTAATGCATAGCCTCCTCTTTTTCAAGGGACCAAAAGTAATTGGACAAGGGACTCTAAGGGCTGCAATTAACTCTGAAGGTGTCTCCCTCGTTAACCTGTAATCAATGAAGTAGTTAAAAGGTCTGGGGTTGATTACAGGTGTGTAGTTTTGCATTTGGAAGCTGTTGCTGTGACCAGACAACATGCGGTCTAAGGAACTCTCAATTGAGGTGAAGCAGAACATCCTGAGGCTGAAAAAAAAGAAAAAATCCATCAGAGAGATAGCAGACATGCTTGGAGTAGCAAAATCAACAGTCAGGTACATTCTGAGAAAAAAGGAATTGACTGGTGAGCTTGGGAACTCAAAAAGGCCTGGGCGTCCACGGATGACAACAGTGGTGGATGATCGCCGCATACTTTCTTTGGTGAAGAAGAACCCGTTCACAACATCAACTGAAGTCCAGAACACTCTCAGTGAAGTAGGTGTATCTGTCTCTAAGTCAACAGTAAAGAGAAGACTCCATGAAAGTAAATACAAAGGGTTCACATCTAGATGCAAACCATTCATCAATTCCAAAAATAGACAGATCAGAGTTAAATTTGCTGAAAAACACCTCATGAAGCCAGCTCAGTTCTGGAAAAGTATTCTATGGACAGATGAGACCAAGATCAACCTGTACCAGAATGATGGGAAGAAAAAAGTTTGGAGAAGAAAGGGAACGGCACATGATCCAAGGCACACCACATCCTCTGTAAAACATGGTGGAGGCAACGTGATGGCATGGGCATGCATGGCTTTCAATGGCACTGGGTCACTTGTGTTTATTGATGACATAACAGCAGACAAGAGTACCCGGATGAATTCTGAAGTGTACCGGGATATACTTTCAGCCCAGATTCAGCCAAATGCCGCAAAGTTGATCGGACGGCGCTTCATAGTACAGATGGACAATGACCCCAAGCATACAGCCAAAGCTACCCAGGAGTTGATGAGTGCAAAAAAGTGGAACATTCTGCAATGGCCAAGTCAATCACCAGATCTTAACCCAATTGAGCATGCATTTCCCTTGCTCAAATCCAGACTTAAGACGGAAAGACCCACAAACAAGCAAGACCTGAAGGCTGCGGCTGTAAAGGCCTGGCAAAGCATTAAGAAGGAGGAAACCCAGCGTTTGGTGATGTCCATGGGTTCCAGACTTAATGCAGTGATTGCCTCCAAAGGATTCGCAACAAAATATTGAAAATAAAAATATTTTGTTTGGGTTTGGTTTATTTGTCCAATTACTTTTGACCTCCTAAAATGTGGAGTGTTTGTAAAGAAATGTGTACAATTCCTACAATTTCTATCAGATATTTTTGTTCAAACCTTCAAATTAAACGTTAAAATCTGCACTTGAATTCTGTTGTAGAGGTTTCATTTCAAATCCAATGTGGTGGCATGCAGAGCCCAACTCGCGAAAATTGTGTCACTGTCCAAATATTTCTGGACCTAACTGTATATGTGTAATGCGGGCGTCACATGGTACGATCTATCGTGCGATCGCACGAGCGATCGTACCTGCCCCCGTCGTTTGTGCTTCCCGGGCAAATCGCTGCCCGTGTCGCACAAAGTCGTTAAACCGCCATCACACGTACTTACCTGCTGAGCGACCTCGCTGTGGGCGGTGAACATCCTCTTTTTGAAGGGGGAGGGACGTTCGGCGTCACAGCGACGTCACACAGCGGCCGGCCAATAGAAGCGGAGGGGCGGAGATGAGCGAGACGTAAACATCCCGCCCACCTCCTTCCTTCCGCATAGCCGGCGGGTGCCGCGGAACGCAGGTAAGCTGTGTTCATCGTTCCCGGGGTGTCACACGGAGCGATGTGTGCTACCCCGGGTACGATGAACAACCAGCTGAAACAAAAATAAACGATTTTTTAAAAATGAGCGACGTGTGACAGATTAACGATTTGCACACGATTTGCAAACGTTTTTCGTCGCTCGTAGGTGTCACACGGGACGACGTCGCAAACGATACCGGATGTGCATCACAAAAACCGTGACCTCGATGATGCATCGCACTATAGATCGTCTCGTGTGATGCCCGCATTAGAGGAGTTTTTCAGCTCCCTATATCATCAGGGTCTGGGTGAAAGGTCTACAGCTAAGCCACTATGGCTATTAATCTGTGGGACAAGTCGTACTTTTGAATGACACGATCCATTTTACCATTTAACATACAGGAAAACAAATAATTCCAAAGAATGATGACAAAAATATGCAATGTGTGGAAGAGTCCTCTGGAAAAAAGCTTGTGTTTCCCATTGGCTTCCATTATACTCTTTACTAGAGTCGAGCTCATCTGAGTGTCCAACCTGCCCGTTTTTTGAATACCGAGCACTCGAGCATTTAAGTGCTTGCTCATCAGTAGTGAAAATATGAGTCTCCTATGAACGCCAACCTCAGGATGGTCTTCAAAGTAGAAACATGATGACAAGCATATGGGGCTTTAGCAACTCACAGCTGTCATAGCCGCCCATTGGCAACCCATGATAGCCTTGCAGGGAGTGGAGGGTCAATGGACTTTAGTAATAGCGCGCCATATTCCCACAGGAGCATTCCTAGCACCGATTTAGCAAACTCCATAAGTAAAAACTTTACTCCTCAACTCTGTTTCTCTATGGGAATTTTGATGACAAGGAATGGATAATGGTTTTGTCTACATTCCCCCATATACTCCTTGTATGTTTAAATCAAATTATGTTCATTTTTGACCAGAGAGTCTTATACTAATATCTGGGGATTTCAATTGCAATTAAATTAAAGAGCTTGATAGACATGAGACTATAAGTAGAAATAAAAAAGTTAAATAAATTTATGTTAGAAATAAGGTGGGATGATGTATGGAAGGCTAGAAATGCTAAAAAAAAAAAAAAAAGATTGTACTCTTACTATAAAAGTTCTCTCAAACAGTGTCCAGAACTAATCTGGTGATAGGATCGAAACGTTCTCTTCCTTGGCTGGAAGAGGTGAGGTATGAGAACAGAAGCATCTCAGACCATACTCCGTTACTATTTAAAATCACGGATAAAGTGGACAACAAATTTAACACGTCCATTGATTCATTTGAAGAAATGAATAGGCTCCTTAAAGAGAACCTGTCACTTGCTCAAAAAAATGAGTTAAATACCTTGTAAAATTTCCCAAGCTCCCATTGACTACAAAAAATCATGGACATATGACTAACTCCATAGACCAAGGGATCCTACTCCATCATTGTATTCACTGTTATCTGCATCCTATGTATGCAGATAGCAGGAATATCGAGGAGTGGGTGGCAGTAGAGTGACTGCAGGGGAGGGCATGATGTGGCCCACAGTCCACTGGACTGGAACACCCAGAAGGCCTGCCATAGACTATCATAGGGATGAGTGAAAAACACAGATAACAATCATGTGGGAAAAACTGATGTGTGAATGAGCCTTTATCAGCAGGAGATTTTAAACATGCCATATAGTCTTCCATATTCATGAGCTCTGTAAAAGCCCTCCCCACCACTGATTGTGCATGACAAAAATCTGCCAATCAGTAGTGTGGGCGGAGTTATAAAGAGGTTAGCATTCAGAGAACTGATAAATCTGTAGCAGATACAACAGTGATTTTATCAAACTGACAACAAGCAGCTCAGTAAATGACATATCGCTGGAATGAGAGTCTCAGCCCCTACATGAGGCTACTCTGATTCCCTTTAAAATTTACTGGTGATGGTCTGGGGAGAAAGAAAAACCTTGATAGCGGAGATAACGGACAATTTTTTTCTCGCTCTCTGAGAGGGCAGGGGTGAGGATCAAGAGGCAAGGAAAGGTAGAGGAAGAGAGGGTTGTTGGAAAAGATAGAGAAAATCTTTGTAAGACAGTTCCATTTTTATGATAAGCCTTATCAGAATAAAGAAATGCCCATGTATACTGCTACATTAGTGGTCATAGACAATCAGGAGATCTGACAGGTGACCTTTAAAGAAATCATGGCATCTGTTGGTACCAGAGATGAAGCCACTGCTCACTCATACATCCCAGGTTAATGGGACCATACAATATGGTTCCATAATACAAACTTACTTAAAAGTTGGGTTAATGTTCACATGATGAATGTCTTCTACCACGCGCAAGTCATCTCCATAGGCAACGGCTGCAGCGCAGTTTCGACAATCCACCCGGACATCAGAGGCTGAGAACTTCTTGTTCATCTCTATTCTAGCTTGTTTCACCAAACGCTCAGTGAGAGAATCCCTCTGCAGCTCTTTAATCTGCATCACATCAGAAACCCAGAACATTAATAGCTAGACCATATAATATAGTAACGTAGCAGGATGAAAGAGTTACCTACCTTTTCTTCATATTCTCTTTCTGGCATATCCTGCACATATTTTATGGCTCGATTCATCAGAACCTCCAAAGACTCATTGGTTCTTTCTCTTTGACTCTCTTTTCCTCCATATTTGGCCAAAAAAGAGTAACAGCTATCCTCAGCCCTGGCTCTACCTCTTGCCTAAGAAGGTTTCCCCATAAGAAATGTTAGTGCTAATGTACATGAAAACAATTAGCCAACAGTACAGATAGGCAAACAGACCGATAACGAACATCTTACCTGCATCATGGATATCTCATTAGTCATCAGGCCATACCGAACAACAATATTGCATTCTGGTATATCCAAGCCCTCCTCAGCTACACTGGTTGAGATAAGCAGATTCAGCAAACCTTTACGAAACTTCTGAATTACTTCTTTCTGCTCGTTCTGGAGATGTAAGAAGGAAATGACCGAATTTGAAGCACAATTATAAGATGAAATTATACAATAAGTGTTCTTCAAAATTATTGTAAATTGTGCTGTGACTTGCCAAGGTAATCCAGTCTTCGAAGACATTAATGAATTGAATCAACTCGTCTAATTGTACAATTATATTAAAGCTATGAAATGGTTATTTAGTAAAGTGAATATAGTTGTGGCTGGCTCAGACCATCACACTTTTTTTTTTTTATAAAACTTAGCTATCATACATGATTAATAAAGCAGTATGGGTTGTCACCTCTGCCTTGTCATATTCTCTCCATAAATGTAATAAAATGTCCAGTGTCATGTAATTCAAACTGAAAACTGAAAACTCAAACTGAAACTAAAGAACTTTATGGCAAGCACACATACTGGAGCTTATGAAGAAGAGCTGTGACAGGAGAATAAATAAATCTTTTCCTTGGCTGTTGGAGCATGGGGAACTGGAGCTGGAGCTTTAAATCTTTTGTGCTTAGTCAGCAGAGGAGATTTATTCATTCTCCTGTCACATCCATTCTCCATGGTTCTTGGAGGTATGTGTGCTAACGATACTGCTCCTCTGTCACTTGACACTCGTCTCTGGAGCTCAAACTGCAGCCTATCCTGACACGTGACTATGATGAGCTGCCATTTTAATTACGTGATAGGGGCCATTTAATTATACACTTTAACGGTATGGTTACAAAGGACATTGCCATTGCTACAAAAATTGGGCAAAATTGTGGTACTTTCACTACAGATTTTGCTGCAAAACTGCTGCAGCTTTATAATTACACTGGAAACAGTGAAATCCATGCAGAAAGTCTGCAGCGTCAATTGACATGCTGTGGATTCCAAAACCGCAATGCTAGTCAATTTATACTGAAAATTTATATTAGATATGATAAAATCTTTACACAGTGCTGCTACTGTAACACGAAAATTTAGACACACAATATGTTATATACATACCCTAACTTTGGGGTCTGACAGTAGGACTTTTTTTTATCTCATGATGAAAAATATCAGTAGTCACTTGTGGGCTACTGTGGGAGAAGGTGCCCTAGTTGTCCAGTGTCCGGTGTTTATTATATGGTAGACATATTGGATACTCTACAAAAACGTCAATAATCACCAGGTTCTCACCTGTGTCATGTGTTTGCTTTGATTGCTGAGCCCCGCTCCTGTCAAAGCTGTAGCCTTAATGTTGAGGCCTTGAAGAGAATCATTACTGTTGATCCACTCTAACAGAGAGTGAGTACTTTGTCGTGTACGGGTAAAGATGATCCCTTGGGCAGTGGAGGAATCCTGGAAATGTTCGCTCAAGATCTCTTCCAGTTTCTTCAACTTCGGGTTTTCATACTTGATGTTTCTAGACAATTCTAAAAGTTCACCAGTGTTATCTATATAGGTAAAAGACATGGATGAGGAGCAATTATTATGTAGAACATAAAGCTTGAAGTTCTGTAGGGCAGAGTACAAGTAGGCGAAAGCAAATACTGTAGTGTAGTTGTACTATTAGGGTCCTGCTCAAATCAAGTAATAATCTTGATGGCTTTCAACAGATATTTCTACTCTTTATAATAAAAAATTAATTGTTTTTGGGTGAAGATTCTTCACAACTGACCAAAAGTAGACTTTAACCACAAAAAGAGGAAAAAGATTTCCTCAAAAAATTCAGAAAAATTCAGAAAGAAAGGGCAACAATGTTTACCTGCCCTGGCCACAGAAACAAATGCAACCATAGAATGCAGCAAAACCCCTTACTAAAGATGGAGGCAACAGGTGAAAAACACTGATGGAGCAATCACACACTGCCACTCCATGGAGGGGGTGATTGCTTAGTATTAAGATTGCACACAAATGGATTGTATAGGGCGCCATTCACACATGTAGGTGCATAGTGTCTGGCTTACAGCCTATTGATGATAGCCATACTATTAGTCTTGGTGGGCTACCCAGCACTATATAAGTGCACCACACAGGAACAGTGGCCCTAGTTTACAAGGCCTACATTAATGGCTTGGCCAAAATTATATATATATATGTATATCATATATTTTTTTGCACTTCTCATATTTTTATACGGGATGCTGCCAGGCCCATTAATGTAGACCTTGTAAACTAGGGTCTCCATTCTTGTGTGGTGCACTTATTTAATGCCGAGCAGCCCACCTAATCTAATAGTATGGGTGTCATCAATAGACTGTAAGCCAGACACTGTGCACTTACATGTGTGAACGGAGCTCTATACAAGCCATTTGTGTGCAATTTTAATACTAAGCAATTGTGACGCCCCAGGGCTGTGGGGTACTCGGTCCCAGGCGTGTGTGACATTCAGGGGAGTCATGGTCGCGGCCGATGCCTGGTTCCGTGACCCCGGGAGTCGGTCCGAAATAAAAAGGGGATTAAATAAAAGAAAATAAATTAGTATAGTTTTTGTCGACTACGCCACTTTCGGTGTGCGGCCAGGTTATTTGAAGCCACCACTGCAGGGTTCTGCAGGGGCTGATGGAGTTGTGCAGCATAGGTCTTTTGGGCCCTCCGCAAACAGAGCTAGGCCCCAGTAGTGGATGATAGGGATTGTAGTGGGTAAACAGTCTATGTGAGTGCGCGCTGTCAAGGAAACAGTCCACACCAGTGTTATAGTTTAACTTGCCTTGTTTACTTTGCTGTGGTGGTACCTGAACCTGCGGGTGCTGGTCCCAGGTGTATCCGCTCTCCTTGTTCTCCGTGCCAGCTGTGACCTGGGTTGGCTGTTCTCCATGCACACTTGTTGTTGATGTGCTCCCGTGGCCTAGAGCTACTTAGGAACCCCTCTGTTTCTGTCTTGGTCCTATTGCAGGCAGCCTGGACTATTTAAGGGGTTCAGTCCCCTTAAGCTTGTACTTCAGACTTTAAGGGTTGGTGATGGACCCTGGAGATCTTCTCGCCCTGCAGAGTTGACAGCTGACCATAAAGTGTCCCACTGTCCTAGGGTCTGCACCCCGCCTTGTGCTGAGTCCCGTGAGCCTTGGTTCCAGACTTCCACAGTCCTCCCGTGGTTCCTGGAGTCTGACACTTCCACAGGTAACCCACGGTGTCTGGAGTCCTGGTTCCGTACTCGACAGTCCCTCACTCTTTTTACAGCACTCCGGTGGTTCTTCAGGTCAGTTTCAGTACTTTCCACTTTCTACCACTACTCCTCTCCTCCTCCTCTCCTTTACTTCCTTCTCTCTCCCTCTCCTCTGACTGACTTTGTACAGACTGCTTCCTTCAACTCTCCCTAAAGCTATGTGCGCACGTAGCGTTCTGTCCCTGCAGAAATTTCTGCAGCGATTTGGACAGCACACATGCGCTTCAAATCGCCGCAGAAAGAAAAAAAAAAAAGCCGATTCCATGTGCTCTGAGTGCAGCCCCTCCCATAGACAGAGCGGGGGCTGCATGCAGAGCGCACGGAATGCTCTAATACGCCACGTGCGTATGTCTCCTGCATAATCTTCATAGATTATGCTGGGGACACAGGACGCATGCAGTTACACTGCGGTGCAGATCGCAGCGTAACTGCATGCAAATACGTAACGTGCGCACATAGCCTTACAGACTGCACACCACTTCCTCCCGCCTTTTCCAACTGACCCCTGGCCCCTTCCCCTCGCTGGGTCTCTCCCTCAGGTTGGGTGGCTACTTTCCAATCAGTGCCCTCCCCTTTTACCTGTTACTAGGCAGTCTCCCAGTTTGGTATTGGGGTTGTGTGTGTGGCCTGAAGGTGCTGGTGTGTTTACTGGCACGGATATTCCGGGGTTTGGGTTTCCACGGGTTACATTTGTGGCACCTGGTACCTCAGGAGTGCTACATAATCATCCCCTCCATGGAGTGGCAGTGTGTGAGTGATTGATCCATCAGTGTTTTGCACCTGTTGCCTCCATATTTATTAAGGGGTTTTGCTGCATCCTGTGAGTACATTTGTTTCTGTGGCCGGGGCAGGTAAACACAGAAGTAGACTTTACATACTATAGCTTCTTCCCATTCATTTTTTATACACAGGGTAGTTTTATCATACATTTGTAGCCTCTATTGCAGATTTGGCATCCAGAATACATCGCTCAGCACATTGCATTATTTTTTTCCAGCAAAATGATGGAAATTTTAAAGGAAACCTGACGGAGTTTATCTGGCACCAATGAGATTCATTAAAGGGAACCGGTCAGGTGCAATGTGCACCCAGAACCACAAGCAGTTCTGGGTGTATATTGCTAATCCCTGCCTAACTGTCCCTGTATCTAGTAGCATAGATAAAGAGATCTTTAGAAGAAGTATTTCTAAAGATCCCAAATTATATGATAATGATTTCAGCGACTTGTCACAAGTGCGTTAATTCCCTTGGCTAATCATCCCCCTTAACATGTAAGCATGACCCTCTGGGCGTGCTAACATGCTAATGAATGTGCAGCGTCAGAGGATAATCCCACTCACCTCTCCGCTGCCATCGCGTCCAACTCATGGATTTCGGCTCAATGCACATGATCCCGGACTTTCCGTCATGAAGCCGGGTGTACGCGTCCTGGCTTCAAACTCATGTAGTGCGCATGACTGAAAGTCCGGGATCATGCCCACTGAGTCCAGCATCGGACGAGATGGAAAGAAGAGAAGTGAGCACAACCATCCTCTGACGCTGCATATTCATTAGCATGTTAACACGCCCACAGAGGCGTGCTTACATGCTAAGGTGGCCAACTAGCCAAGGGGACTAATGTACTTGTGACTAGTCACTGTCCTCATTAGTGTGGCGCCCCTGACCTGGTCAGGCACCACTGAGTACTGCACCCATGCTGGGGACAGTACAATACAGGTAATCCAGAAGGCTGACCGGGGTGTGGAACACAGGCGCATAGTGATCAGGTCTCACACATGTACCCATGAGAGGACCCCTGGGGATCCCAGGAGGGGGAAAAGCCTTCACCTTCACTGGAATAGTGGAGGGGGCCAAAAGCCTCCATCTCCTCTCAAGGGGTGTGGTAAGAGAGTCTGGTTGCTAGGTGGCGTAGGCAGGCACAAAAGGGAAAGGAGGAGTAAACAGTCTAGAGTCTGCAGCAGAGTGTGGAGGAGTGAGGAGCAGGAAAGTGAAGCTCAGACAGGAGCAGCAGTGAAGGTCCCAGATGTGAGCCGGTGCAGTGCAGAGTCCAGGGAGCTCGAGTGAGGAGCAGATCCCGTGGGCTGCTGTAGTCTGACAGCGTCCGCGCAGTGGCTACCGACGGGGGAGAACGGTCAACTAGGAGTGCTACCCGAAATCCATCTTCAGCTAGAGAGAGAGCAACGGAGTGGGAAGTAAGGAGACTGCTAGAGAGTACCAGGCCCAAACGGGCGGCAGTTCCCGAAGCGGAGATAGATCCAGCTTTCTTTTGCTAAACCTGCCGGTGTGGGGCTCTCAAAGCCCACGCCACAACACCACAAAAGCCGCAGCCACGTAGCCACAGTTAGGGCCCATAGGTCACAGGAGGCAAGCAGCTGGAGTGGCCTGGTCCAGGCGACAAGCAAACGGCAAACGAAGGGGAGAGAGGCTGCAGCATCTTCCCTGGGTGACCCCCATAGGGACTCAAAGTCGGGGTTACCCCAAACCACCAAGGGCTAAGGAAGGCGAGTTGGTAGTCACCCTCACAAGTCAGCCTGAAGGACATCTGGTTCCCACTTGGTTCATCCCAGCTACGCCCGGGTCACTCACCCTGCCATCAACTGTGAGTAAAAACCCTGAAAGACATCCTGCTTGTGTGGAGTCATTCTGCGCCTTGTAGTTCTACACCCCTACACAGGGCCCTGGGGCTTGCCTCACTCTCAGGAGGCTATTCCAACTAACTGCACTCACCATCAGCCCCAGGCGTCCCTCAACCTGCAGTGGCGGTCCCCACTGACCGCAATACTGAGAGTGGCGTCACGACAAGAAGAAGATCTCCTACCTGTGACAAGATCCAGCCGAGTGGAGTCCCTGAAGGTAATGCACCGACACAACACCTGTGGGGCTTCACATCTGGCGTCACGAACAGGATAAGGACTAGACCTGTTCAGACAGGTGACCATGTGCCTAGGCGGTCCGCTTGAAAAATTGGAAGCGCCGCCATATTGCCACCATGAAAAGCGCGCTGAAAAACAACAGCAGCCCGCGCTGGGAGAAGTTACCGCCCACGAAGAGGTGTGGCTACCCAGAGATCCTCTGCAGAGTTCTGACCTCGCTTGTGAAGAGAGCGGAAGCGTCCAGAGACGGCGTGAAGGAAAGAGAGCCACAAGCCTGCTGCTGCAGAGAGAAGAGATGGAGTCCGGACGTGGATACCCAGAACCAGGCTCTGCTGCCTGGTGGTGCCGGGAGCTTGCTATCTTCTGCGATCAGCTGGAGGCCAGGATTATGCGACAGCTCAGAGAGGAACGCATGGAGCTTCTGGAGATGGCTGCGGCGGTTCGGACCTACGAGGAGGGAGCCGCGCGACGCCTGCCAGATCGAGCGGCAACGACTCAGATCCCGATGGTGCCACTGATGGGTGAGTCCAGAGTTGCCCCGGCCAGCGCAAGTGCTCCAACCCCTGCTGCTACGACCGCGGTCCCAGAAGAGGCGCCCGGCGCGGCGACGCTGAGCCAGGCCGCAGCCATGCCAGGTGCGGCCCGCCAAGCCCCGGCCGCCGCAGCGATGCCCTGCTCGGCCCGCCAAGCCCCGGCCGCCGCAGCGATGCCCTGCTCGGCCCGCCAAGCCCCGGCCGCCGCAGCGATGCCCTGCTCGGCCCGCCAAGCCCCGGCCGCCGCAGCGATGCCCTGCTCGGCCCACCAAGACCCGGTCCCTGCAGCGACGCCCAGCCCAGCCTGCACAGATCCCATCGCAGCTGCGACGCCGATCCAGGCCGCCGCCATACAGGGCGCGGCCCGCCAAGACCAGGCCGCCGCCATACAGGGCGCGGCCCACCAAGACCAGGCCGCCGCCATACAGGGCGCGGCCCGCCAAGAGATTGCATCACCATTTTCCCCGGCCTGCAAGGCCAGAGCAGACACCGCTCCCCAGTCCAAAGAGGTCCCTGCTGGAAAGCCCACGCTGGGGGAGGACCCCGCATACTGGCAGCTGAAGGCTGACCTGGAGGCTAAGTTCCCACAGGAGATGGTGGACCGATACATGCTCCCTCCGAACACCCCTAAGGCAACCCCTGCAGCAACCACGCTGAAGAGTCCCCCGCCTGGGCCTGCTGAAGGAAGCCCATCCCCAGCACTGCCACCAAAGGAGTGCCAAGAAGAACTAAGGGGGAGAGGAGGGCAAGAAGCTGAGGAGTTGCCCCCGGAGCCAGCAGCAGTGCTAGTCCCAGAGCCGGAGATGCTGCCATATTCCCGCTGGGACGAGGAAGACCTGACACCTCCTGCGGAGGAAGACCAGCCCAACCGCCCCACCTGGGAGCTTGTAAGCTGCACTTCGCAGAATCCAGCCCGCAAGACGCAGCGCCGCAGCAGAACTCAGTTTTCCCCTGCACCGCCATCCCCAGAGCAGAGAGATGACATCACGGCCAGAGACCTACAGGAGAAAAGGTTCCTGAGAAGAGCCAAAGCCCAGGCCAGAGGACCCCTTTGTAGAGGAGTAGTGGAGGACTTCAGCCTCAAGTCAGGATACGGGTTCATCGTAGCACCTGGTATAAAAGAAGGTATTTTTGTTAATAGGAGAGACGTCAGAGCTAATCTGCCCAGAGGACATCCTGGAAGGAACCTGCGTACAGGAGACTCCGTACAGTTTACTATGCATCGAGGCGAAAGAGGCTGGTATGCGCTAGATGTAGTGCCATGTCCCAAAGAAGAAGAAAGAAAAGACCAAAGACCTAATGACGAGACAACTACAGATGAGGAAAAAGGTCAAGAAAGCAACAGGTGCCGCAGCCCTACAGGCCCAAGCCCTGGTGAAGAGGAGTCTGCATAAGTTCAAGTGAAGTACAGCAAGTTTTGACCAGTTTGGAAAGTTTGTTTTGCAACGTTTTAAAGTTCAAGAATGTGCCCACATAAACTGATGTGAGAAATAAACCTTAAGGCTATGAACTGGCTATAGCCACAAACTCTCGCAGTGTAAATAGTTACACCAGAGGGCACCACCACCACCAGAGTCAGCCTGTTTAGGGGCTTGGCTCGTCTGCAACCAGGAGGAGCCCGTCCGTATATAGGGCCTTGGCTCGCCTGCGACCAGAGAGCATGCCTGTTTATGGGGCCTGGCTCTCCACCACAAAGAGGGTACCTGGTCAGCACCAACTGTGGAGGCCGCCTCTACATCCTGCCAGAAGAGGCTGAAGGCGCGGATCCACCAAGCCAGGTATACCCTGAAACCACCAGCCCATGAAAGCCGCCTCTACATCCTGCCAGAAGTGGCTGAAGCCGCGGCCAACGGGAGAGGCAGATTGGAGGAAAGGTCTGGGGAAGTAGATGGCCCAGATCTGGTTACCAAAAGGACCGGTGACCTGCCTCCTGAAAGGGTTTGGGTGGGTTAACGGACTTGTGGGTGGAGGGTGGTGATGTATGGTACCTGATGCTTTTAAAATGTTTTACATGTTTTAATGTTTTATGCATTTTTAAAATGTTGTCTTGCAGCCCGAGGACGTGCTGGTGATAACTAAGGGGGAATGTGGCG
This sequence comes from Anomaloglossus baeobatrachus, assembly GCF_048569485.1. NCBI lineage: Eukaryota > Metazoa > Chordata > Amphibia > Anura > Aromobatidae > Anomaloglossus > Anomaloglossus baeobatrachus. The sequence goes on along the minus strand of NC_134357.1, from coordinate 376,522,971 downwards.
CCCCTGACCTGGTCAGGCACCACTGAGTACTGCACCCATGCTGGGGACAGTACAATACAGGTAATCCAGAAGGCTGACCGGGGTGTGGAACACAGGCGCATAGTGATCAGGTCTCACACATGTACCCATGAGAGGACCCCTGGGGATCCCAGGAGGGGGAAAAGCCTTCACCTTCACTGGAATAGTGGAGGGGGCCAAAAGCCTCCATCTCCTCTCAAGGGGTGTGGTAAGAGAGTCTGGTTGCTAGGTGGCGTAGGCAGGCACAAAAGGGAAAGGAGGAGTAAACAGTCTAGAGTCTGCAGCAGAGTGTGGAGGAGTGAGGAGCAGGAAAGTGAAGCTCAGACAGGAGCAGCAGTGAAGGTCCCAGATGTGAGCCGGTGCAGTGCAGAGTCCAGGGAGCTCGAGTGAGGAGCAGATCCCGTGGGCTGCTGTAGTCTGACAGCGTCCGCGCAGTGGCTACCGACGGGGGAGAACGGTCAACTAGGAGTGCTACCCGAAATCCATCTTCAGCTAGAGAGAGAGCAACGGAGTGGGAAGTAAGGAGACTGCTAGAGAGTACCAGGCCCAAACGGGCGGCAGTTCCCGAAGCGGAGATAGATCCAGCTTTCTTTTGCTAAACCTGCCGGTGTGGGGCTCTCAAAGCCCACGCCACAACACCACAAAAGCCGCAGCCACGTAGCCACAGTTAGGGCCCATAGGTCACAGGAGGCAAGCAGCTGGAGTGGCCTGGTCCAGGCGACAAGCAAACGGCAAACGAAGGGGAGAGAGGCTGCAGCATCTTCCCTGGGTGACCCCCATAGGGACTCAAAGTCGGGGTTACCCCAAACCACCAAGGGCTAAGGAAGGCGAGTTGGTAGTCACCCTCACAAGTCAGCCTGAAGGACATCTGGTTCCCACTTGGTTCATCCCAGCTACGCCCGGGTCACTCACCCTGCCATCAACTGTGAGTAAAAACCCTGAAAGACATCCTGCTTGTGTGGAGTCATTCTGCGCCTTGTAGTTCTACACCCCTACACAGGGCCCTGGGGCTTGCCTCACTCTCAGGAGGCTATTCCAACTAACTGCACTCACCATCAGCCCCAGGCGTCCCTCAACCTGCAGTGGCGGTCCCCACTGACCGCAATACTGAGAGTGGCGTCACGACAAGAAGAAGATCTCCTACCTGTGACAAGATCCAGCCGAGTGGAGTCCCTGAAGGTAATGCACCGACACAACACCTGTGGGGCTTCACATTAGCATATCATATGGGATCTTTAGAAATACTTTTTCTTAAGATCCATTTATCTATGCTAGTGTATACAGGGACGGTTAAGCAGGGATTAGCAATATGCACCCAGAACTGCTCATGGCTCTAGGTGTATATTGCACCTGACAGGTTCACTTTAAGTAATAGATCTCTCCCTGCCAATTTTTCTGTTATTTTGTTCTATAATGGGTACAGCTAAATGGAAATCAGAACCCAGCCTCGGTATCACTTGCCAATAGAGGTGATGAGATGGATCAGAGTGTGAACTCTACTTTTTCATTTTTCCTTTTCCCCTATTTTCTCAGTATACACCAACTTAACCAGTGGTATCTTTTGGTCACAGGATTCATAAATCTCTTAAACCTCAAGGTGAAATCAATGTTTGGATCAATATTTGGTTCTAAAAAAACTTGGAGGCTTCTAATACAATATCTATAAGAAAATAGAGGAAAAAAATACATGGCTTACATATCCATGTTAAACATATTGATCTATTGCTGTTAAGCAAAATTCTAAAAAATGAACATGAGGCTCTAAGCAAAGCTGTAGGAGGCCACTTGCAAAACAGCAACTTAAAGGGAACCTGTCAGCAGAAATTTTGCACTAAACCTAAAAGATTCCCCTTCTTCAGCTCCTGGGCTGCATTCTAGCAAGGTTCCTGTTGTTATTGTGCCCCCTTTTAGACCAAAATAAATACTTTATAAAGCGTTACCTTTTTGTATGCAAATCTTGTTATTTGTACACGGGGGCAGGCTGTCTGGTGTCCGTTATTCTGCCTCCTGCCGCTTTACGCCGTCCCCATCGCTCAATTTCATACCTGAGGACGCCGCCCAGTGCTCACGAGGTCTCGCGCATGCGCCGTGCCACTCTCGTGGGACTGAGCACTGTGCACAGTGTGACCGCTGGTGACGTGTTGCGCAGGCGTGAGATTATGGGCGGCGCTGTGATTGTCATCAGCAAGTACCCGCCCACCAAGATGGGTAAGAGGTGACGTGGGTTCATCTGGCCAGCGCTTGCGCAGAACGGTGGAGGCAGAGGGGAAAGCGCGGGCACGAAATTATGGGCGGATACTTGCTGATGACAATCACAGCGCCGCTCATAATCTCACGCCTGCGCAACACGTCACCTGCGGTCACACTGTGCACAGTGCTCAGTCCCGCGAGAGTGGCACGGCGCATTCGCGAGACCTCGGGAGCACTGGGCGGTGTCCTCAGGTATGAAATTGAGCGATGGGGGATGGCGTAAAGCGGCAGGAGGCAGAATAACGGACACCAGACAGCCTGCCCCCGTGTACAAATAACAAGATTTGCATACAAAAAGGTAACACTTTATAAAGTATTTATTTTTGTCTAAAAGGGGGCACAATAACAATAGGAACCTTTCCAGAATGCAGCCCAGGAGCTGAAGAAGGGGAATCTTTTAGGTTTAGTGCAAAATTTCTGCTGACAGGTTCCCTTTAAGTGAGTGGTGACCCGAAATAAGTACATGCAGAGGGACCCAGCAGCCCAATAGCTTGCTTGGTAAAAGACTAATGTGGGCATCACACGAGACGATCTATCGTGCGATATGTCGTCGGGGTCACGGTTTTCGTGACGCACATCCGGCATCATTTGCGACGTCGTTTCGTGTGACACCTACGAGCGTCTCAGAACGATCGCAAATCGGTTACAAATCGTGTATCGTTTATACGTTTATTTTTAAAAAAAGTTTATTTTTCTTTGTGCCGGTTGTTCATCTTTGGCCTTGAACAACACCACAGGCACAATACCACAGTAAGAATATCCGTCATACAGTACCACACCTTATGAACAGGTCACAGTCACAGAAGCTCTACTTTTTATGTAACCTCGCACAGAAAAATGATAACAAGTAGGTATAAGATGAGGATATGCCTTTGCTCCTACATATTTGGTGAATTCTAATATTTAAGTGCCTTACAATTGAAAGGGTGTGATCATTTTTAGACTGCACGCCCATACCATTGAATAACGTGTAGAGGTAGACGTCGGTTTCGTCTTTAGAATTTTTTATGAATCTCTCTGTTATATAGAATTCTTCCAGCAAGTCATAGGCATCCTTCATTCGTACTGTGTCATGGAGGAAGAGGGCATCATTGTATTTGCGGAGGTGCACTGCACAAGTTCGTGCCCTCCTGTTGGCATTCTCAGCCGCTGAAATAGACCAACATAACATAAGGATTAAGAACAATGGAAGTAACATGAAATCTTAAAAGCAGCACCAAACTCACGTTTTATGGCACTGCACAATTTCCAGTTGAACTTTCCCTTGTATGGTTTCTCTAGACCACAGACTAATTTCACAAGTTTAGGCTACAAAGCTAGTCATGCCCATAATAGTGTGAGAGAGTCACAATTGGCTACAGCCCATTGAATAATTATAATTCTTTTTATTCAAGTGAGACCTCTATTAGGGCACACATTATTCATTAGGCCATCAAATAAACCTGAGGTCTGTCTGGTGACAGATGTCCACTAATATTTTGAAATGTAAAATGGCACCACCTAGGGTGAAGACATCAGTCTCAATGCTTAGGTAAGCCCTACTGTTCAACCATTCAGTCCCAGGTATGACCCTTCCCATGTCATTTATCCCCCTCCACTACCCTGACCTGTTGACACTGGTAGGAAGGGGTCATGGACTTATGCTGCACCCATCAGCATAAAGTGTTCTGATTATGGCTGGCAGCATGTGGGTGGAGACACAAACTGCCCAATTACTGACTTCCATTGAGGTTCGGGCCAAGTCTGGGTCCCAACCGGTCTTTATCTTAAGTTTGACTGTACCCTCCGAACCGAACTTCCAAAGGTTCGGTCATCTTTAGTTACCTCCACAAAATACTCATGACACCATTGCACAAGAAAACCCCACAAAGTTGGCAGATTTTGAAATACTGGCCCTGGTTAGTCTTGCTTTGATGACCATGCATTGTTCAAAGTTGCTCTTAGCTCTCAATTTTCCCATTCCAATGTGGAGTTTCACTTAAAATGGACAACAGAAAAGTTGCTCATTTGATTTTATGAGGGTCAAGTATCTACTGTAATTTCCATACCGAAAAACTACAATAATTAAATAGAATATGTCTATAAGAAAGTGTCCAGGATTTATATGATAATAATGGGCCGAGTACAATAAATCTCACCTGCTTTTTCCATCAGCACTATGTTCTGTTCATACATCTGGGTGCCAAAATCTGTTGCATATTCCAAGTCATCAAGATACCGGTGTATGGCAAGCATGAGCTCCTTCAGTTTGTCTCCAAAAGGATCCTGGAGCGATGGAAAAGAATGATTACTTAGTATTAGTATAGTAAACACATAGCTCGGGCGGCACGGTGGCTCAGTGCTGGGGTCCTGGGTTCAAATCCCACCAAGGACAACATCTGCAAGGAGTTTGTATGTTCTCCCCATGTTTGCGTGGGTTTCCTCCCACACTCCAAAGACATACAGTTAGGGACTCTAGATTGTGAGCCCCAATGGGGACAGTGCTGCCAATGTATGTAAAGTGTTGTGGAATTAATAGCGCTATATAAGTGAACAAATATTATTATAATTATTATTATAACTCAGAGCACTGGACAGTACGTAGGAGGTCTCCATTTAGATGCTAGCATACAATGGAATCTGGAAACTGCTTCAATAATAAAGAAAACATGATCAACCAACTCAAAAAGACCCAATAAGTGAGGACGAAGACCTAGCTATGCTCTCATGAACGCTATATTCACCTTCACATCCAATTTTTACTTGTTACTCCAAGTATCAAATTTAAGATAAAAAGATAGTAACTTTGCATAGTCTCAGTTTTAAAACATCCCACCGATATACAGTATGTCTTGAGCCACCATGCAGACACTTTCTTAGATAGTCATAGCCGGCCATAGTAGAATAAACCCTCGTACAATAAAACCCAGAAATGTTATGTTTATTGAAAATATGCTGACCCTTTTTTTGAGGTAGGGGTGTCATACGGGGGTGGAATAAGTTATATAGCATAACATTAATATTCATTTAATACCTCAACTCTTTGTGGGACCAGGTCATATTGTTTTTTGGGCTGCTTAGAATTTGCTTCAAGGTTCTTGATGGAAGTCTTTGCTGACATTATCTTCCACGTGTCAAGATTTGCACAGATCTGGAAAACAGAGATGTCTTTTAGATCTACAATCGTGTTGTAAGGCTATACGTCAGCACAGAGAAGTACGGTATATCTAGCCTCACCGTTAAAATGTGGTCTACAGCATTGTCAAATGTGCTTGCCCTATCTGTCCCTGGAGAAGCCGTCAGTCCCAGAATTTGTGGAAGCTTTCTCTCTCCTTTGAGCTTCTTCTCAAGGTATACTGCCATCAGCTTGTTATAAACTGAATCTTTCTGGGTATGATGACACTCATCTATGATTAGGAGAGTAAAATCTGTTGGAGAAGATGACAAAATACGGTTGTAAATGTTACAAAACCATCGAATAGATTGGAACTGATCTATCTGCATAAAAAGAGGACTTCACATTATTATCCTGTAAGGCACCCTTGATAAAGACTATAAAAATTAGCTCTAAATAAAAAAGTCCATATCTCTGCAATATTCTGGCAAATTAAAAAGAAAATGGAATGGTCATGTGAGGAGGGGGAATAAAATAAGTTGAAAATGGACATTTTTGACCTGGTGACAGGTCTTCTAGTAAAATATTTTCATCTTTCTGTATATTTTTTTTTTATCTTAAAAGGAAATTGTTTTATGGACTCCGTAAGTGCCAGACTTCTTCCTTTCTTGTGGTTCACCTGAGCTATTGATGTTGGGCCATGGGGAGACTATAAGGCTATGTGCGCACGCTGCGTTCTAGCTTGACAAATAAAATGCAGCGTTTTGACAACAGTAAACACTGCGTGTGCCTAAAAAAATGCATCCAAAACGCATGCATTTTGGATGCATTATGAATGCATTTTTGACAGTGCGATCCCACTCGGCTCTGCTACATCCCTAAATCCCCATAGAGCATGGCTGGCTGCGAGACAGAACCGCGCGATGAGCATGAACTCGGATGAACTTCACTGGACTTCATTGTCATCACGCTGATCTGTCTCTGTCGCGGCCTGAGTGACTGAAGTGAGCCGCGCGATCAGCGGTGCCATCACTCAGGTTACCAGCGGCCAGATGGAGTCCTCCACCCGAGACCGCAAATCACCTGAGTGAGGGCACAGCTGACCGCGCGGCTCACTTCAGTCACTCGGGCAACTTGCTGTCACAGTTGGAGGATCCAGCTGTGGCCGCCTGTGGGTAACCTGAGTGACGTCATAGTACGACTCTCTTCAGTTGCTGCGTGGAGCTCACAGCTAGCAGTCATGCTCTATGGCCGCTAGCTGTCAGCTTCCGATGTAGCAGAGCTGAAAGCGTCGTGGGACCCCGTGTGGATTACATCGGACCTGGAGGGGTGTTTGGGGATTAATAAAGTGGTGAAAGAGGGTGTTTTGTTTTGTCCTTTATCCCAAATAAAGGATTTTTTGGGTGTATGTGTTTATTTTCTTTCAATTACAGTTTAATCATGGAAGGTGTCTCATAGACGGCTGCCATGATTAACCTAGGACTTAGTGGCAGCTGTGGGCTGCCATTAACTCCTTATTACCCTGATTGCCAGCGCACCAGGGCAATTCGGGAAGAGCCGGGTAAGGTCCCGGGGACTGTCGCATCTAATGGATGCGGCAATTCCGGGCGGCTGCTGGCTGATATTTTTAGGCTGGGGGGGCAGCCTAAAAACAATACTGAGAGAGAGACCGACCGACCGACAGAGAGACCGACAGAGAGACCGAGACTGACCGACAGAGAGACTGACCGACAGATAGAGAGACCGACAGAGAGAGAGACTGACCGAGAGAGAGAGAGAGACCTACACCGACAGAGAGAGAGACCGACCGACAGACAGAGAGAGAGTGGGTGGAAAATGCAACCAAAACTCACAAAAGAAGTGACATGCTGCTTTTTTAAATGCATCGATTTTGTCAAATATTTGGCATCCAAAACGCTGCATTTAAAAAAGCAACGTGCGCATGGAATTTGCTGACTTCTCATAAACTTTGCTGGGGAAGTACAACGCATGCATTTTGACTGACACACTGCAGTTTAAACGCAGCCAAAACGCAGGAAAAAAATCACACGTGCGGATACAGACTTAGGGCTCATGCGCACGTAACTGCTGAATATTCTGCAACGATTTGACAGCACATGTGCGCTTCAAATCACTGCAGAAACACTGCATAATGGATGCAGTTTTTTTGTTAAAAATAGCCGATTTCATGCGCTATCGCTGCTGCCCCCACCATAGACAGAGTGGAAGCTGCATCCAGAACGCACAATTAATTGACATGCTGCTTTTATGAATGCACGAATTTTGGTCAAAATTTTAGCACCAAAATCGCTGCTTTCAAAAAAGCAACGTGCGCATGTATCATGCACAACCTACATAGATTATGCAGTGAACGCAGGACGCATGCATTTACACTGCAGTGCAATACGCAGCGTAAATCCATGTAAGTACACAACGAGCGCATGAGCCCTTACACATTGCTATCCATACAGAGTCCAACAAAGGTCATGGTTTGACACTTATGCATAGGATTAATCACCTTAGCATGTTGTGTCCCCGATCTAATGTTGGCTTAATAATATGGCTACACAGTAGATATTTAACATTGGTTCTTCTCTAGATGTCCTCACCTGTCAGCTCCACGTGCTTTTCTTCACTGTCACTCCTGATCGCGTTGTGCAGGATTTGCGCAGTGCAAATAACTATGTCAGATTTCTTCACAAAATTAGCAAAAAAGCTCTTTTCGTCTGTGTCTCCACTTATGGCAATGACCTTAAATTTGTCTTTGATATGTGGTTGAAACTCCTTGCTGTAGTGTTGATCGACAAGATGGACCTGACAGATGGAAGAAACCGTACACATTTGGTACCATCTATCTCTGGCTAAAGACATGTTAGTAGTAATGAGCGAGCACTATTATGCTCGAGTGCTCAGTACTCGTAATGAGCAGTCGGACGCTATGACAGGCTCAACTTGTGTACCGAGTATAATGGAAGACAATGGGGAACTCAAATATTTTTCCAGAGGATCTTCCAGAAAAATTCTAGCGTTCTCCATTGTCTTCCATTATACTCGGTACTCGAGTTGCGCCTGTCCAAGCGTCTGACTGTTTGTTACAAGTACCGCCAAACCACAAGCAGCATGAATCGCAAACCACATTCATCATGAATTGTAGCCTGGCTGCACAAGGGAAACCAGGTATCATATTCCCTGAAACATTCCGGGCTTTCCAAGAATTAATACTTTGAAGATCTGGCCAAGGACCATTTCCAGAGGCCAGACTAGTCCAGCTGGCACTGTTCATAGCCAGATCTTCCTGGAACTGCTGTACGTGATTGACAGGTGTATCTCCATGTACACACAAGAGAAAAAGACCTGTCAATCACCTAGGGTGGCACTGGAAAGAGCCAGACGAGTGTAACAGTGTGCAAAGTTATGTGTGTATTGACATGTCTCCTCTTACTGTCTGTAACTCTATGTGTGTGAAGAGGACTGTGAGAGCACTAGGACCCAGAGGCTTCCTCCCTGCAAGTGGTGGGAGCCAGGAAGTGAGAGAGGACAGTAGTTGGGGTGTGAGCAGAGAAGCCCAGGAAAAGAGAGAGAAGGATTTCAGGAAGGCCTGTGAGGAGCTTAGAGCTTTATGAAGGTTGGTGGTTTAAGCTGCAGAAATCAGACGCTGACTGGGCCAAGCAGCCAGGACCCTGAAGAATCAAGTGGATTGCTGCTTGGGAAGAAGGAGCTTGGAACAGACCATTTGTGAGAGGATACCCTGTGCAAGTGCTTTTGAATCCTGCAGAACTGTGAGTGTACTTTAATTGGGAATCTGTAGGACCCTGCTGCAGGCAGGAGCACAGACTCTTTTTGTGTGAATATTGTTTTTCTTCGTGCTTCTTGGCGCCGAAGATCACCAGGAGTGGCTGTAGCCAGAACTTTCCACAGACCTGTGGCGGACTCTGTCTGAAAGACGGTACTGTTAGCTTAAGATACCCGGGTATCCAATCAGTTTATGCACTTGTATGTTGTGTTTGCATTTGTGATGTGTAAGATTGTTAAGTTATTAGCGAGCATGTTATCCCAGAGATCCTCACTAGATTGCACCCACTGGATATACAACTATCTGCTGCTGTGTTAGTGTACTGCTGTTTGTGAGATTAGGTAAATTTGTTCCTGTAGTGTGTAATACACATTGGAAGGGTCTCTGGAGCTAACACACTGACACCAGAGTATAGCCTGTGTGTGTATAATTGGCATAGTAGTTACTGGGGAGATATTGAATACTGCATTTTATTGTGAGCTCATTCGCCATCACTTTCAGTAAACATAGTGTTGTGATATTTCTGCTTGTGCCTCGGTTTTGTGACTCGCTGGATCTCATTCGGACCTCTGGTCATTACACGAGGGAGGTGCCAGACTTCTCTAATCTCTGGCAATGGTACCTGGGGGGATCTTCAAAGTATTATTTTCTTGAAATACTTTAGTATTTCAGAGAATAATACACCTGGCTGTAATTGTGCAGCCCGGCTTTGATTTGGGCTGCCTGACGTTTGGACAACTTGAATTGCCTGACAGGTTTCTTTTAAGAAAGATCTAAAAATGTATTAATTACTTGCAAAATTAAACAATAATATTCCAAAAGTAGAGACAGCCAAGGTATACAGACAGCAAGATGGCACCTACCTTGTTCACAATCATGGCAACCTTCGCGTTAGCCTTAATCTCTAGGTGCCGTATTGCCACATACAAAGCTGCCTTGGTTTTACCAGACCCAGTTGGAAGCCAGATAATGATGTTTTTGCCTTCCAGTGCTGGGCCAATGACTTCCCACTGGTAATCCCGCAGCTCCATCTGTAAGATATGAGGCAAACTTGAGGACCATGGGATTATTGCTTATGATATCCTGGGTTTTACACACTAAACTAGGCAAATATAGTAATACTGGCCAGTCACACCACCTCCCCCCATAAACATGCACACTCAGCTGAGCATTCATGTGTTCCCTATAGGAAGAGAGGAGTAAGCCCCTTCCAAATTCCTCTGATTGACTGCGGTGGTCCTGTGACACTCACCCCGGATGTTATTGGAGCAGCACTGATAAAGATTTTTAGTTTCATTTTTTGAGGGGGTTGAAAGCGGTGTGGAACGCCTATGAATTACTAAGATGTTGCAGTCAATAGCTATTGACTATGGCAATCTAACCGGTTAAACTGCCACTGCCAGTGTTAGCCACGTCCGCATTAGTGCAGCTTTCCGCATAGACTGACCAGCACTTAGCTCTCTCCATACAATGTCTGCCGGTGGAGGAGCAGTGATCAGACCGCTCCATCAGCTCCTCCAATAGAGAAGCAGCTTTCCCCTGTGAGGAGTTTACTATTGGTGGAGCTCCAATCCCAGCAACTTGGTACATATACAGTTAGGTCCAGAAATATTTGGGCAGTGACCGAATCTTCGTGATTTGGCCGCTATTTTTGGTTTAAAATGACAAAACTGAGATGCAATTGAAGTGTAAACTTTCAGGTTTAATTAACGGGGTTCAACAAAAATATAATGTGAAACGCTTATGAATTGCATCTATTTTTCTACAAAGCCTCATCAATTCAGGGGTTCAAAAGTAATTGTAGAAATTTACTTTACCATAAATAAAATGTTTACTTTTAATTCTTCATAGAGAATCCTTTGCGGGCAATGACTGCCTTAAGTCTGGAAGCCATGGACGTCACCAAACGCTGGGTTTCCTCCTTTGTGATGCTATGCCGGCCTTTACAGCAGCTGACTTCAGTTGTTGCTTGTTTATGGATTTTTCTGCCTTAAGATTTGTGTTAAGTATGTGAAATACATGCTCAATAGGGTGACCGGATCTCATAGGGGGGAGGGGGGGGGGAATGTCGGACCCCACAAAACGATTCCCCTTTCCAGATATTGAGATAGCCAAAATTTGAGCTCGATCAAACGACGTTAACCCGTGCCGCTCGTTGCTCAAAGTTTGAAAAAATCTAAATTTTTGGCCAAAAAGCTGACATATGGAGCCATAACTCCAGAACGGTAAATAATAAAAACACGCTTAATATCTCAAAAGAAAGCTAATATTGTTCTTCAAAATCTATATGTTACACACAGGGTGCATGTGTGACGCCCCTAGACTAGTCCAGGGTGTCACAGGGAACTGCACTATTCTCTATCCTTGGTGCAGGGCCCACCCTCCTTGGTTCCGGGGTCCGCAACAGTGATTCTGTACTAACAGCACAAATCCTAGTCACCCAAACACTACACTTGTCAGGCACACCAGGGGCGTGGTTCCAGCTGGGAAAGGAACCGCCCACCTATGAGTCAGACAGGCTGGTGGGAGGAGTCAGTTAGACAGTTGGTAGTAACTGAAAAAGAGAGAGGACCTGGGGATTAAGAGCTCCCTGAGGAGAGCCTGGCTGGGTCGCACACAGTGGCCTGTACTTGACGGCTCAGAGATTAGCGGCGTCAGCACAGCGGAGGGATAGGACTTCCCACACAGAGCAGTCACAGAAAATCCCACGTGCCAGCTGCTAAGAGCAGGTCCCAATTAAAAAGAGGGACGGGACCCGAAGGTTTCAAGCCAACGGGGCCAGGGACACACACAGTATACAGTGTATGGAGGAAGGCTCCAGTCCTCCACAGAATCACTGAAAGGGACCACCGCACGTGCAGTCACCGAGTGCAGCAGTACCAAGAGACTTTGTTTACCTCAGAGTCTGTGTCCACTGAATGCGTCATCACACCTGAGTGAGTACTCTGGCTCCCCAGCGCCCTGCCGGCCCTATATCAATATAGGCTGTTCCTACCTATTCCCTACCCTGAGTCCCGGGGCCCCTACCTGCGGAGGGAATCACCACCAGGCTGCCCCAACACCATCAGCCCCGGCACTCCCATACAGCAGCGGCGGTATTCCTTATTACCGCACACCGCAGGTGGCGTCACAAATATTCTCCCCCGTAAAAAACCTTTTTGTTTTTCATCAAAGTGTCTGCCGAGCAGTCTGACTGCTGCTAGGGCGTCACACATTGATTTTTGGCGTCACGAACAGGATTGGACTGGACCCACTAACCTGGGTGACGTGCGCCTTCTCCAAAACTGTTGAGCCCAAAGTGAATAAAAAAAAAAAAAAAATTCAGTTGCCGCCATCTTGCTGCTGAAAACCAAGGGGGCATAGAAAGATGTCGGCGCCGGGTGAAGCGAGCGCATCGGCAGTTCCCCCTCAAGATCAAGGTGACATGGACGCACGAGCGACCGCGCAGATAATGCCAATGACTTTACCGTATGTGCCAGGCGCTACCTGGCTACCACAATATGATGGTTCCCCTGACACTCTGCAAGGATTCAAAAGAAAAATCCGCACACTCCTGGATATGTTTGGGATGAATGACCGGCAGCAAGCGTCTGTACTACTCGGCCAGTTATCAGGCGCCGCAGAGCTGGAGGCGGAGACCTGGACAGATCAGGACCGGGCCTCAGTAACTGCCATTTTTGAACGTCTGCGACTTTCCTTTGAAAACCGCACTGAGGCAGAACTCCGGATAAAGTTTTACAACTGCAAGCAGCGCCCACAAGAAAGCATTAGAGACTATGCTCTGAGGCTGCAATCAGCGCTACGGACTCTCAAACTAACCATTCCCATCAGTGAAGCTGAAGGAAACAAGGTGCTTGTTGAACAGTTTCTGCAAGGCCTGGGGTCAGTGGAGGACCGCAAGCAGCTACGGCTGTGGACTCTGGAATATCCTGCAATGGACTTTGCTGTTTTAAAAGACCGAGCCATCAAGGCTTTGCAAACCCCAGAGCCAACTGATTCTCCTGCTACGTCCTGGCAAGCCGGCACTTCTCCTCTACATGTGCCACCTCCTGTTAGAGCACTGCCAGAGCCAAAGACCCCAGCAGCGCCTGCAGGCGATACCAGTGATTTGTCTTTACAGGTGCAGCAGCTGAGCAGTGATGTTGCAAGGATCCTAGAGGCAATGCAGCTCAAGCCCAAGACCAAGCCGGCGGAGAAGATCCAGCTTGCTAACTGCCCAGATGACGTCCCTTGGATGAGAGGGAGGACCTCGACATACAGAGGAAGGAACCGTGACCGGTATGAAAACCTTGTTTGTTATAGGTGCAACAAGACTGGTCACTACGCCCGTTATTGTCCTTTAAACGGGCCACCCCTGGGGCCAAGGGCCACTCCCCAGGACTAAATCGACAAGGCCCAGCAGACTGGCGGGAGCGGTATGTTGGAGGAAGGACCATCGTTTCCATCACCTTGGATGGGATTCCGACTTCAGCACTTCTTGATACCGGCTCCCAGGTAACAACTATACCCCAAGTACTGTATACCAAATTCTGGTCAACTGAGGAACTCGCCCCACCGGACAATGACCTCACCATTTATGCTGTAAATGGTTTACCAGTAACACAACTCGGGTTCAAGGAGGTAACCATCAAGGTGGGCAGGGTGGAGTTAGCACGCCAAGGACTCATAGTAGTGCAGAATGACCCTAGTGACCGGAACCCTAAGATGATTTTGGGGACTAATGTTATTGAGAATTGTATGGGGGAAGTATTGTTTCTTCTCCAACAGCTCTCTGAAACTGCAGGAACGGGACGCCAGAGGGTCCTGCAAAGAGAGATTCGAGACCTCCAGCAGAGGCAACAGGTAAATTTGTCTGGTGGGGAAATTGGCGGTGTACGGGTAATGGATGCAGCTCCTGTGGTAGTGCCCCCACGGAGTGAGATGATGATATGGTGCAGGGCAGCTGTAGGCTCCCGTGGACAGAATTACCAGGCAGTGGTAGAGGCCCTGCCTTCAGAGCACTGGTCTACAGTACTGACAGCCAGAGGGGTAGTCGATGTCCGTAAGGGGAGAGTGCCCGTGCGAGTGTTGAATTGCGGGGAGGAAGAGGTTAGACTGCCCAGGTATGCTACCATAGCCAAATTGTACACTGTGAGTGAGAATTTCATCCAGACAGTAAAGTCCTCAGCCACACCAGATCAGTCAGCCACAGACAGTTCCCAGATTCAGCAAGAACAGTGGTGTCAAGAGTTACATGTAGGTACTGACTCCACTCCACTACATCAAAAACAAGGGGTCTACAGGGTGGTTCAGGAGTATGAGCAAGTGTTTAGTAAACACCCATTAGACTTTGGGAGGGTGAAAGGGGTTCAGCATCATATACCCACAGGCATTCATCCACCTATAAAGGAAAGGTATAGGCCCATACCACCTGCTCACTACCAGTGTGCCAAAGACATGCTGAGAAGTATGAAGGAGGCTGGGGTCATCCGTGATAGTTGCAGCCCCTGGGCAGCCCCGCTAGTCCTAGTGAAGAAGAAAGACGGCACTATGAGGATGTGCGTGGACTATAGGAGAATTAACAACATCACACATAAGGATGCCTATCCACTGCCCAGAATTGAAGAGTCCTTGACTGCATTAAGATCTGCAAATTACTTCTCTACCCTTGACCTCACTAGTGGTTATTGGCAAGTGTCCGTTGCTGAGGAGGATCGCGAGAAGACCGCCTTTGCCACCCCGATGGGATTATGTGAATTTAACAGCATGCCATTCGGGCTGTGCAATGCACCTGGTACGTTTCAACGACTCATGGAGAGCTGTTTAGGCCATTGCAACTTCGAGACTGTCCTGCTGTACCTGGACGACGTAATTGTATATTCCAAGACCTATGAGGAGCATCTGGGACATCTGGCAGAAGTATTTGAAGCCCTTTCCAGGTACGGGATGAAACTAAAACCCTCCAAATGTCACCTGCTGAAGCCCAAAGTCCAATACCTGGGGCATGTGGTAAGTGCCGAAGGTGTGGCTCCGGACCCTGAGAAAATCACAGCTATCCAGAACTGGCCCAGGCCTCAGAACATCAAAGAGGTGCGCCAATTCCTGGGATTGATGGGGTACTACCGGAGGTTCGTGAAAGGCTATACCAAGATGGCATCCCCCTTACAAGATCTCCTAGTCGGACAAAGAAAGCACGGCAAGACGTCTGGCTCTCCATTCACATGGGGTGAGGAGCAGGAGAAGTCCTTCAAGTGGATGAAGTCAGCTTTGACAGGAGATGAGATTCTGGCATATCCTGACTATAACCTCCCATTTGTGCTGTACACTGATGCCAGCAACGTGGGGCTGGGAGCTGTTCTATCCCAGGTACAGGATGGCAAGGAAAAGGTGATTGCATACGCCAGCAGGAAACTCCGTCCAACAGAAAGAAATCCTGAGAACTATAGTTCTTTCAAGCTGGAGTTCTTAGCACTTGTTTGGGCAGTGACAGAGAAGTTTAAGCATTACCTGGCTTCTGCAAAATTCACCGTATATACAGACAATAACCCGTTGACACACCTGGACACGGCAAAGCTTGGAGCTTTGGAGCAGCGGTGGGTAGCACGACTGGCAAATTACGATTTCACTATAAAGTACAGGGCTGGTTGCAAGAACGCTAACGCTGATGCGTTGTCCAGGATGCCCCAGTTGTGTGATGATGGGAGGCATGAAGATGACCTGGAGGAGATTGAGATACCTGCTTTCCATCGCCCTACTGATAGAGTGAAACCCCGATATTATAGTGATCAGCAAGAGGCGACCTTCAACCCATTGCCCCACCATGGTTGGCAAGAAGCCCAAGATAATGACCCTGCAATCAGATTGATAAAGGCATTGATATCCGAGGCTGATTCACACCTTGAACCAGATGCTCCAGAAGAAGCTAAGAAATTGTGGAAAGAAAGAAGTCGTCTGTGTTTCCATGGAGGCAAGTTGTGCAGAAGTCTCATTAATCCAAAAACGCATGAGAGAATATGCCAGATAGTAATACCCACAGCATATGCACCAGTGGTGTTGGAGGCCTATCATGATAGAGCTGGGCACTTTGGTTGGAAGAAGTTGGAAATGTTGCTGAGAAGTCGCTTTTATTGGACTGGGATGAGAGATACCATAGAAGCTTGGTGCAGGAACTGTGGTCCATGTACATTAAGGAGAAAAGATAGCACCAGTCAGCGAGCGCCATTGCAACCAATAGTAACTACCCAGCCTCTAGAACTCGTTGCCTTAGACCACGTCAAGCTCACACCAAGCAGGAATGGGTACACCTATGCACTCACCATAGTAGATCACTATTCAAGATTCCTGGTGGTGGTACCTGTCAAAGATCTAACTGCCAGCACTGCGGCGAAGGCTTTCCAGGCACATTTCTGCAGACCCCACGGTTACCCAGATCACGTCCTAACAGATCAAGGTCCCGCTTTTGAAGCAGAAATCTTCCAGGAATTTTGTAAATTGTATGGGTGTAAGAAGATACGCACTGCCCCCTACCACGCACAAACAAATGGGATGTGTGAGAAGATGAACTATGTAGTCATCAACCTGCTGAAAACTCTACCCCTTGAGGAGCGGAACGAGTGGCCTGAAAAATTGCCAGATCTTGTGGACATGTACAATAGTATTCCTGTGAGTTCCACTAAATGCACACCTGCTTATCTCATGAGGGCTAGACCTGGGAGACTGCCAGTGGATCTGGAGATGGAAGTTGAGATGCCTGAAGTTTATTCCCCAAATGCAGATTGGGATACCAAGCGTAGAGCTCAATACAGGCAAATTCAAGAGTATGTCGAGGAGAATCTGGACCAAAGTAGGGAAAAGCAAGAAAGAAGCTTTAACAAGCAAGCCCAAGCCCCTCCATTTTCACCAGGAGAAGTGGTCTTAAAAAGAAAAAGAAAGATGCATAAACTGGACGACCAGTGGGAAAGAGAGCCATATGTGGTCCAGCCTTCCAATTTCAACAACCAGAAGACCTGTCTTGTCAGCAAGGACCAAGGAAGAACCACAGCTGTAATTTCCCGTGACCACTTGAAAAAGTGCCCTGAACCCCTGAACATCCAGAAGGAAGAACAGCCCCAACCTCAAGTGACTGAGAAAAAGAAGAGAGTGATCCACACCATCCTAGGTGACTTCCCGGAAGATTGGCCTATGTACAATGGAGCAGTGATTGTGCCTGTACTCACATTCCCGCAACCCGCGGAAGAACCAGAACCAAGGAGGCCTGAAATTATTGCACCTAGAGAAGTACCCATACCAGCACCACGAACACGTAGATTACCACCTACAACACCTAGCACCAGTAGTGGGGAACAGGTAGTAGCAAACACCACAGTACAAGGGTTAGAGGGAAGCCAGGAGCTGAGAAGGTCCACCCGTGTGAACTTTGGTCAGCCCCCACATAGGTTCAGAGATGAGGAATGGTAGCGGAACCCGGCTACTCTACCCTAATGTAAATAGTCTAAATATAGAGTAAATTTAAAAATGTTTAGTATTTTCCATGCTTTTAATTCTACTATTTTCCATGCTAAAGATAGTCATGTAAGACATGTTGATATAGAGTGTTGATAAGAAGAATGTTGATTTTATTTTAATTACCTGGATTCATGACCTGATTGACGACCAATGATAAGTTTTATTGAAAATGGACCTTTGGCTACAGGACTGGTGGTAGCCAGCACGAACTGGTGCTATTGTAAATGGTTATTTCCCATTCATAGCCACGGACTGCATCCCCACCTACAGGAGAAGACACAGGTGGAGGAGAGACCTGGGAGACATATGGCCCAGGTCTGGCCACCAACAGGAGCGGTGGCTTGCCTCCTTTTGGAACTTTGGGGGTGGGATGAAGGATTGGGAAAGCGAAACGTTGGGTTCAAGTGCCTCCCCTGCGTGGGATGGATAGATATGTTTTTCTTATTAAAATGTTCACTTTTTGCAGATAAAAATAAACACTCTGGGTGCACTGTAGCTCGGGGACGAGCTACGTTTAACCAAGGGGGAATGTGACGCCCCTGGACTAGTCCAGGGTGTCACAGGGAACTGCACTATTCTCTATCCTTGGTGCAGGGCCCACCCTCCTTGGTTCCGGGGTCCGCAACAGTGATTCTGTACTAACAGCACAAATCCTAGTCACCCAAACACTACACTTGTCAGGCACACCAGGGGCGTGGTTCCAGCTGGGAAAGGAACCGCCCACCTATGAGTCAGACAGGCTGGTGGGAGGAGTCAGTTAGACAGTTGGTAGTAACTGAAAAAGAGAGAGGACCTGGGGATTAAGAGCTCCCTGAGGAGAGCCTGGCTGGGTCGCACACAGTGGCCTGTACTTGACGGCTCAGAGATTAGCGGCGTCAGCACAGCGGAGGGATAGGACTTCCCACACAGAGCAGTCACAGAAAATCCCACGTGCCAGCTGCTAAGAGCAGGTCCCAATTAAAAAGAGGGACGGGACCCGAAGGTTTCAAGCCAACGGGGCCAGGGACACACACAGTATACAGTGTATGGAGGAAGGCTCCAGTCCACCACAGAATCACTGAAAGGGACCACCGCACGTGCAGTCACCGAGTGCAGCAGTACCAAGAGACTTTGTTTACCTCAGAGTCTGTGTCCACTGAATGCGTCATCACACCTGAGTGAGTACCCTGGCTCCCCAGCGCCCTGCCGGCCCTATATCAATATAGGCTGTTCCTACCTATTCCCTACCCTGAGTCCCGGGGCCCCTACCTGCGGAGGGAATCACCACCAGGCTGCCCCAACACCATCAGCCCCGGCACTCCCATACAGCAGCGGCGGTATTCCTTATTACCGCACACCGCAGGTGGCGTCACAAATATTCTCCCCCGTAAAAAACCTTTTTGTTTTTCATCAAAGTGTCTGCCGAGCAGTCTGACTGCTGCTAGGGCGTCACACATGTAATTTCTATTCGACACAAAAATAGGATCAACCACTGGACCTCATCCAGACATTTTCAAAAGATTCCTCACTGCGTGGCCCAAGATAGACAAAGTAAAATACGACACAGGTATCAGTGACAATCTAATACAAAAGCAGCTAACTCCAGAAGTAATTGCAAATGTTACTGCTGAATTCGAGACCAAATTAACTGAGAGCCACCCCAGAGATGACTACAAGGAGCTGTTGCAGTTGGTTCTCGTATTTGTTGGATCACTAGACGGCAATGTTGTGGGTTTTAGAACTCCAGGAGCCATTCATCACGCTAGGTGGATGGCAAAGGCTATTTACTGCTTAAAAATGTTAATTTTTCGTCGTCAATTTAAGATGTCTAAAGAAGAAGAAGAAGGGAATTTTGTTTACTTACCGTAAATTCCTTTCCTTCTAGCTCCTATTGGGAGACCCAGACAATTGGGTGTATAGCTTCTGCCTCCGGAGGCCACACAAAGTATTACACTTTAAAAAGTGTAACCCCTCCCCTCTGCCTATACACCCTCCCGTGGATCACGGGCTCCTCAGTTTTGGTGCAAAAGCAGGAAGGAGAAAACTTATAAATTGGTCTAGGGTAAATGCAATCCGAAGGATGTTCGGAGAACTGCAAACCATGAACCAAAAGAACAATTCAACATGAACAACATGTGTACACAAAATAACAACCAGCCCAAAGGGTACAGGGGCGGGTGCTGGGTCTCCCAATAGGAGCTAGAAGAAAAGGAATTTACGGTAAGTAAACAAAATTCCCTTCTTCTTTGTCGCTCCATTGGGAGACCCAGACAATTGGGACGTCCAAAAGCAGTCCCTGGGTGGGTAAAAGAATACCTCAAGAAAAAGAGCCGAAAAAACGGCCGCCTCTTACAGGTGGGCAACCGCCGCCTGAAGGACTCGCCTACCTAGACTGGCGTCTGCCGAAGCATAGGTATGCACTTGATAGTGTTTCGTGAAAGTGTGCAGACTAGACCACGTAGCTGCCTGACACACCTGCTGAGCCGTAGCCCGGTGCCGCAATGCCCAGGACGCACCCACGGCTCTGGTAGAATGGGCTTTCAGCCCTGAAGGAAGCGGAAGCCCAGAAGAACGGTAGGCTTCGAGAATCGGTTCCTTGATCCACCGAGCCAAGGTTGACTTGGAAGCCTGCGAGCCCTTACGCTGGCCAGCGACAAGGACAAAGAGCGCATCTGAACGATGCAGGGGCGCCGTGCGAGACACGTAGAGCCGGAGTGCTCTCACAAGATCCAAAGAGTGCAAATCCTTTTCACACTGGTGAATTGGATTAGGGCAAAATGAAGGCAAGGAGATATCCTGATTGAGATGAAAAGGGGATACCACCTTAGGGAGAAATTCCGGGACCGGATGCAGAACCACCTTATCCTGGTGAAACACCAGGAAGGGGGCTTTGCATGACAGTGCTGCTAGCTCAGACACTCTCCGAAGTGATGTGACTGCCACTAGGAAGGCCACCTTCTGCGAAAGACGTGATAGAGAGACATCCCGCAGCGGCTCGAAAGGTGGTTTCTGAAGAGCCGTTAGCACCCTGTTAAGATCCCAGGGTTCCAGCGGACGCTTGTAAGGTGGGACTATGTGGCAAACTCCCTGCAGGAACGTGCGGACCTGCGGAAGCCTGGCTAGGCGCTTTTGAAAAAACACGGAGAGCGCCGATACTTGGCCCTTGAGTGAGCCAAGTGACAAACCCTTGTCCATTCCGGATTGAAGGAATGAAAGAAAAGTGGGTAAGGCAAACGGCCATGGAGTAAAACCGTTATTAGCGCACCAGGATAGGAAGATTTGCCAAGACCTATAATAGATCTTGGCGGACGTAGGCTTCCTGGCCTGTCTCATGGTGGCAATGACATCCTGAGATAACCCTGAAGACGCTAGGAGCCAGGACTCAATGGCCACACAGTCAGGTTGAGGGCCACAGAATTCAGATGGAAAAACGGGCCTTGTGACAGCAAGTCTGGGCGGTCTGGAAGCGCCCATGGTTGACCCACCGTGAGATGCCACAGATCCGGGTACCACGACCGCCTCGGCCAGTCTGGAGCGACGAGAATGGCGCGACGGCAGTCGGACCTGATCTTGCGTAACACTCTGGGCAGCATCGCCAGAGGAGGAAACACATAAGGCAGTCGAAACTGCGACCAATCCTGAACTAACGCGTCCGCCGCCAGAGCTCTGTGATCCTGAGACCGTGCCATGAATGCCGGGACTTTGTTGTTGTGCCGTGACGCCATGAGATCGACGTCCGGCGTTCCCCAGCGGCGACAGATCTCACGAAACACGTCTCGGTGCAGAGACCATTCCCCCGCGTCCATGCCCTGACGACTGAGAAAATCTGCTTCCCAGTTTTCTACGCCCGGGATGTGAACTGCGGAGATGGTGGAAGCTGTGGCTTCCACCCACTGCAGAATCCGTCGGACTTCCTGGAAGGCTTGACGACTGCGAGTGCCGCCTTGGTGGTTGATGTATGCGACGGCAGTGGCGTTGTCCGACTGGATACGGATCTGCCTGCCCTCCAGCCACCGATGAAAAGCCAATAGGGCTAGATACACTGCCCTTATCTCTAGAATATTGATCTGAAGGGATGACTCTATCGGAGTCCAGATTCCCTGAGCCCTGTGGTGGAGAAAAACCACTCCCCACCCTTACAGGCTCGCGTCCATGGTGACCACAGCCCAGGTTGGGGGTAGGAAGGATTTTCCCTGCGACAGAGAGTTGGGAAGGAGCCACCACTGAAGTGACGTCTTGGTTGCAAGGGAAAGAGAGACGTTCCTGTCGAGGGAAGCCGAACTCCTGTCCCATTTGCGGAGAATGTCCCATTGGAGAAGCCGAAGATGGAATTGCGCGAACGGGACTGCCTCTATAGCTGCCACCATCTTCCCCAGGAAGTGCATGAGGCGCCTTAAGGGGTGTGACTGACTCCGAAGAAGGGATTGCACCCCTGCCTGCAGAGAAAGCTGTTTGTCGCTCGGAAGCTTGACTAACGCTTGCTGGGTATGAAACTCCATCCCAAGGTACGTCAGTGATTGGGTCGGTGTCAACTTGGATTTCGGGAAGTTGATGATCCACCCGAACCGCTGGAGAGTCGCCAGAGCGACAGATAGACTTTGTTGACACGCCACCCGAGACGGGGCCCTGACTAGGAGATCGTCCAAGTAGGGAATCACCGAGTGGCCCTGAGAATGCAGGACCGCCACAACGGATGCCATGACTTTGGTGAAAACACGTGGTGCTGTCGCCAAGCCGAAAGGCAATGCCACGAACTGGAGGTGTTCGTCCCCGATGGCGAAACGCAGGAAACGTTGATGCTCGGGTGCGATCGGTACATGGAGATAAGCATCCTTGATGTCGATCGATGCTAGGAAGTCTCCTTGTGACATTGAGGCGATGACCGAGCGGAGAGATTCCATCCGGAACCGTCTGGTTCTCACATGTCTGTTGAGTAGCTTGAGGTCCAGAACGGGACGGAATGACCCGTCCTTTTTTGGCACCACGAACAAGTTGGAGTAAAATCCGCGACCATGTTCCTGAAAGGGAACGGGGATCACAACTCCTTCCATCTTTAGAGCGGCTACTGCCTGAAAAAGTGCGTCGGCCTGAGCGGGGGGCGGAGAGGTTCTGAAGAAGCGAGCCGCAGGACGAGAGCTGAACTCTATCCTGTAACCATGAGACAGAATGTCTCTCTCCCATCGGTCTTGAACATGTGGCCACCAGGCGTCGCCAAAGCGGGAGAGCCTGCCACCGACCGAGGATGCGGTCAGGGGAGGCCGAGAGTCATGAGGAAGCCGTCTTGGAGGCAGTGCCTCCTGCGGCCTTTTATGGGCGAGACTTGGATTGCCACGCATAGGAGTTCCTCTGGCCTTTCTCCGGCCTGTTGGACGAAGAGGATTGGGACTTGGCGGAGGGACGAAAGGACCGAAATCTCGATTGAACCTTTCTCTGTTGAGGTCTCTTAGGTTTGGCCTGGGGTAAGGAGGAATCCTTTCCTTTTGGATTCCTTAATAATCTCATCCAATCGTTCGCCAAACAAACGGTCGCCAGAAAACGGCAAACCGGTTAAGAACCTCTTGGAAGCCGAATCTGCCTTCCATTCGCGCAGCCACATGGCCCTGCGGACTGCCACAGAGTTAGCGGATGCTACAGCTGTACGGCTAGCAGAGTCCAGGACGGCGTTCATGGCGTAGGATGAAAAGGCTGACGCCTGAGAGGTCAAAGACGCAACTTGCGGAGCAGAATTACGTGTGACAGCATTAATCTCAGTCAGACAAGCCGAGATAGCTTGGAGTGCCCACACGGCTGCAAAGGCCGGGGCAAAAGACGCGCCCGTGGCCTCATAGATGGACTTCACCAGGAGCTCAATCTGTCTGTCAGTGGCATCCTTTAGCGATGAGCCATCTGCAACCGACACCACGGATCTAGCCGCCAATCTTGAGACTGGAGGATCCACCTTGGGGCAGTGAGCCCAACCCTTAACGACTTCAGATGGGAAGGGGTAACGCGTGTCAGTGAGGCGCTTAGTAAAGCGCTTGTCCGGGACCGCTCTGGGCTTCTGGACAGCGTCCCTGAAGTTAGAGTGATCAAAAAACGTATTGCGTGTACGTTTGGGGAACCGAAACTGGTGTTTCTCCTGCTGAGACGCCGACTCCTCCTTAGCCGGTCTAGGACTACGGTCCGGGCAGGAGTCTTCCGCCTGAGACCGAGGGGCCAACCTATGAGCGCGCTGTGGCGCGGACCGAGAGGGGCCTGGAGGCGACGAGCCAACAGGGGCCGGGGCCTGTGAAAGGTCCGGTCTGGACTGCAAAGCCTCTAGCAGCTTAAAAGACCATTTGTCCATAGACTGTGCAATGGATTGAGAAAGTGACTCAGAGAGTTTCTCAGCAAAAGAGGCGAACTCTGTCCCTGCAGCCTGGTCAGGGGGAGCAGGGGGGTCTACATGAGCCGAGGGGCCCACCAGTGTCCGAGGCTCCGGCTGAGCAAGCGAAACAGGGGTCGAGCATTGCTCACAGTGAGGGTAGGTGGAACCCGCAGGTAACATAGCCCCACAAGAGGTACAGGCCGCAAAAGAACCCTGTGCCTTAGCAGCTTTGCTCCTTGTGGACGACATGCTGTTGTCTCCTAGGAGAGTGATCACTGAGGGTATATGGGAAAGGGGTATACAGCCCACCGAACAGATAGATATAGATATATACGTATCTAATCCGGCACCCTAGGGGGACCAGCACCGGGTGACCGGTGTGGCTTACCGACCGCTAACGAGCAGAGTGTGTCCTCCAGATTCCCTGCCTTGGATCCCCCGGAGCTGCAGAGCTGTTCACTGAGAATCCTCCACCGGCAGAATGCAAAAAAATGGCTGCCGGAGCTCTCAGGGGAGGAGTGGAGCCGTGGGCGGCGCCAGCAAAGTGCGGGAATCTGGGGTCCCCACAGTGATCAGTGAGGGGGGAGGAAACATGCAGGATGCTCCAGCCCTCACATCCGACGTCAGGTCGGTAATCCCGCCCTTACCCCTGACAGGCAGGCCCGGGGGCGGGATTTTTGCGACTAGGCCGCGATGAAGCCGGGGACTAAATTTGAGACCGCGCCCGACAAGCAGGCACGGTCGGCGCGGAAGTCCACCGGCCTCCTGAATTCAGCAGCCGCCGCGGCTTCCGGGAAGAAGGTGCGCTCCCTGCACAGTCCCCTATGGGGACACAGAGTACCTTTGAGTTGCAGGGCCCGGTCCCTGAGGTTGAAGAGGCTCCGGTCCGGCAGGTTCCCACAGGGGCTGCGGATGGAGCACGGTCCCAGTAAATGGATGACCGCTTAGGATCCCACTTCTCCCAGAGCCGCTTAAGGGATGGTGAAGGAGACGGTATGTGGCTCCAGCCTCTGTACCCGCAATGGGTACTTCAACCTTAACAACACCGCCGACGTAGTGGGGTGAGAAGGGAACATGCCGGGGGCCCCGTGGGGGCCCTCTTTTCTTCCAACCGACATAGCTAAGTTGAGAATGCATGAGTGGATGTGTGCCTCCTTCCACACAAAGCATAAAACTGAGGAGCCCGTGATCCACGGGAGGGTGTATAGGCAGAGGGGAGGGGTTACACTTTTTAAAGTGTAATACTTTGTGTGGCCTCCGGAGGCAGAAGCTATACACCCAATTGTCTGGGTCTCCCAATGGAGCGACAAAGAATGTTCTGTGCGTGCCATTTCAGTTTTCCTAGTTAAAATTTATTGTAAAGCTTGGTTCAATGCTCCAAAAGCTCATCTTGCGCTAAAGCAAGATTTAGGTATTTTGCATAGTCTGTTAGACTATAAAGAATGTGACAACGACATTGCAGAAATAGCCCTGACCAAATTTTCAAACCATTTGTGGTATTTGAACGCAGAGTTGGTGGGATTATCGTTTTTTGATCCCACCATTACAGATGATGAAAAGTTGTTAATGGCTAATAAATTGCTCAGTAGCACAGATGAACCATCAGAGCACGCTAGGGTTGTAAATCCAAAAGTTAGGAAAGAAAAATTAAAAGAGGTAGTTGATGGAGGATTGGTAAATTTACTTACCAAAGAAACATTTACATTCTTTGACCGATTTAATATAAAAACAGATTTCCTAAGACAAAATCCAAACACCTGGCCTCAAAATAATGACTTCCAAGAAGAATTGAAAATTGTCAAAACATTAAAAGTAGTTAATGATATGGCTGAGCGTGGTGTTAAATTAATAACCGACTTTAACGACCTTCTGACAAAAGATGAAGAACAAAAGCAATATGTCCTGCAAGTTGTAAGCAAATGCCGAGCATTATATTCTGACCTTTCAAAAACTACTTTAACAAAAGCTCTAGAATAGATTAGATAACTATGTAAAATTATCAACTCATGTAGGTACTACGTCTGTATCTTTTCTGTGTCTGTTTTGTTTGTATTATATACCTCATTTTTATATTTTAAAATAAAAAATGTCATTAGACTTATCAGTATTACTTGTTTTTTTGTTAAATTTCTACTTTAAACTCAAAAATATACCAAAAAACCCCAAAATTTATCACTTAATAACAAAATATACGAAGTATGCTCCTAGTGGTACCAGGTCACGTTCTTGGGGCTAAAGGCTGTTGTAACTCAGTTTGACTTAAAATAACAACAATTATGTATAAAATATAAATTTTGAAGAACAACATTAGCTTTCTTTTGAGATATTAAGCGTGTTTTTATTATTTACCGTTCTGGAGTTATGGCTCCATATGTCAGCTTTTTGGCCAAAAATTTGGATTTTTTCAAACTTTGAGCGACGAGCAGCACGGGATAACGTCGTTTCATCGAGCTAAAATTTTGGCTATCTCAATATCTGGAAAGGGGAATCGTTTTGTGGGGTCCAGATGGACAAAATTCCGACATCGATTTTTTTGCGGTCACCCTAATGTTCAATGGGGTTGAGATCTGGTGATTGACTCGGCCATTGAATAATATTCCACTTCTGTGCCTTAAACATCTCCTGGATTGCTTTTGCAGCATATTTTAGGTGTTTGTCCGTCTGTATTGTGAAGCGCCATCCAATCAACCTTGCTGCATTTGGTTGAATCTGAGCAGAGAGTATAGCCCTGTACACTTCAGAATTCATCCGGCTGCTTCTATCTTCAGTCACATCATCATCATCATCATCATCATCATCATCATCATCAATAAACACTAGTGATCCAGGGCCATTGGAAGCCACACATGCCCAGCCATCACACTGACTCCACCTCCGGTCCTCCCAAGATCTCCTTCTATCCTCCTCTCTCATTCGCTCCTCATGCAACCGACTCCAAGACTTCTCCCGAGCATCCCCAGTCTCCTGGAACTCACTGCCTCAACACGTCAGACTATCTACTACACTCGCAAGCTTCAAACGGAACCTAAAGACTCATCTGTTCAGAAATGCCTATAACCTTCAATGACCTCACTGCTTCACCACCGTGCGGAGCTGCCGCCCCACCACCGTGCGGAGCTGCCGCCCCACCACCGTGCGGAGCTGCCGCCCCACCACCGTGCGGAGCTGCCGCCCCACCACCGTGCGGAGCTGCCGCCCCACCACCGTGCGGAGCTGCCGCCCCACCACCGTGCGGAGCTGCCGCCCCACCACCGTGCGGAGCTGCCGCCCCACCACCGTGCGGAGCTGCCGCCCCACCACCGTGCGGAGCTGCCGCCCCACCACCGTGCGGAGCTGCCGCCCCACCTACACCCCACCTACTGTCTCCTCCCCAAAATCCTTTAGGATGTAAGCCCGCAAGGGCAGGGCCCTCTTCCCCCTGTGCTAGTCTGTCTATTGTAACGTGTACATGTATTCTGTATGTAACCCCCTCATGTACAGCACCATGGAATCAATGGTGCTCTATAAATAAACAATAATAATAATAATAATAATGTGGTGTGCTCATGAACTGTTCCAAGCCTTCTCCATACTTTCTTCTTCCCGTCATTCTGGTACAGGTTGATCTTGGTTTCATCTGTCCATACGATGCTTTTCCAGAACTGTGCTGCTACTTTAGATGCTTTTTGACAAAGTATTCTAAAGTGCCTGCAGGCAAATGGCAGCGCTTAACCCTGAAAAAAACCTGCTATATTCTTGCAGCTTGGTTCTATTGGCAAAGACACCCCTTTACTTAGCCAGGTTTTAATAAATTATATAAGGGATTTTATACAAAAAATCCACAAAGAACCAGCGCTAGATGGGTTTTTTTATATATAATTTTATTAAAGAAAATATTGCTATCCTTGTTCCAAGGCAGGGTATTTAATAGTACACAATACACTAAAAAATTTTCTTAGAACCACATATACCAGAAAAAACACAATATAAATAAGTCAGAATTGAAAATACAAATAAAAATAAAGATAGAAATAAAAATATTAATAATAATAAAAATATGAAAGATAAATCAAAAACCACACAAAGGGTTTTGGTATAAACCCGTTTCCTCAGAGGTGATCCGATATTCACAATAATTAATTTCTAACTCAGCTATCGTAATGCCCCGGCCGGTGGCATATACTTGATTTAGTAAAATATTGTGACTGATAGCATATAGGTGTACCACACCACCTCTGACTAATTTGCAAGCCTATTTTGCACACATCAAGCTTTGCACAAAATGTTGTAGAAATCAGAAACCCTCAATCCCCAATGTGATGTCAGTGGGATTTGCCAGCAGATTTTGATTTGTAGTAATATAGACCTGATTCCTCCGTTAGATAAACTGAAGTTGTTGTCAATGCAGGATTAACTTGTTAAATTTTCCAAGCACCTACTTGGAAGCATGTGGTCGTGAACAATACAGGTTGTGGAGGAGATGTCAGGTTACCACAAACCCCTTAGTTAGAGTCTCTAGACCACTTTACGGTGCCACAACTAAGCGGTCCCGTATTGTCCCAGTTCCCCAGCAGCTAGGTACAGTCGCTGGAAGCACCGATTATTTGCTGCAAATATAATGTGTGATCAGCAGTTTTACTCAACCTCTCCAGCGGGCAGTCCGATCTGTGTCCAGTGTGAGCTGAATGTGTCCACACACCGAGGGAGTTTACTTGGCAAGCTGTCACTACACAGGTAAAGCAGACAGTGCAAGATTCCAATCCAGTCCACTTCCAATGTGAACAATGAGTAGCCGTAGAGGGCACCACTGGAGGATGGTTGCAAGCAAGAATAACAGCGGTAACTTCTCAACCTTTTCAGCAGACAGTCCGGACCGTGTCCTTTAGAGGCTGACTAGTGCTGCACAAGGGAGAGGTTGTTTGACAGAGTATCACCACACAGGTGGAGTAGGCAAAGCAGAGTCTTAATCCGACGCGCGTTTCGGGGGCGTGCACCGGCCCCCTTCCTCAAGGATCATTGGAGAGGTTGAGTAAAACTGCTGATCACACATTATATTTGCAGCAAATAATCGGTGCTTCCAGCGACTGTACCTAGCTGCTGGGGAACTGGGACAATACGGGACCGCTTAGTTGTGGCACCGTAAAGTGGTCTAGAGACTCTAACTAAGGGGTTTGTGGTAACCTGACATCTCCTCCACAACCTGTATTGTTCACGACCACATGCTTCCAAGTAGGTGCTTGGAAAATTTAACAAGTTAATCCTGCATTGACAACAACTTCAGTTTATCTAACGGAGGAATCAGGTCTATATTACTACAAATCAAAATCTGCTGGCAAATCCCACTGACATCACATTGGGGATTGAGGGTTTCTGATTTCTACAACATTTTGTGCAAAGCTTGATGTGTGCAAAATAGGCTTGCAAATTAGTCAGAGGTGGTGTGGTACACCTATATGCTATCAGTCACAATATTTTACTAAATCAAGTATATGCCACCGGCCGGGGCATTACGATAGCTGAGTTAGAAATTAATTATTGTGAATATCGGATCACCTCTGAGGAAACGGGTTTATACCAAAACCCTTTGTGTGGTTTTTGATTTATCTTTCATATTTTTATTATTATTAATATTTTTATTTCTATCTTTATTTTTATTTGTATTTTCAATTCTGACTTATTTATATTGTGTTTTTTCTGGTATATGTGGTTCTAAGAAAATTTTTTAGTGTATTGTGTACTATTAAATACCCTGCCTTGGAACAAGGATAGCAATATTTTCTTTAATAAAATTATATATAAAAAAACCCATCTAGCGCTGGTTCTTTGTGGATTTTTTGTATAAAATCCCTTATATAATTTTTTGACAAAGTATAATGTGGTCTTTCTATTTTTAAGGCTGATTAAAGGAGTTGTTCGACATAAACTTCAAAAAATGTTTTAAGCTAATCTGTGCTGTATTGTCATATAAAACATCCCTGCACTATTTTTTTTTTGTTTTCTAACTTTTGTTCCTCTTGATTTTTCACTTTTTTCTCTGCAGCTCTTTGTTTACATGCAGCTCCAGCAAACTGACCTCTTCCTGTGCCAAACCTCCCAGTCAGAGCTGGCACCGCCCGGCCTCACTGTCCAGCCCCGCCCCCTGCCCGGCCTCAGTGTCCAGCCCCGCCCCCTGCCCGCCCTCACTGTCCAGCCCCGCCCCCTGCCCACCCTCTGCACACACATTCCCTGTCAGATAAAGGAATACTATGTAATAAAGACTATATATGGCCCCTAATGTGAGTCTATAGGAGATTATATATATATATATATATATATATATATATATATACACACACATATACTCACACATACAGACACCCACACATACACACACCTAGAGTTATATAATATATATAATCCCCCCAGGTGACATCCTGGGTCTCTGCTCCTGACTGTATTCAGAAGCCAGGAGCACGGGAGACTGCATTCATCAAAGAGACAGCGCACAGGGGAGGGGTGGTCACAGTTACCCGAACATCATACAATATAATGAGCTGAGGACACCGTCGGGTAAACAGCGCTGATGGTGTCCCAGACAGAGAGGGCAACCCTGTTAGTCCAGGACCCCAACACATGCAGGGCACAGATAGCAGGGCAGAGATAGGAGCACACAGGGAGCGGGGGAGGGGGGGATGGGGACTCCTGCGCATTGTACCTGCCGAGCGGGCAGCTATATGACGTCGGCTGTGATGCCCGTCTACAAGGCGAGCATAAGCTCCTGCCCTGTCGTCGTGACATCAAAGTAAGCAGGAAAGTCAAGGCAGGAGCGGTCACATGAACGCTCTGAGCCATGAGAGAGGGGCTGACAGCAGGGCAGGTAGGTAAATGCTATCTACTTACCTGCCCCAATGTAGCCCAATAGTGAAATAAGCCTCTGCCACACTTACATGACAAAACGTAATGTTTTTGTCACATACGTGTTAAAGGGGTGGTTTTGTCCCCGTGTGCTGTTTATGACACATATGTGTTCTCCGTGTGTTATACGTAATAACACACGGAGAACGGAAAGCCCCGCCTTACCTGCATCATCCGGCGCTGTCTGTGGTGCTGAATGACAGCGTCCGGCCAAAGCCACGCCCCGCTGACGCTGTGTCTGGTCCCCAGTGAAGAAGAAGCGTTGTTCAAATTCACTGGGGGACGGATGCAGGGGACAGCCGCGGCAGAGACTACAGGTATGGTGGAGGTGAGTATGTGTTTTTATTATTTTTACACTGACACGTGTCTTTCTCCGGCACGGGTCACACGGACATGTCAGCGCTTTTAAAAAACGGACACATGTAAGTACGGAATGGACACACGTTCCGTTCCTGAATACTTACGTGTGTCCAAAACAATAACAGTACATAGGACCACATGGGCCCGTGTCTCCGGTACGTGAAAAAAAAGGCACACACGTACCGGAGGCACGTGAGTGTGGCAGAGGCCTTATGGTAGATACTGAAACACCTACTTTCTTGACAGTGTTTTTCACTTGGGTGGATGTTGTGAAGGGGTTTTCCTTCAGTAAGGAAAGGATTCTGTGATCCTCAACCACTATTGTCTTCCTTGGACATCCATGCCTCTTTGATTTCCCATCCTCTCCAGTGTGCTCATTTATTTTATCAGAATATACAAAACTGTTGATTTGGCCTCTCCTAAGATTTCTGCTATCTCTCTGGTGAATTTCTTTTTTTTTTCAGTCCAATGATGTATTGTTTCTCCCCCATTGAGAACTATTTTGATTGCAATAACAATAACAGCTTCCAAATCCAAATGTCACACCTGGAATCAGCTCCAGACCCTTTAACTGCTTAATTGATGGAATAACGAGGGAATAGCCCAAACAGCCCATTAAAGAGATTTGAGATAATTGTCCGATTACTTTTGGTCCCTTTAAAAAACAGCAGCTATATGTTCAAGAGCTGTAATTCCTAGATCCTTACTCCAATTAGGATGTAAATACCCTCAAATTAAAGCTGAGAATATGTATTTAAAAACATATTGATCACATAACTGTATATTGAAATTGTTTTGGTAAACAGGCAAAATTTGTGTCACTGTCCAAATATTTCTTGACTTAACTGTATTTGGGGATTAAAACAAAGTCATTATTAAAATTGGGTTCCATTACAAATTTTGCACTATTTGGCTATCACAGGTTTTTTGTTTCTCTGCACACAGCTTTGATGTGGCCTCTTACCATAAATCAAAGAATTGCAAACTTTCCTATTAGAATGTCAAAACATGCTCACTGACAGATTCTCAGTTAACTCAGCAACATTGAGTATTTGGTGAGTTTTTTACCTCAGTATATATAAGCTAAAATCAGAGTGGACAGTCAGAGGAAAAGTATAATAGAAACACAGGCACCATGTTTGTATTTTTCACCCACTCTTGGGTTTTGGCTTACAAATACTGAGGTAAAATACTGACCAAATACTCAACGTGTGCATGTTAGCCTAAGGGTACGTTCACACTGACTACGATTCTCGCATGCGGGCACATCGGATGCATTATGTAAATGACACTCGGCTGAAACTCTACTCCGAGCATGAGCCGAGTGTCATTTACTGTGATTAGAGTCTCTCACAATGAGAATCAAAGCACAGCTGAGAAGATGGGGAACGTAATGTCGTCATCTTCTCCATTGCCTGTGGTTACATCC
The DNA here is from genome assembly GCF_048569485.1 of Anomaloglossus baeobatrachus. NCBI lineage: Eukaryota > Metazoa > Chordata > Amphibia > Anura > Aromobatidae > Anomaloglossus > Anomaloglossus baeobatrachus. The sequence continues at coordinate 376,490,345 of NC_134357.1, read as the reverse complement.
GAGTGCAGCCCGATGATTTCTATGCACCCAAAGACTTGTATGGGGGGCAATGATCCGAATATTGGAGCCACTCACAGCACTCTGCGATTGTTTTCTCATGAGAAGAATATCACAGATCTGACATGGTCCGATAAAACATCGTGTAGCACTCGGCCATATTATACAGTAGTGTGAGCCCCAACAGTGAGGTTATAGAACACAAACCTTGCAAAACCCAATTGTAACAATGAGTTTTAGCCCCAAATACATGTATTTAAACCGGTTGGGGGCAACCAATGTAAAGGCTTATACAGTACTAGAAGGTGGCCCGATTCTACGCATCGGGTATTCTAGAATTTACGTATTGTGTAGTTCATGTATGATTTTTGTTATATATATATATATATATATATATAGATATAGATATATATATATATATATATATATATAGATGTTGTTGTGTGTAGTTACCAAGTGTTTGTGTAGAGCGCTGTACATGTTCTGGGTGTTGTCTGGGTGTGATGGGGGGTGAGAGCGGTGTTGTTTGTGTGTTGCGTTGTTTGTGGAGCGCTGTGTGTCTGTAGCGTTGTGTGTGTGTTGCACGGTTTGTGTGTGTGTGGTGCGTTTTGGGGGAGGTATGTTTTGTGCAATGTGTGTGTTGTGCGGTATGTGCGTATATTTGTGTGTGCAGCGTTGTCTGTGTGTGGGTGTCTGTGTAGGGCAGTTGTTTGTGGTTCCCAGTGTGTGTGTGTGGTGTGTTGTGCAGTGCGCGCGTGTGTGTGTGTGTTGGGGGGAGGTGTGCACTTCCCATCGTGCTCCATCCCCCATGCAGCGCACTCCCCATCGTGCTCCATCCCCTATGCTGCGCACCCCCCATCGTGCTCCATCTCCCATCCTGCGCACTCCCAAACGTGCTCCATCCGCCATGCAGCGCACTCCCCATCGTGCTCCATCCCCTATGCTGCGCACCCCCCATCGTGCTCCATCTCCCATGCTGCGCACTCCCAAACGTGGTCCATCCGCCATGCTGCACCAGCATCAGCCTCTCTACCCGCAGCATCAGCCTCTCTGCCCGCAGCATCAGCCTCTCTGTCCCCAGCATCAGCCTCTCTGTCCCCAGCATCAGCCTCTCTGTCCCCAGCATCAGCCTCTCTGTCCCCAGCATCAGCCTCTCTGTCCCAAGCATCAGCCTCTCTGTCCCCAGCATCAGCCTCTCTGTCCCCAGCATCAGCCTCTCTGTCCCCAGCATCAGCCTCTCTGTCCCCAGCATCAGCCCCTCTGTCCCCAGCATCAGCCTCTCTCCCCGCAGAATCAGCCTCTCTGTCCCCAGCATCAGCCTCTCTGTCCCCAGCATCAGCCTCTCTGTCCCCAGCATCAGCCTCTCTGTCCCCAGCATCAGCCTCTCTGTCCTCAGCATCAGCCTCTCTGTCCCCAGCATCAGCCTCTGTCCCCAGCATCAGCCTCTGTCCCCAGCATCAGCCTCTCTCATCCCAGCATCAGCCTCTCTGTCCCCAGCATCAGCCTCCCCATCCCAGCCTTCCCCAGGATCAGCCTCTCTCCTCCCAGCCTCCTCCAGCACGCCATGCTCCTCTGCCGACACTCACAGATCCGATCGCATACACTCACACACACCGACACACACCCGATCGCATACACTCACACACACCCGATCGCATACACTCACACACAGCCGATCGCATACACTCACGTACACACACATTGACGATATTGCACATATGCTTTCATACTCGCAACATCCGGAGATACCACATGCTTCTGGCCATGTGATCCTCCGGCAGGTCCTGGAAGGTCACAACAGCACAGTATCGAGGCCGAGAAGCAAGCGATATCGCCGGATGCTGTGAGTGTGTGGATGCGATGTGTGTGTGAGGTGTGTGTGAGGTGTTTGTGAGAGTGAGTGTGATCTGATGTGTGTGTATGTGTGTGTGTGTGTGTGCTGTTATGTGTGTGTGTGTGGATCTTCCGCCGCTGCAGGACCTTGATGTGCTGGTAACTATGCTAGCATGGTTACCAACGTATCCCGTCCCCCACTCGCACGGGAGCCCACACCAGCATACGGCGGCAAGGCCAGCAATGCGAGGGTAAGTGTCGGCTGGGTTGGCGGCGTACGCTGATGTGGGCTCCCGTTGGGGGGGGGGGGGGGGAGTACAGTACTCACCGTGTCAGTTCGGGGAATGCGCGGGGGGGCGGGGCCAGAGCTAGCGTGCATTGCGTGAGGGGGGCGGGGCGTGGCGTGGCCGAGTAGCCAATGCCTGCAGGGTGCCGGGGCGAGAGGCCAATCTGTGGGGGGGGCGGAGCCTGGGCGAGCGGCTGGCCAATCCGTGTGGGGGCGCAGCCTGGGCGAGCAGCCAATCCGTGTGGGGGGGCGGGGCCATGGCGAGCCCAGCGGCCAATCAGCTTTGTGTCACCGTAAGGACACAATTTTGGAGCATGACAGACAGACAGACAGACAGAATAAGGCAATTATATATATAGATGTTGGTAAAGGCTCTGATTTTCATGTTAGCACTTACGGTTATGTCTCCGCTGTCAGCCATCATATAGTTCCGTTTGCCAATGCATCGGATTCTTTGTAAGCTGACTGCGGGGCGCTGCCGGTCGGTACCACGATATATCAGGATTGACATCTGTCACCTATAGTCTCTTTACATGGTAAAATAGCGCAGTCTGCCCCGATCACTTCATTGCCCCCCTCTGCACATACCCACCTGCTGAGTATGTTAGTGCACCAACCTTTGCCTCGTCCAGATGCGTTCTTACCGTCTGTGCTTTGTCCTAGCTCCTCTCTGCACTGATCTCCTGTTGTGGGCTCTTCCTATATACCAGGGTTCGGTTTAGTTTCCATTCCACTAAACACAGAAAGCCAAGCAGAGGGAGGCGTCAGGGAATTTGTGAGGTACGATACATGGCGGCTATAAAATACATATTAGCCTGAGCGTCAATGCTGAAAATCGAGAGCACGGAAATCCACCCAGAGTCCCAGCCTTGGTGTCACAGGCGAAAAGCGAAACCGAAACAATCGGTTTCCTTCACTTATATTCTGTTATTGATAATGACGTAAAGAGAAGGCAAAAAAAAACTATACCGAAACACTGCAGCTGGAGTCCAGGGGAGAAAGCAGCGCCGGACTGGGACCAAAAAGCATCTGTACCAGGCTATCAAAAAGTTTGTTAAAAATCTGTGTTTTCTTTTATTATTTTTCTTAGTTTGTTATTTTCTTGAAAAATGATAAGTGATGTTTATATGCAAAATGATGATTACCAGGTTTTAATCAACTGAGTACTTTACCTGATTAAGAGAATTTATATGATCTATGCACCTGGTGCATGGACTCCGTTTTCCTTTCCCCATATATTTTAGTAGTAAAAATGGACCATGGCTGGGGGACTGGTTGCAGCCAGCACGGACTTGTGCTATTGTAAATAAGTTGCCCTCCTGTGCCTACCAGAGTCGTCCTTTTTAAATCCGGGACTTTAACCCTGTCACGTACGCCCCCAAGTAAGAATGCAGCGGGTCAGGTTTGCTTGGGTGGCGGGTTAATGGGATCTGGGACGTTGGAACTGGACTGTCGCTAGAAGAGGCTGCAACGGAGCAGGATGAGCCCCCGCTATCAATACAACCGGTAGCGTTCCATAGGTTTTATAAAAGATGAACTCTAAAGGGTACTTTACACTCTGTGATATCGGTACCGATATCGCCAGCGTGCGTACCCGCCCCCATCGGTTGTGCGACACGGGCAAATCTCTGCCCGTGTCGCACAACATCGCCCGGACCCGTCACACTACTTACCTACCCTGTGATGTCGCTGTGAGCGGCAAACCGCCTCCTTTCTAAGGGGGTGGTTCGTTCAGCGTCACAGCGATGTCACAGCTGCGTCACTGAACCGCCGCCCAATAGAAGCGGAGGGGCGGTGATGAGGGGGACGAACATCCCACCCACCTCCTTCCTTCCGCATTGTGGCCGGGAGGCAGGTAAGGAGAGGTTCCTCGTTCCTGCGTTGTCACACGGAGCGATGTGTGCTGCTGCAGGAACGAGGAACAACTTCGTTACTGCTGCAGTAACGATATTTGAGAATGGACCCCCATGTCACCGATGAGCGATTTTGCACGTTTTTGCGACGATGCAAAATCGCTCATAGGTGTCACACACAACGGCATCGCTAAAGCGACCGGATGTGCGTCACAAATTCCGTGACCCCAACGAGATCACTTGAGCAATGTCGTAGCGTGTAAAGCCCACATAAGACTTTGATGAAAAGTTTAAGTAAATGTGCCTCCCCTATGGGGGATGAAAACCAAAAATGTCAATAAAAATGTTATTTGTTTTTACTTTTGCAGTTACAAAATAAACCTCTGGATGTCCTGTAGCTCGGGGACGAGCTACGTTTAACCAAGGGGGAATGTGATGCCCTGGACTATTCGGGTCGTCACAGGGTTCTGCACAATCTGCCCTTCCCGTGCAGGACTCAAACCCCCATGGTTCTGGATCTCCTTCCTGCAGTACTGCCTCCACCAGCATTCCCAAATCCTAGATACACTTTGCACCACACCTGTCAGGCACACCAGTGGGCTGCTTAAGCAGGAATAGGGCTGCCCACCTAGGGGTCAGACAGGGAGGTGGGAGGTGTCAAGTTGAGTTGAGTGGTAGCCCTTCGAGCTGTGAGGAGCTCTGAGGAAGCTGGGAGTTGGAGCTCCCAGGGGAGAAGTAAACTAGGTCGCAGACGGTGGTCTGGACCTAGAGGAGTTGGACCCCTGGTCGCAGGGGATTGAGGCTAGGTGCCTGGAACCCGTCAAGGACGACGGTCAGCAGCCTGGTCCTATCACCGGTCCGGGACCGAAGGCACATCGGGGTACATGGATCCTAGGTCAGAGAGAAGCTTCAGGCAACCCGGCAATTAACCTGCGGAGGACAGGGCTTTATGGACTGTTCCCACCAGCTCAGAGATCGGGGGCACTAGCACAATGAGGGGGATATGGCTTTCCTAGCAAGCGGCCCACTGAAATCCCAAGCGTGAGGTCCTGAGAGCAGGCTCCTTCACTTAGCCATAGTGGGGAGCGGGGCCCGGAAAGCTCCAAGCTACCGGGCCACAACGGACAATCTAAACTTTTGTGCCAGGAGGCAGGTTACGGACTACCAGGCAGTGCTGCAGGGGATGCGACACGGACGAGCTCCCCTCGAGAGGCAACAGCAGTCAGAGACTTGGTTTACCCTGTTGTCAGTGTCTGCTTCATTGCTGAGTGAGTACCCGACTGACCCCTGCACTGCGTCCCCGCATCACCATCCTGAGTGCTGGGGCCTATCCCTGCCCGTGGAGGGTAACGTCATCTTGCTGCCCCACTCCATCACCCTGGGTAGTCCCAACGGCAGGGCGGGACTCCGCTATTTTCCCTACAGAGCTGGGTCTCGCAGAAAATGAAGAGGATGCTGCTCTCCATATAAGGCTGTGGTCAAATAGCTGATGAGCAGGGATACTAAATCAGATCTCCCTGAACTAATATTGATGACCTATTCTACAGATAAGTGATCAGGGAAGCTGTTGTTGTCACTGGTGATATTTTTGGACACATACCACTTAGAGAATGTGCAATGACATTTTTGGGGGGCAGATCCCACCATGGAAACCACTATAAAAAAATACTCAAATGACCATATGCATCTACTCGCTGTGCATCTTATCACGTTGCTGCACATTGAGGGCGGGACCCAGACCCGGCATTACACTGTTCAAATGTATTTACGTGTGAAAGACGCAAATACATTTGAATAGGAAGGAGCAAACTGCGGTCACCTCCACTGCCACCGCTGCACTCCTAAGCAATGTGTGCATGCCGGGCACACTGTCCCACAACAGGGCCGGCACAGCGCAGCGCGCTGCCTCCTGGTCCTGCTGCAGCTAGTGTGCGCATGTGAAGATGTACTTTACCCTATCACTGTATATGCTGTGATACTATGTCATGATATGTATATTTCCCTGGTTGTATTAGTTGTAATTCATGTATTTTCTTGGGGGAGCTACTGGTCTCAATGTGTCTCTCTCATACAATTGCAGTCTTGGCATCTAATGTGATTATGTAAATAGCCTGTCGTCTTCTATCCAGAGTTGTGTATCTAGTCTGTAATTGCATTGTCCAGTGAAGGAATAGTCATTGTGCTGCACAGCAGGGGATCCCTTCATCTACTGTGGCTGGCAGACATATTGGAGCCCTGTGATGGACCAAACCATTGATGATAGGATGTGTGACCCCTACCCCCTGAACATGGTGGGCTGGTCAAGGAGCACAGACAATGCATTTCCCTTTTTGTAACTTCAGAGTGAGCTGAAACTAAAGGGAAGAAGGAGCTCCCAGCCTGGGTGGCTGTGGACACGGACGGAGCTAGGCCTGTGTGGCGGCCCGTGGGATTGTGTGGAACTCTTTGGACTACTGTAAGGACGATTGCTTTGTTATCCGGTCCGAGGATTGTCGGGAAGGGCCCCCGAATCTGTTTTACGTGGACTTATCGTGTGCTGTTCCAGTGTTCTTGTGAATAAACCTGTTGGATCGTCCCTCGGCCTCGTCCATCCTTTGCTCTGTTGTACACTCCCGTCACAGCGCATTTCAAATAATGCTGTCCGGCTTGCACACTGCTGAGCAGAGCTGCGGTGACTGCAGATACAGCGGCCCACTACAGGCACCGGCCCACTACAAACCCCGGCCCAGCTGGCATTTGCCAGAATTGCCCTATGGTCAGTCTGGGCCTGCAGCACCAGCCCACATACTATAACACCCCTCGGCCCCGATCAGTGAATCTTGCATTTGTATTGCCCATTCCCAATCTATTTGAAGAACCACATGTGAATGGCGCAGCAGTGTGTATGATCAACCACAGCTCCATTTACCTGGTGCTCTTCAGAGCTACCTTTCTTTGGATTGTGGGGATTTCAGAGGTCAGATCCGCAGTGAATGGAAAGTCATCCTATATATACTCTGGAGATCAAAATTAGAGAGCAATGTATGATCAGAAATAATGTAATCTACATTGATCAACATTTGAAGGTTTTTTGTAAGCGGTACACCATGCCACGAGAACAGTGTTTCACAAGAGATCAAAGTTTATGAACATAAAATCTTTATTTTGCCTAAAACGTGATGATCATAATTAGAGAACAGCAATGACTGTAGCACAGAGAAAGAGTATAACTAAATTTTGTGAAGATAACAACAGTCACCAATCAGTAGGAAGTGTACAGGGCTTTGCTTTGAATGACTTCAGCACATCTGCGGCCACAGGACATCACTACTCTCTCACACTGCTCTGGTGTGAGTTTGGTCCACTCTACTTCCAGTCTCTTCCACAGTTGTTTGACTGTTGTGGGTTTCTTGGCTATAACTTTGTCACCAAGTATTTTCCAGAGGTTTTCTATTGGGTTTAGATCAGGACTCTGGGCTGGCCATTTCATTGTTTCAATGTTTTCTGTTTCAAGGAACTGCTTTACCCGTTTTGCGGTGTGACAGGGTGCATTGTCTTGCATGAACATTGGTGGCTGAGTGATGAACGCAAGTAAGGAACCACGTGTTGTTGAAGAAGGTTCTGATACACACTTGCATTTGACATGCCCGCACTGGGGCCTAAGCGCTACTCGTTACTGGACCGCGATTCTGTTCTGGGATACTATATGGCCGTGCCCGGTTCTGTGACCCCGGCGGTGTCGTTGAATAAAGATGGCGATTGTGGGGTAATATTTACACGGGAGATGTCGTGACGTCACCTGTGGTATGCAGCAAGGTAGGTGCCGCCGCTCCTGTTCAGTTTCCCCTGGGGTCGGTGGTGACGCAGCAAAGTTGTAATAGCTCTCCACAGGTAGAGCTGGGCCCCAGGGCTGTTGGGGGTAGTAGTCTATAATGGCGGGGCACAGAGCCGGAGGAACAGGAATAACTGTACGACACAGGGATGCAGTCACAAGGTTTTTACTCACAGTCAGAGTTCCAAGTTAGCAGTCCAGACAAATGCTGCCTTTGGAGTGCCGGGTTCTGCTGTGATGGGCTCCAACCGATCCTGGATAGTTTGCAGGCACAACCCGGTAGATCCTTCTGTGTTCCTTTCCTGGTCTTCCTGCGCTGACCTCTCCAGCCTGTCCTGCGCCTGCACACACAAAGCCCCGATCCGGTGTCCGTGGGCCCTCTAGGCTGGCTTGAAGCTCTACCCCTTCCGCCCTGTGTGGTCACCTTTTCACTGGATGTGTGTGGATTTGGCTTCGGCACTTGAAGTAACCTAAGCCTTTGGTTAGCTAGCTGAGTCTTGAAGTTCTCCACTAGTTGAGGGGCCGGTCCCCTACTTCGGCTAAGTCCCTCCACTCTGGTATGTCATATGTGGAACAAGGCCACGGGAGTATGGTTGCTTCCCGTGGGCTCTAGGACCCTTTCTGTCGTGTGCCTGGGCCGAGCTGCTGCAGCTCCAGACCACAGGTTTTGAGTCCTTCACTGCTCCTACTCGACTGGCTAGCTTTCTACAGTCTGCTCCCTCTAACTAGACTTCACCCCCTAGCCTGGCCTCAGACTGACACTAGGCCCTTACCATGGTCTGATGAGGCATTGCTGAGCGAGAGTGTTTGTGTATACCGGTTTGTGATCCCCTCCTTACCCGGGAATGGGATACTACACCTCTGGCTTAGATGCAGTACCACTGTGGCGACTGAAGCATCAGGGGCGCCACACATTTACTCTGCCACATAGATGTATGGGAGGTCCAACTCCTGCTGCAGAAAACATTCCCTAAACCATGACACTCAGGGGTGGACACAGACTGCAGAGGGCTCCTGTGCAAGAAATCTTTTTGCCCCCCCTTCATATCACAACAAAATGATGTAAACATATAGATTGTACTGTTTATTTCTAGTTTAGGACACAACCACCAAATCTAAACAATAAATAATATCCATACTTACCAACTGAATATAACACAGCACAGTCCTGCCTTCCTTCTATCTGCTGCAACTTCAGCTCTGTCTCCAATGCTTCTAGTTACATTGGCTAGAGATGGCACAACTTGGACTCCCTGTGTGTCTTTTGCAGTTTGTCAGTGGTATATGGCTCAAGAGTCTGAAACCAGTGATTGTCTGCAGCGGTCACATGGGGCACTTGGGCTGTGATATCTACAGCAATTGTAAACAGAAGGATCAGGCAATGCAACACTTTAGGTGTCAGGTGCAAGAATGATGAGGATTTATAGTTTATTAAACGGATTGTGCAGACAAAAAGTCATTACCTAGAGGCCAGATTCTGTAAAAATAACAAAATAAATTGTATTCACCTGCTGCCACCCTCCTGGATCCAGCGCCGGCCGTCCTGTGCTCTGTGCCAGTATTCATTTTGTCACCGTTCTATGGGAGACAGGACCGCTGCACCTTGTCATGCATGCAGTTCAAGTCAACTGAGCGCTGCAGCCGATCACAAGCTGCAGTAGTCGTGTGTCTGGAAGAACAGTGACATAATTAATGCTGCACAGACCACGGGATGGCAGTGCTGGATCCAGGAGGGAGACAGCAGGTGGGAATAATTTATTGCGTTAGTTTTACAAAATGTAACTCCCATTTGATTCTTTTGCCAGACAATTTCCTTACAGTGCATGTATTATTTCACGCAACTACTTTATATGGATCCTGACAGCTGATACCCATGAGCCATGGGCAGCCTGTTCCAGGCAGTGGCTGTACGATCTTAGCCGGGTATGTGTGAACCTGACAGCTGATACCCATGAGCCATGGGCAGCCTGTTCCAGGCAGTGGCCGTATGATGACAGCCAGGTATGAGTCACCCTAAGGCTCGAAACACACCTATGCGTGTAAAATCGGTCCGAGTTGCCTGAAAAAAACTCGGCCGATTTTAGTTCACGTTAGGTCAGTGTGCAATGCAAGTGCGATCCTTTTTTTTTTAATTTAATGACTTGCATAGCGTGTGTAATGCGTGTGTGATCCGTGTGTGTTCCTTTTTTTTCTCAGCAGCTGTCATCTGCCATTGAGCTCTGCTACATGGCCGCTGACAGCAGACACAGACAGAGCCGCACGATCAGAATGAAGTCGGATGAACATCACCCGACTTTATTGTCATCCTGCGGCTCTGTCTGTGTGGCATGGCCTGATTTTCGGTCACCGGTGAAGATCTCACCGGTGACCGCAAATCCCCTGAGTGACCGCAGTGAGCCGCACGATTGTGCCGTCACTGAGGTTACCCGCGGCCACAGCTGAAGTCCTCCCGATGAGAGCAGTGGCCGCGGGTAACCTGAGTGACGTCATCGCTGATAGCGCTGCGGGGAGCTCACAGAGAGCAGTCGTGGTCTGTGACCGCTCTCTGTCGGCTTCTGATGTAGCAGAGCTGACAGCATCGAGGGACTTCTGTGGATTACGTCGGACATGGAGGGGTATTTGGGGACTTGAATAAAGTGGTGAAAGAGGTTGTTTTTTTTTGTTATTTATTTCAAATAAAAAATTTTTTGGTGTATGTCTTCATTTACTTTATCTTACAGGTTAATCATGGAAGGTATCTCGGGGAGACGCCTGCCATGATTAATCTAGGACTTAGTGACAGCTATGGGCTGCTGCCATTAACTCCTTATTACCTCGATTGCCAACGCACCAGGGCAATTCGGGATGGCCGGGTCCAGTCCCGGGACTGTCGCATCTCATGGATGCGGCTATTCCGGGCAGCTGCTGGCTGATATTGTTAGGGTGGGGGGCTCCCCATAATGTGGTGCTCCCCATCCTGAGACTACCAGCCTGCAGCCATGTGGCTTTACCCTGGCTGGTATTAAAATTGGGGGGACCACACGCCGTTTTTTTTTAATTATTTTTTTTTTTTTTTAAACTGCATGATATAGACCCGCCCACCGGCAGCTGTGATTGGTTGAAGTGAGACAGCTGTCACTCATCGTGGGGGCATGTCTGACTGCAACCAATTATAGGCGCCGGTGGGCGGGGAAAGCAGGGAATACGAGATTGAATAATGAGCGTCCGGCTTTTTCAAAACAGGAGAAGCCGTCGAAGCAGTGTGACCGCCGTGCAGCGCCGCGCTGGTGATCGGGGATCAGTGAGTATGAGAGGGGGGGAAGGAATAGACCGACATGGACAGAGAGAGAGAGACAGACAGAGAGAGACCGACCGACAGACCGACCGACAGAGAGAGAATAGAGAACGAGAGGGAGAGACCGACTAACATTAATCGCATGTTTCTCAAAACACTGGAAATGAGCGAGGTCTCACAATGTCGGTCAATCTCTATAATTGACCGACATTGTGAGACCTCACTCATTTCCAGTGTTTTGAGAAACATGCGATGAATGTATTTAGAAAAACGAATGTCACTAGGATGGTCTGAGTGCCGGTCCGTGTGACATGCATTTTTTTCACGCTCCCATAGAGTTGCATTGGAGAGACTCGCGCGAGAAACTCTCCAAAAAGCAGCATGCTGCGATTTTTTTCTCAGTCCGATTTGGACTGAGAAAAAAATCGCAGATGAGAGCTGAATCATTGAATAACATGTGTCCGAGTGCAATGCGAGAATTTCTCACATTGCACTACTGCGAGAAACTCGCAAGTGAGAAGCCGGTCTAAAACGCTGTGTAAATTCAGAGAAAAAAATCCCCCACACTTTAATAGATGTCAGGGACTGAACTGCATCAAATACTAGTTGGACAGATGTGATGTCTGGTACAGGCTGCTTGATCCATGGGCCACATCTATCCACTGGCAGGATCCTTGAAAGCAGCACTCTATACCACGGGTGAGTACTGGAGAAAAACAGAGGAAATACAATAAAAGATAGCTGCGTCATAGACATAATTAAAGAAGGTCTCACTAATTTGTTTACTGATGGAATATGTGAATATGCATGTAGTGTCATAATATACACACCTACTGCTGCTCTTTCTAGTGTCCAGCGCTGTTCTCCTCTTCTCAGTGACATCACTGCTGCGCTCTCTGGTGTCCAGCGCTGCAGTGTCATAATATACTCACCCACCACTGCTCTTTCTGGTGTCCAGCGCTGTTCTGCTCCTCTTCTCAGTGACATCACCGCTGCTCTCTCTGGTGTCCAGCGCTGCAGTGTCATAATACAGTGTGTCCACCCATATCCTGTCCATCCACCGCCATTAACTTGAGAATGGTGGCAGCTATAGGCATAGAAGTGGTGTCTAGGTATAGTAAAGTAGCCATGCGCTACCCAATGAAACCACCTATAGCGCCACCTGGGGAAAACAACGGAGTTAGCATTTTTATCTCGAAAACGGAACGAGATAGAGAAAAAAAGTGAATTACAAAGTTGTAGGGCATCATCAATTCAATACGAATCGACACCTTGCATACAGAAATGCTATGATATGAAACCCATGACCCCCCCCCAAAAACATTCAATACTGGTCGCGCATATGTCGCTCATTTAACTTTGATGCTCAAAGTGGCAACCATCAGCTGCAATGCACATCTGGACTCTGGACAGCATACTGTATCTTGCTACACATTGTGCAATATGGTAGGTGACACGTTTGCACAAGCATCTGTGATATGTCGTCGAAGGTCCTGTAATGTTGGTGAAGGGGGTCGCATACACCTGCCGTTTGATGTGACCTCACAGAAAGAAGTCCAATGGGTCAGGTCAGGTGAGCGTAGAGGCCACTTCACGCAGCCACCATACCCAATGACTTGTAGGAAGGTCTCCATGAGGTATCGCTTCACGTCCGCAGCCTTGTGAGTTTTACACGTTCTAATCATAGCATTTCTGTATGCAAGGTGTTGATTCGTATTGAATTGATGATGCCCTAACAACTTTGTAATTCACTTTTTTTCTCTATCTCGTTCCGTTTGACATAAAAATGCTAACGCCGTTGTTTTCCACCAGGTGGCGCTATAAATGGTTTCATTGCATAGCGCATGGCTACTTTACTATACCTAGACACCACTTCTATGCCTATAGTTGCCGCCATTCTCAAGTTAATGGCGGTGGACAGGATATGGGTGGACACACTGTATACTCACCTACCGCCGCTCTCTCTGGTGTCCACCGCTGTTCTGTTCCTCTTCTCAGTGATATCACAGCTCTCCAGAATCTCTGGTGTCCAGCGCTGTCCTGCTCCTCTTCTCAGTGATGTCCCTGCTCGTCCCAGCTATCCAGTTTCTACGGGTCACACTGCTCTGCAGGACCTGAAAGTGACTTACAATGCAAGTCTATGTAGTGTCAGAAAGAGGCTTTATAGGCTTTAATTGTAAAAGACTTTGGCTCAGAGCGTAGTGTGACTCGAAATACTGGAGAGCGGTGACTGCACTCAGGAAAGTAGAAGAGCGGTGATAGGTGAGTATATAAATACACTCACACTACATTACATGCACATACACACTCCATAAATAAAAAAAGCGAGTAGGAGGATTCTCTATATGAATGTATTCACCTTTGTGTTCACATGCGACTTCACGACATCCGACCTTTCTCACACTTCTAATGGAGCCAAAATAATATGTAATGTTAATAAATTCAGTACATTACTATTTCCTACTTAAAGTAGTTGTCCGGCATTAACTCAATTTATTTATTTTTTTTAAGCTAATCTGTGCTGTATTGTCATATAAAACACCCCTACATTTTTATTGATTTCTAACTTTTGTTCCTCTTGAATTATCCCTTTATTCTCTGCAGCTCTTTGTTTACATGCAGCTCAACCAAACATGGCATCTTCCTGTGCCAATCTTCAGTCACAGCTGGCACCGCCCGGCCTCACTGTCCAGACCCGCCCTCTGCACATTAATTGGCTGTCAATATTCTGCCCCAGCAGTGACCTCTCATCACTCCAACATTGGAAATAACAGCCCCACATACAGCTCTGCAGACCCCACCACATAGGGCTCTGTAGACCTCACCACACAGGGCTCTGCAGGCCCCCCATGTCGCTCTGCACCCCCACACAGTGCTCTGCAACACCCACATGTCGATCAGCACCCAGCCACACATCGCTCTGCAGCCCCCCCCCCATGTCACTCTGCGCACCCCACACATCGCTCTGCAGCCCCCCCCCCACCACTGTTTAGGGAATACATACATACTCACGTTGCCCCAGTCCTTGCTGCTGCTCCTCGTTCACCCACTGTTTGGTCTGCCCATATCAGCACAGTAGTGACGTCACTGCTGTACTGAACTGTCAGAGCAGATAATGGGAGAGTGATGAGAAGCAGTGCAGCGCTGCCTCTCACCATTGCTGATTAGTATATCCTGAGCAGGGGACCCGATACTGGCGGTGATACCAGGAGCAGTCACCGCCAGGCCTTTCCCACAGCTCACAGGCCCCACAGCAGTGGCGGGGAGAGTAGGAATGTGGGGAGGGTGCAGGGAAAGGGGGCAGGGACTCCGGCACCATGTAACTGCCCAGCAGGGCGGCTACATGACATCTCCTATAATGCCAGTCTACAAGGTGAGCATAATCTCCTGCCCTGTTGTAGTGACATCACAGAAAGCGGAAAAATCCCGGCAGGAGCAGTCACATGCTGAGGGAGAGGGGCTGACAGCTGTGCAATAAACAAAACTTAGCAAAATAATCCAGATAACCCCTTTAAAGCAATAGTAGGAAGAAGAGGGGGGGGGGGGGGGAGGTCAGTGGAAAAATTAGGTGATTTTGAAAATAAAGCGGATTTCTGTGTCAGATGCAGAAGCCAAGTTAAAGGGAACCGGTCATCAAGATTTACCCCTATAAGCTGCAGTTACCACCAGTAAGCCCTTACATACAGCATTCTTGGCCGTTCTGTATAACGTAAATAAGAGCTTTTATTATACTCACCTGCGGCACGGTCGGGTCCAATGGGCGTCGCTGGTCTCAGTCCAGCGTCTCCTCTCTTCCTTCCATCACAGTCTTCCTTCATAGCTACGTGTGAATGACATGTCCTACATCCTCCAATGTGCTCCTGAATATGCACACCTTGATCTGCCCTGCTGACGGCAACACAAAGTATTGTAATGCACAGACATGGGGAAAGGTCAAAGACCGCTCGAGCATGCGCACTGCAAAACTTTGATCTGCCCTCAACAGGGCAGGTCAAAGTGCGCATGCGTAGCAGCGCAAAGCAGGCCTTTGTGTGGATGACATAGGATGCATCATCCACATGGCACGGACAAGGAGGACAGTGACAATACAAGAGAGAGAAGGTGCCAAACCCGAGACCAGCAACGCCCCTTGGAACCGACCGCCCCCCATGGTATTATAAATCTGTTTTTTACATTCTACACTGCAGCCTCGGTTCTTATATACTGCATTCTAGAATACTGTATATAAGGGCTCACTGGTGGTGGTCGCAGCTCATAAGGGGAAAAAACTTAGTGACAGATTTCATTTAAGGAAACAAAAACAAGAATGTGACACTGCAGGTGTGCTTTACCACCTAAATCATTAGGACAGTCCTTACATAATGTTGGAACCAATTATTTCGATAATCATATCGGTTTAGCAGGATGGAGGGGGCAAATCAGAGGGATAAACATTTTTATGGGAGAAAAGTTACAGTAAATTTTATTATTTGAAATCCCTTTGTATACATACAAGTCCATTGGACAGCCCTAGTGATAGACCGTCTTTCATGTGTAACTGGGCAGGCACATACTAGTCCTACACGATAGCGATGAGCAAACGCAAACAGTAAATCTCGGTATTCATACAAAAAAAAACCACAAACATTTGTATTGTTGTTTCTAAATGATTATAAACTTGTTTTCTTTGCATTATTTGAGGTATGAAAGCAATGCATTTTTTTGCTATTTTGACCATTTCTCATTTTCAGAAAATAAATACAAAATGTTTTGCTTGGAAATTCAGAGACTTGTTGTCAGTAGTTTATAGAATAAAAGAACAACTTATATTTTACTCAGAAATATACCTATAAGAGAGAAAAATCTGAAAAACTGACAAATTTGGAAGTGGTCTCTTAATTTTTGCCAAAGCTATATATCTATGTCTATTTATATCTATGTCTATGTCTATGTCTATCTATATATATATATATATATATATATATATATATATATATATATATATATATATATATATATATATATATATATATTATATATATATATATATATATATATATATATATATATATTATAATATAATTAGTACATAGCATCAGGGCTGTGGAGTCGGTAAGCCAAACCTTCGACTCAGACTCCTCAATTTCTCATGCACAGACTCAAACTCCTACATATATTGCTTATAGTTAGGTGAAAAATTTATTGTAGTACTTGAACATGTGTATGTGACCATCAGACATTTAATAATTTATGATACAGTAATCAATATAATTGGTTAGAACATAAAATATTTATTGGATACAACTTTAGAACACAAAACTGTAATAAATTGTGAATATGTATTACACTAATATACAGTAGATTATATATCTTGTGTATAATATATATATATATACATACATACATACATACACACACTGTATATTGTATTACATATTTACAATTTATTAGTTTTTTGTGTTCTAAAGTTGTATTCTAATAAGTATATTTTATGTTTTATCTAAATATCTTGATTATTGTATCATAAAAATAATTAAATGTCTGATGTTCACATTGTACTACAATAGATTTTTCACTTAACTATAAGCATTATACTAAATATTTAGTAAAATATTCAGCACACTCTGCATTGCACTACTGTCCCCAATTTATTATATATTTTAGGAGTCGGAGTCGGTGCATTTTATACCGACTCAGACTCCACCAAAATGAGCTCCGACTCAGACTCCACAGCCCTGCATAGCATGGTATCCAAGAAGATGAGCAGACTGACCACAGTCCGGGCCACTTATATAATGTGACAGGTCCCCTTTAAAGGGGTTTTCTCAAGATCAGTCTGCAGGAAAGTACCTTTCACCTTTCCCCTGGATTCCTACATGCCTCAGGCTATTTTGTTTGGCTGTTTCCAGAACGCCTGGACTTCAATGGAGTGCGCAATACACATGTGCAACCAACTCTCAGTCAGCCTCCCCTTGTAATCGCCCACCTCAGGCCTCCTTTGCATACAGAACAAGATTAAAGGATTTTTCATTGTCCCAATATGTACTAAGGAGGAAGGACTGCCACTTAAGACACTTCTGGCATATCCTCAGGATCTACATATATAATTGCCTTATTCTGTCTGTCTGTCTCCAAAATTGTGTCCTTACGGTGACAAACAGCGGATTGGCCGCTGGGCTCGCCATGGCCCCGCCCCCCCACGGATTGGCCGCTCGTCTCAGCTCCGCCCCCTCGCACAGATTGGCCTCTCGCCCTGGGCCCCTGTACGCATTGGCAACTCGGCCACCACGTCCCTCCCCCCCTCACGCATTGCACGCTCGCTCTGGCCACGCCCCCCGCACACATTCCCCGAACCGACTCCCAGGTGAGTGCTGTACCCCCGGGAGCCCACATCAGCGTACGCCGGCAACCCAGCATTGCTGGGGTTGCCGGCGTACGCTGGTGTGGGCTCCCTTGCGAGCGGGGTACGCTGGTAACCATGGAACACATCGAGTAATATTGTAGCATGGTTACCAGCGTACACCGGCTCCCAGGTGAGCGCATCAAGGTCCTGCAGCGGCGGAACACACACACACACGCACACACATAAGAACAGACACACACACACACACACACACATCAGATCGCATCCACACACTCACAACATCCAGTGATATCGCTTCCTTCTCGGCGGCGAAACTGTGCGTGCAGTGACCTTCCAGGACCTGCCGGAGGATCACATGGCCGGAAGTATGTGGTATCTCCGGATGTTGTGATTGTGTGAGCGCGTATGTGCGATATCGTCAGTGTGTGTGCGTGTATGCGATCGAATGTGTGTGTGTTCTGATGTGTGTGTCTGTGTGTGTGTAAGTGAGAGAGTGTATGCGATCGGATCTGTGAGTGTCGGCAGAGGAGCACGGCGTGCAGCACAGCTGCTGAGACCGCCCACCAGTGGGCACAGGGAGAAGTGGGGGGTGTGTGTGAGTGTATGCGATCAGATGTGTGCGTGTATACTGTCTGATGTGTGACTGGAGCACGATGGGGAGTGCGCAGCATGGGGGATGGAGCACGATGGGGAGTGCGCAGCATGGGGGATGGAGCACGATGGGGAGTGCGCAGCATGGGGGATGGAGCACGATGGGGAGTGCGCAGCATGGGGGATGGAGCACGATGGGGAGTGCGCAGCATGGGGGATGGAGCACGATGGTGGGTGCACACCTCCCCCCAAAACACACACACACACACACACACACACACACACTGGGAACCACAAACACCGCCCTACACACACACCCACACACAGACAACGCCACACACACACACACACACAACACCCAACACACAAACACCGCGGCACACACAAATATACGCACATACCGCACAACACACATTGCACAAAACATACCTCCCCCCAAAACACACACACGCGCAACACACACACACACACACAACGCTACAGACACACAGTGCTCCACAAATAACGCAACACACCAACAACACCGCTCTCACCCCCCGCCACACCCAGAACATATACAGCGCCCTACACAAACACTTGGTAACTACACACAACATCTAGATCTATATCTCTCATAATATAATATAATATAATATAATATATATATATATATATATATATATATATATATATATATATATATATATATATATATATATATACGTAAATTCTAGAATACCCGATGCGTAGAATCGGGCCACCTTCTAGTTTACAATAAATGTCTTAAGTTAAAATCCCATATAACATCTATAAAAAAAAAAAAGTGAGTCACGTACCCCATTAACACCTTTTTTGTGTAACAGGTTTTACACCAATCTTTATTGAACAGTATGGACAGCATGACATTCATGTACTCACAGTATATGACCAAGGATACAAAGACACTGATGCCAAGGTAAAATACTGAACAGGCAGCCAATGCACGGATGTGCCCGGATTATGCAAGTGGTGCAGTCCGACCATGTGTACAAAAGTGCAAATAGCAGAAGTGAGAAAACCACTCCGAGCAGAGTCATTACAACCGATAAAGGTAATAGCAAATAAGTGAACAATTTCATAGGTTCTTATGAGGACGGGTTCACACAGCCATATGTAATGCCATTTTTTTTATAGCAGGAAGGTCTCCCAGAGAGGGTACTAGTATAAGACTTTATAATAAAAGAAAAATGGGACCAGATCCCTGAGGGGAGATGGATATACCTCTAAGATAAAAGAAAGCCTATTGACATACATTATAAACCTTATTATGCCATAGTCCCCTATCCATCGCGCACGGTCACTTCGGCCACATTAATTGATAGATAATCACACACATTTTTAATGTTAATATGTTCGGCTTCATCAGCCTCCATAGAACCAAGGCTCAAAACGCGACTCACCATTATGGATCTAATTCTGGAATGGTCTGTCGATACGAACAATAGATGTATTTTTGGGGTTGTGGCAGGTTATTTTCTCTTGTCCATAGGCTGTCTGTATTACAGCTCAACCGTCCGTATTAATATCAGGTTGGAATCACAAATTGTGTTTCGTGGTTCAAGTCAGGACCGGCGGCAGGTCTCTCTCCTGAGCCACACTCCACAGCCTCCTGTATGGGAGTAGGGTCCATGTCAGGAGACACCCCAGCTGGTCTGTGCATTGCAGTCTTTACTCAGTTACTCGTGACCCTGAACCCTGTGTGTAGCTGGCCTTAAAGTAGTCCCCCACAAAAAAAAAAAATAAGAAAAGGTATAAAAAGAAAGCAATGTCTGCTTCTATGCAGTCACATGATCACTTTTAGGGTTTTTAACTCAATTTAGCACCCCCTGACAGGCACTCTGAGGGAGAAGGTGGGTCTGAAACGAATGAATTAATGAACAGCCATTAAGCTCCTGGCACCTGGATTGTAAGAGTTCTGACCTGTAATACTATAAAATATAAAGTACAATAATACTGTCATTTTCATGTTACAGCAACAGTAAACAACTTATCAGTGGTTCCCATAAGCCCAAAAAAATGAGAGGACTCAATAACATGGCACAGATTACAGAATTTTGGATTATCCTCTGTGGAGCTCTTCTGCCTCCCTGACTCCTAACTAGTCGTCTTCACATAAGTCAAGTCTAAAGGCCGCTTTACACGCTGCGACATCGCTCAAGCGATCTCGTTGGGGTCATGGAATTTGTGATGCACATCCGGTCGCTTTAGCGAGGTCTCGCTCATCAGTGACATGCCCCCCTCTTCTCGAATATCGCTGCTGCTCGGTGTACGAAGTAGTTCGCCGCTCCTGCGGCAGCACACATAGCTATGTGTGACACCGCAGGAACGAGGACCCTCACCTTACCTGCGGCCGCCCACAAAGAGGAAGGAAGGAGGTGGGCGGGATGTTACATCCCGCTCATCTTCACCCCTCCGCTTCTATTGGGCGGTGGTTCAGTGACGCTGCTGTGACGATGAACGAACTTAGAAAGGAGGCAGTTCGCCGCTCACAGCGACGTCGCTAGGGAGGTAAGTAGTGTGACGGGTCTGCGCGATGTTGTGCGCCACGGGCAGCGATTTGCCAGTGTCGCACAACCGATGGGGGCGGGTGCGCACGCTAGCGATATCGGTCACGATATCGCAGCGTGTAAAGCGGCCTTTAGTTGCCCATGTGGTGTCTACATTACGCGGCCATCTTTTACTATAGCATTGCTATAGGTTTCCCTCGCCACATTCTCGGTTATGACAAAGAATAAAAATGTCTAAGATCATCCGCTTATCAACATGTAACTCCTTACTGCTCTTGTGTGTGCCAATGATGGGTTAAAATGAGCAGCTATAATACATCTGCAGTAATGCACCACAGAACTGTTCCTATAAAGCCAATTAAAACCTTCTCAAATGTGAAGTTTTCCTTTCGAGGACAAAGTCACAGAGTTTCTTCAACTCAAAGCTGAAGGTAAAGGCTGCTTTACACCAGACAATCTATCGTGCGATAGATAGTCGGGGTCACTGTTTTTGCGATGCCGGCCTGTGTGACACCTCCTAGCGACGCAGTATCGCTCACAAATCGTGAGTCGTGTACTAGTCGCTAGGTTCCATAATATCGGTTCTGAAATCGGGCGCCGGTTGTTCATCGTTCCCGTGGCATCACACGTCGCTCCGTGTGATACCACGGGAGCGATGAACATCGCGTACCTGCCTCCCGCGTCACCCGCCGGCTCTATGTGGAAGGAAGGAGGTGGGCGGGACGTTTACATCCTGCTCATCTCTGCCCCTCCGCTTCTATTGGCCGGCGGCCGTGTAAGGTCGCTGTGACGCCGAACGTCCCTCCCACTCCAGGAAGTGGACGTTCGCCACCCACAGCGTGGTCGCACGAGAGGTAAGTATGTGTGACGGGGGTTACCGACTTTGTGCGCCACGGGCAGCGATTTGCCCGTGACGCACAAAGGACGGGGGCGGGTACGATCGATTGTGAAATCGCACAATTGGTCGTACCGTGTAAAGCAGCCTTAAAACAACCGTGGCTGCAAACCGGTCAGTCTGGTATATCTGCGGCTATGTAAAGAAACAGAAACTCTGAAGTTAGACATTTCTACAAGGATCGAATTCCAGCAAATGTACAGACCTAGATGTGTCACTGCAGGCTATGGCCAGACACAT